>NC_086449.1:537015997-537360997 GCF_028390025.1 Pseudophryne corroboree
GTGCTTCTAATTTGCATATCAAAGCTATGTGCTTTTGCCTGCCTGTAAAAGTGGTTTTCACTGCTAAGAAAAAGCAGTTACACAGGTTAATTAACATTTCAATGGCTATCCTAAACTAGCAAGCAGATTTAACTAAATCCTGGAGGAAAAAGAAAAAAACTTTGTTTATATCTGTGTGTAATTCTTACATCAAGTATTCATCTATTAACTCTCAATAGGCCCAGCTGAAACTATTTGTAATTGACTATGGCATGGGTTAAATAAATGCATTGGTAACTCATAAATGGTGTTTGATGTGACCAAGGAAAGCTGATTATTCTGAGCAGTGAAAATCAGCCATTTAGAAAATGACCTTCCCAAAATGACCGCTGCTCCTCCCCCTACCACATCCATGAGGATTACACAAAATGGTGGACAGGCCATGTGGTTAGTCCAAAATGGAGGACAGACCATGCACCAGAAGTTATTTTAGGCCTGAGTTAAAAATAAAAACTATATCAAGGCTATGCAGCAACTTTTAAATATACTTTTAAACCTACTTAAACAGATAAACAATCCAATCTGAATCAAACACAATATGACTTATTTGAACCTTGTTTTGCAACAATAAAAATACATTTTAGCATCTTAAATATTATGAGAAACGCATTGTCCCTTGAAATTTGCCCGTAGCGTGGCGAGCGTAGTGAGCCCGCAAGGGGCTCATTTGCGCTCGCCACACTGTCGGTATGCTGGTCACCGGGAGCCCGACCGCCGGCATATCGTAGTGAACCCGATTGTACAGTATGTGCTTTAATACACTTTAATTATTCAATACGAAGTCCTCTGAGTGCCGCTGCTTCTTTCTGTGCTGTTGCTGGACCTTCAGAAGGCACCTGGGGCAACTGATTATATGGTGGAGTGCCAGACTACCTGCTGCTATATATCAACTGCGGCACTCACAGAACTTAGTTTGTCAGGTACCCGTAAAGATGCTCAGCGTCATCCACACGTAGTCTCCCGTTAATATGTAGATGTTTAATTTTTATTTAAAAAATTTAGTTAGGACATAGATAAATATACAGATGTGGATAAATCCACAGGGAACCAGCGCTCAAACCCTATTTGTAGTGGTGAATGATACGGTTATAAAGTGAAACTAAAATCAATAATGAAAAAGCAGGTAATATACTTAAGGTTGTTTATTCTAAGATGCTGAGATACTTTCTTTCCCAACAGGTATAAATTCGGTTTAAAAGTCAATCAGTGATTGGGGCACGCTCCTGGTTTGAGCTTAAATTCTGAAGTGCAAGGTTCAATTGAAAGAACAAATGCTGTAATCTTTGTAAAGTCGAAAAAAAGAAAAAGAAAAATGCCACAAAAAAATATTAATGATAATATGTACTAAAGTCCAAACGGTTTACAAGTCTATACAGACAGCGGCGTCCCGCTAATCTGTGCTCTGAAGTGAAGGATTCTCTTGTGAAGTGATGAACAGTTGACAGCGGTAGTGTATGCTTTGGTTAGAGTGGAGAATAAGGACCCTGGACTGGCGCTATTCCTCCTGCAGCACGTCCCACAGTAGAGCGCCCGAATCAGGCCCGCTCTGTGGGGCCGCTGACCTGGGGTGTGCGCCTGTCACAGAGGCGAAGTGGACCCGGCCGGAGCTCTCCGAGCGGCAGGCCGCGCCTCTCCTCCTCCTACAGGGACTTACCTTCTCCCTTCCCCTCCGCCTTCCACTCTCCGCTGTCTCGGGCTTCTTCCGTCGCCTGGCAACCGGTTGCTTCCGGAACTCCGGATCACGTGACCGGATGGTTTGCGGAAAGGATTAGCAGTACTGTCCTTCTTTGTAGTGAATATTCGTCCTCAGTCCAATGTAGTATAGATACTACATTGGACTGAGGACGAATATTCACTACAAAGAAGGACAGTACTGCTAATCCTTTCCGCAAACCATCCGGTCACGTGATCCGGAGTTCCGGAAGCAACCGGTTGCCAGGCGACGGAAGAAGCCCGAGACAGCGGAGAGTGGAAGGCGGAGGGGAAGGGAGAAGGTAAGTCCCTGTAGGAGGAGGAGAGGCGCGGCCAGCCGCTCGGAGAGCTCCGGCCGGGTCCACTTCGCCTCTGTGACAGGCGCACACCCCAGGTCAGCGGCCCCACAGAGCGGGCCTGATTCGGGCGCTCTACTGTGGGACGTGCTGCAGGAGGAATAGCGCCAGTCCAGGGTCCTTATTCTCCACTCTAACCAAAGCATACACTACCGCTGTCAACTGTTCATCACTTCACAAGAGAATCCTTCACTTCAGAGCACAGATTAGCGGGACGCCGCTGTCTGTATAGACTTGTAAACCGTTTGGACTTTAGTACATATTATCATTAATATTTTTTTGTGGCATTTTTCTTTTTCTTTTTTTCGACTTTACAAAGATTACAGCATTTGTTCTTTCAATTGAACCTTGCACTTCAGAATTTAAGCTCAAACCAGGAGCGTGCCCCAATCACTGATTGACTTTTAAACCGAATTTATACCTGTTGGGAAAGAAAGTATCTCAGCATCTTAGAATAAACAACCTTAAGTATATTACCTGCTTTTTCATTATTGATTTTAGTTTCACTTATAACCGTATCATTCACCACTACAAATAGGGTTTGAGCGCTGGTTCCCTGTGGATTTATCCACATCTGTATACTTACCATTTAAGGGGGGGTGGGACACCCCTCATTACCAGCAGCACACCCCGCCTCAGATTAACACCTCAGTGCGCAGAGAACCCATTTCTGTATAGGACATAGATAAATAAGTGTACATTCTTACCTTATTACCTTGCTTACGTCATTGGGAGCCGACGGCCCACACACTGGAGGTGGTGGGCTCGACACCGGGTGCTTTTGGCTATATACTGTAAGGTAAGAATGTACACTTATTTATTTATACCCTGATATAAATGAAATGTTGACTACATATTATTATAATTATTATTATCCTTTATTTATATGGCACCACAAGGGTTCCGCAGCGCCCAATTACAGAGTACATATGCACATAATCAAAACAGGAAAACAGTGACTTACAGTTGTAGACAATATAGGACAAGTACAGGGTAACAAAGCATCACTACACTAGTAAACGACATAGAGATAAGTTCCAAGGTGGCCAAAAAACTGCGGGATCTGGGCAGTTGAGGATTATTAAAGCAAGAAAAGTATAAGCACATGAAGGAAGAGGGCTCTACTCGTGAGAGCTTACATTCTAAGGGGAGGGGTAGACAGACAGGGGTAACACAGATGGGGTACATAGAGAGCGTAGAACAGAGGGTTAGGATGAGATTTGGCTGGGTTTGGTAAAGAAATGGGTATTAAGAGCCCGTTTGAAGTTTTGTGGAGAGTCTGAGGGGGAGAGGTAAAGAATTCCAGAGAAAGGGAGCAGCACGTGAAAAATCTTGGAGATAGGAGTGGGAGGAAGTAATCAGAAGACAGGAGAGTCGGCGTGCATTAGCAGAGCAAAGAGGACGGGTGGGAGAGTATAGGGAGATAAGGTCAGAGCTGTAACTGGGAGAGGAGTGGGTGAGGGCTTTGTAAGTGAGTGTGAGAAGTTTGAATTGGATTCTGAAAGGGAAGGGAAGCCAGTGAAGGGCCTGTAGGAGAGGGGAGACTACATGTGGATGACGCTGAGCATCTTTATGGATACCTGACATGCTAAGTCCTGTGAGTGCCGCAGTTGCTATTTTTTTTATATTAACGCACCCAAGTGCTACATTTTGGAACTGTCTTTGAGTGGCAGCCATTATTGACAACATACAGTAGCACAAACACACAGCATACATACACATAGCGTACATACACTACATACACATACAGTACACACACACACATAGCAGAGACACATACACACCAATAATAGAAAGCACAGCCCCCCCAAAACACACAGGCCCTCATTCCGAGTTGTTCGCTCGCAAGCGGATTTTAGCAGATTTGCTCATGCTAAGCCGCCGCCTACTGGGAGTGAATCTTAGCATCTTAAAATTGCGAACGATGTATTCGCAATATTGCGATTACACACCTCGTAGCAGTTTCTGAGTAGCCCCAGACTTACTCGGCATCTGCGATCAGTTCAGTGCTTGTCGTTCCTGGTTTGACGTCACAAACACACCCAGCGTTCGCCCAGACACTCCTCCGTTTCTCCGGCCACTCCTGCGTTTTTTCCGGAAACGGTAGCGTTTTTTCCCACACGCCCATAAAACGGCCTGTTTCCGCCCAGTAACACCCATTTCCTGTCAATCACATTACGATCGCCAGAACGATGAAAAAGCCGTGAGTAAAAATCCTAACTACATAGCAAATTTACTTGGCGCAGTCGCAGTGCGGACATTGCGCATGCGCATTAAGCGGAAAATCGCTGCGATGCGAAGATTTTTACCGAGCGAACAACTCGGAATGAGGGCCACAGTGTACATACACATAGCAAAGACACAAATACACACCAATAACTGAAAGGACATTGGCTCACAGAGCCGGAAGATAGAAGCCGGGTAAGTGTAAGAAGCAAGAAGACTTCTAAGGCGGCAGAAGACTTCAGATCTTCATGAGGTACCGCGCAGCGGTCGCGCTGCGTGCCACCGCTCCCACAACACACACAGGCACAGCACGGGTGCAGGGCGCAGGGGGGGCGCCCTGGGCAGCAATTTTCACCTCAAATAAGTCTGGCACAGTTATATAGATACTGCAGAGGCAGTATATAATAAATCCCCTGCCAGTTTAAAGGAAAAGAGCGGGACCGAAGCCCGCCGTCGGGGGGGGGGGGGGGGGGGGGGGCAGAGTTTGATCCTCCAGCACTAACCAGCGCCATTTTCTCCACAGCAAGCTGCAGAGAAGCTGCTCCCGGACTCTCCCCTGTTGAACAAGTAACAGGGGGGAAAAACGAGGGGGGGTGGGGGGGGGCACATTTATTTGGTGCTAAATTGTGTAGATATAGCTCTTTAAAGGCTGGGACTTTGTTTCAGTATCTAGTGGCGCTGGGTGTGTGCTGGCATACTCTCTCTCTGTCTCTCCAAAGGGCCTTATTGTGGGTCTGTCCCCATATTCAGATATCCCAGTGTGTGTGTGTGTGTGTGTGTGGGGGGGGGGGGGGTCAGTACATGTGTGTCGACATGTCTGAAGCGGAAGGCTCGTCTAGGGAGGATGCAGAGTAGATGGTGGTGGTGTCTCCGTCGGCACAGCCGACACCTGATTGGTTGGACATGTGGAATGTTTTAAATGCTAATGTGACTTTATTACATGACTTTATTACATAAGAGATTGGACAAGGCAGAGTCCAAGGACAGCACAGGGAGTCAATCCATGGCTTTGGCTGTGTCACAAGACCATTCAGGGTCCCATAAACGTCCCTTCTCCCAGGTAGCAGACACTGATACCGACACGGATTCTGACTCCAGTGTCGACTATGATGATGCGAGGTTGCACCCAAGAGTGGCCAAGAGTATTTAATATATGATTATTGCAATAAAAGATGTTTTGCATATCACAGAGGACCCCTCTGTCCCTGACACAAGGGTCTGCATGTTTAAGGAAAAGAAACCTGAGGTAACGTTTCCCCCATCTCATGAGCTTAACGCTTTATTTGAAAAGGCTTGGGAAACTCCAGACAAGAGACTGCAGGTTCCCAAGAGAATTATTATGGCGTATCCTTTCCCCTCAAAGGACAGGTTACGGTGGGAATCCTCGCCCACGATGGACAAGGCCTTGACACGCTTGTCCAAAAAGGTGGCGCTACCGTCCCCGGACATGGCGGCCCTAATGGATCCTGCGGATCGCAGACAGGAAACTACCTTAAAATCAATTTATGTGACTTCGGGAGCCCTGCTCAGACCTGCAGTAGCGTCGGCATTTGTGGGTAGCGCAATTGCAGCGTGGGCAGATAACTTGTCATCTGACATTGACACCTTAGATAAAGATAGTATTTTGTTGACCTTGGGTCACATTAAGGACGCAGCGTTATATATGAGAGAGGCTGCGAGAGATATAGGGCTGTTGGGTTCAAGAGCCAATGCCATGGCAGTTTCGGCTAGAAGGTCCCTGTGGACCCGTCAATGGACAGGTGATGCTGATTCAAAGAGACATATGGAGGCTTTGCCTTACAAAGGTGAAGTTTTATTTGGGGAGGGCCTCGCGGACCTGGTTTCCACAGCTACCGCGGGTAAGTCTTCTTTTTTGCCTTATGTTCCCCCACAGCAAAAGAAAACACCTCAATACCAGATGCAGTCCTTTCGGTCGCATAAGTTCAGAAAGGGTCGGGGCTCTTCCTTCCTCGCCAGAGGTAGAGGGAAAAGAACACCAGCTACAGCTAGTTCCCAGGAACAAAAATCCTCCCCGGCCTCTACAAAATCCACCGCATGACACTGGGGCTCCGCTGCGGGAGTCCGCACCGGTGGGGGCACGTCTTCGTCTCTTCAGCCACGTCTGGGTTCAGTCGGATTTGGACCCGTGGGTGGTCGAAATTGTATCCCAAGGCTACAAACTGGAGTTCGAAGATGTGCCTCCACACCGATTTTTCAAATCGGCCTTGCCAGCTTCTCCCCCAGAGAGGGAAATAGTTTCAGCTGCCATACAAAAGCTGTGTCAACAGGAGGTGATTATCAAGGTTCCCCTAGGACAACAGGGGAAAGGGTTTTATTCAACCCTATTTGTGGTCCCGAAGCCGGATGGCTCGGTCAGACCAATTCTGAATCTAAAATCCCTAAACCTATATTTGAAAAGGTTCAAATTCAAGATGGAATCTCTCAGGGCAGTGATCTCCAGCCTGGAAGGGGGGGATTTTATGGTGTCACTAGACATAAAGGATGCATACCTTTATGTCCCCATATATCCTCCTCATCAGGCGTACCTGAGATTCGCTGTACAGGATTGTCATCACCAGTTTCAGACGTTGCCGTTTGGGCTTTCCACGGCCCCGAGAATTTTCACCAAGGTAATGGCGGAAATGATGGTGCTCCTGCGCAAGCAGGGAGTCACAATTATCCCATACTTGGACGATCTCCTGATACAGGCAAGATCAAGGGATCAGTTACTAAAAAGTGTGTCTCTCTCCCTGAGAGTACTTCAACAACATGGCTGGATTCTAAATCTACCAAAGTCGCAGTTGGTTCCGACAACTCGGCTGTCATTTTTGGGCATGATTCTGGACACGGAAAAAAAAAGGGTTTTTCTCCCAATGGAAAAAGTCCAGGAACTCCAGAGCATGGTCAAGAACCTGCTGAAACCAAAAAGAGTGTCAGTTCATCAATGCACTCTTTTTAGTGGGACCTTCTGGACAAGTGGTCAGGGTCCCATCTACAGATGCATCGGAGGATAAGCCTGTCCCCCAGGGCCAGGGTCTCTCTCCTGTGGTGGCTCCAGAGTGCTCACCTTCTAGAGGGTCGCAGGTTCGGCATTCAAGATTGGGTTCTTGTGACTACGAACGCGAGCCACCGAGGATGGGGAGCAGTCACACAAGGAAGACATTTTCAGGGAATATGGTCAAGCCAGGAGGCTTGTCTACACATCAATGTGCTGGAATTAAGGGCCATATACGACAGCCTGCAACAGGCGGAGAGTCTTCTTCGCAACCTACCCGTTCTGATCCAATCAGACAACGTCACAGCCGTGGCGCATGTAAACCGCCAAGGCGGGACAAGGAGCAGAGCAGCAATGGCAGAAGCCACCAGGATTCTTCGCTGGGTGGAAAATCATGTAAGCGCTCTGTCAGCGGTCTTCATTCCGGGAGTAGACAACTGGGAAGCAGACTTCCTCAGCAGACACAATCTCCATCCAGGAGAGTGGGGACTTCATCAAGAGGTCTTTGCAGAAGTAACAAGTCGTTGGGGACTTCCTCAAATAGACATGATGGCGTCACGCCTCAACAGAAAGCTTCGGACGTATTGTTCCAGGTCGAGGGACCCTCAGGCAGTGGCGGTGGACGCCCTTGTGACACCGTGGGTGTTTCAGTCGGTCTATGTGTTCCCTCCACATCCGCTTATCTCAAGAATACTGAGAATCATAAGACAAACAAGAGAGCAGACAATACTCATTGTTCCAGATTGGCCTCGAAGGGCCTGGTATTCAGATCTTCAGGAAATGATCACAGAAGATCCGTGGCCTCTTCCTCTCAGGGAGGACCTGTTACAACAGGGGCCCTGTGTGTTCCAAGACTTACCGCGGTTATGTTTGACGGCATGGCGGTTGAACACCAAATCCTAGCTAGGAAGGGTATTCCGGGGGAAGTCATCCCTACTCTAATCAAAGCTAGGAAGGAGGTAACGGCGAAGCATTATCACCGTATCTGGAGGAAATATGTGTCTTGGTGTGAAGCCAAGAATGCTCCTACGGAAGATTTTCAGCTGGGGCGTTTTCTCCATTTTCTACAGACAGGAGTGGATATGGGCCTGAAGTTAGGCTCCATTAAGGTGCAGATTTCGGCCTTATCTATATTCTTTCAGAAGGAATTGGCTTCTCTCCCAGAAGTCCAGACTTTTGTAAAGGGAGTGCTGCACATCCAACCTCCTTTTGTGCCCCCAGTGGCACCGTGGGACCTTAACGTGGTGTTACAGTTCCTTAAATCACACAGGTTTGAACCTCTTCAAACAGTTGAATTAAAATTTCTCACTTGGAAGGTGGTCATGTTGTTGGCCTTGGCATCTGTGAGGCGGGTATCCGAATTGGCGGCTTTGTCTCACAAGAGCCCCTATCTGATTTTCCATGTGGATCGGGCAGAGTTGAGGACTCCTCCTCAATTTCTGCCTAAAGTGGTTTCGTCGTTTCATATGAACCAACCTATTGTGGTGCCTGTGGCTACGCGTGACTTGGAGGATTCCAAGTCCCTTGATGTAGTCAGGGCCTTAAAAATGTATGTAGCCAGGACGTATCGGGTTAGGAAAACAGAGGCACTGTTTATCCTGTATGCAGCCAACAAGGTTGGCGCTCCTGCTTCTAAGCAGACTATTGCACGCTGGATCTGTAACACGATTCAGCAGGAACATTCTACGGCTGGATTGCCGTTATCAAATTCGGTAAAGGCCCATTCCACTAGGATGGTGGGCTCATCTTGGGCGGCTGCCCGAGGCGTCTCGGCACTACAGCTTTGCCGAGCGGCTACTTGGTCGGGGTCAAACACTTTTGCAAAGTTCTATAAGTTTGATACCCTGGCTGATGAGGACCTCATGTTTGCTCAATCGGTGCTGCAGAGTCATCCGCACTCTCCCGCCCGGTATGGAGCTTTGGTATAATCCCCATGGTCCTTACGGAGTCCCCAGCATCCTCTAGGACGTAAGAGAAAATAAGATTTTAAACCTAGTCTACCGGTAAATCTTTTTCTCCTAGTCCGTAGAGGATGCTGGGCGCCCGTCCCAGTGCGGACTATTTCTGCAGGGCTTGTATATAGTTGTTGCTTACATAAGGGTTATGTTACAGTTGAGATCAGTCTCTGGCTGATGCTGTTTTGTTCATACTGTTAACTGGTTTAGTATATACCATGTTGTACGGTGTGCATGGTGTGGGCTGGTATGTATCTCGCCCTTAGATTAACAAAAATCCTTTCCTCGTACTGTGCGTCTCCTCTGGGCACAGTTCTATAACTGAGGTCTGGAGGAGGGGCATAGAGGGAGGAGCCAGTTCACACCCATCTAAAGTCTTAGAGTGCCCATGTCTCCTGCGGAGCCCGTCTATACCCCATGGTCCTTACGGAGTCCCCAGCATCCTCTACGGACTAGGAGAAAAAGATTTAACTGTAGGTTTAAAATCTTATTTTTTTTAAAGCCCCCGGATGCTACTGGTGAAGTGGACTGACCTGCGCCCAGGGATAGATGAGTATGTATATATTTTTTAAACCACTTAGCGGATTCTACAGGAGAAGGAGTCCGAATGGCGGCGGGGACAAGGTGAGTATGTGTGAGTGAGTGTATTAAATTTTTACTATCTAAAGCAGTTATTTTCAAACTGTGTGCTGTAGAACCCTGGGGTGCCTCTGGACACTTGCAGGGGTGCCTCAGGTTGGTGGTCCAGCACCAATTCAAATTATTTACGGTCAGTGTAATAAGCAAAACCAGTGCTGGTGGCTGCCAGTCATAAAATATGTGGCCAAACAGAAGCAAATCTTGTCATTCACCACACAATGGAACCTAAGGATGACATATAAACATAATTTACTTAATTTCTCAATAAGAAACTTTTGACCTAGGAGTGCCTTGAAAAAAATGATGATACTCTAGGGCGCCATGATTCAAACAAATTTGGGAATCACTGGTCTATAGTGTGTGTGTTTTATGGTTATTTTAATATTTCTCTTACAGGAGGACAATAGGTAGCAGTAGACCTTTAATTCCCCACTTGCGAGTACTTGTGGTTCTCCAAGTACTAGCATGTGGGGGAAGCTTTTTTATCGGACCTGTAGTACTCCGGTAAAACACAATATTACTTTACTCTAACTTTGATTGTTATCAACTCGGCACCCACCACCTAGGGGTGTTGGGAATAGCCCTGGGGAATCCTCGTGAGCGGTGACCCCTTTTTTGGGGGTCCCAACTTCCAGGGGAATCCCAGAGCTGGGGTGACAAGTTGGGGGGGGAATGTATGCTTTGGCCAGGGGACCCCATCAAGTGTGTCCCCTGGCTGTGGCGTTACCCCCTGCCAGTAAGAGCCCTTTGCTGGTCTTGGAAATGCAGGGGACCCATATGCAATTTTTTGCCAGGATTTCCAGCACCAGGACCTGCTCAAGAGCTGTGTGACCCTTTTTTTTACATTGTCACACACACACAAGTCTGCACGGATCTCGCTGATCACAGCCAGGACTATGCACTTCGGGCACAAATACGACTGAACACTCACACTTTTAAATACTATTGCATACACCCAGGGGTTAAAGTGAGCCGGAACGGGGCGGAACTGCGTTCCGTCAGTTCCACCAGGAGACGGAACGCAGTTCCGCCTCCCCCGGCTCACCTAACCCGATGTCCCGGGCGGCGCTGCAGGGAGATGCCGGGCGCCCGCTGAGATCGCGTTACCAGCGTGCGCCCGTCTCCCTCTCCGCAGCGGCAGCCGGAGCTCAGTACTGAGCTCCGGCTTCCGGCTCTGTCAGTGCGCGCTATGGGAGAGACGTCATGACGTCTCTCCCATAGTGCCGAGGAGCGGGCGGCGAGAGAGTACTGCGGCGGGAGCGGGGCTTGGTAAGTATGGTGCTCCCCCCCTCCCTCCTATATGTGTACCACTAGCGGCGTTTCTACTGGGGGCTAGTTACTGGGGGGCTTTTACTACTGGGGGGCTTTACTACTGGGGCAAACTACAGAGGGGCAAAACTACCGGGGGGCTTTACTACTGGGGCAAACTACAGAGGGGCAAACTACTGGGGGGCTTTACTACTGGGGCAAACTACAAATGGGCAAACTACTGGGGGGCTTTAGTACTGGGGGCAAACTACTGGGGGGCTTTACTGCTGGGGCAAACTACTGGGGGCTTTACTACAAGGGGGCAAGCTACAAAGGGGCAAACTACTGGCAGCATAACTACTGGGGGCTAAACTACAAGGGGGCATAATTACAGGAGCTAAACTACTGGGGGTATAACTACAAGGGGGCAAACTACTGGGGACATTACTAACTTTGGCAAACTACATGGGGGCTAAACTACAGGGGCTAAACAACTGGGGGCACAACTGCAGGGGGCATTACCACTGGGGGATAAACTACATGGGGCAAACTACTGGGGGCATTACCACTCAGAGGCTAAACTAAAGGGGGGGGGGAGTAAATTGCTTGGGTCATAACTGCAGGGGCATTACCAGTATGGGCATGACTACTGGGGCTAAACTACAGGGGCTAAACGACTCGGGGCAATACTACACAGGGGCATTACCATTAAGGGCATTACTGATGGGGTGCACAGCTAATGAGGGCATTGTAAAGGGGGCACTTCATAGGGGCACTACTGTTGGGGGCATTGCATAAGGGGCACTACTACTGTGGGCATTGTATAAGGGGTGCTACTGCTGGGGGCATTACTGTATGGGCCGACAAAGAAGCTGCGTTCCCGGTCCGCCCTCCGTCGCTCCACCCCTACCATCGCCGCCGCACTGGAAGCCGAGGTTCCAGACTCCCAGCTGCAGCGGATCTGGGACCAGGCCGGCTTTATTATCCCTGCCGCTGCATCGAGCTCCTGTGACCGCGGCGCTACTAGTTCAAATCTGTCGCTGATTGGCTGCCGGTCCGCAGCAGTTTTGAAATATTAGCGCCGTGGTCACAGGAGCTCGATGCGGCGGCAGGGATAATGAAGCCAGCCTGGTTCCAGATCCACTGCAGCCGCCCTCAGCCTCTTCTGCCGTCCCGCCCTCGGACCTCTGCGCACCCACAGCCTCCTCCTCCGCACTATCTCCGAGGCCCACAGCCTCCTCCACGTCACGCCTACCACAGCCTACTCATCCACAGCACCGCAGACCACCGCCGCTGCTAAACAGGTAATCTAACCTGCTGCCTTTCTCTCTCCCTAGTCCCTACTGTATTCCCGTGCTGTCACTTTCCATGTCCCTGCTGTCACTTTCCATGTCCCTGCTGTCACTCTCCCTGTCACTCTGTCACTCTATAATGTGAATTTCGGCTCATACCGTGTGCTATAATGTGAATTTTGGCTCATACCGTGTGCTATAATGTGAATTTTGGCTCATACTGTGTGGTGTAATGTGAATTTCGGCTCATACCGTGTGCTATAATGTGAATTTCGGCTCATACTGTGTGGTGTAATGTGAATTTCGGCTCATACCGTGTGGTGTAATGTGAATTTGGCTCATACTGTGTGGTGTAATGTGAATTTGGCTCATACTGTGTGGTGTAATATGAATGTGGCTCATACTGTGTGGTATAAATGTGAATTTCGGCTCATACTGTGAGGTATAATGTGAAAGGGGTCCTACTATTGTGGTGCATAATGTGTATAAGGGGTATATGGTGTGGTAAACCACACTGAAGGGCACGCCCCCTTTTGCGTGGCCACGCCCCCTTGTCAGGAGTGCGAGCGCCTTCGGCGCGCACATAATTGCACCCTTCACTTTTCCATACCCCCACTTCAAAATTTCCACTTGGGTACTACTACTGTGGGCATTATTACTATTGTGTGACCACGCCCCTTTCTTTTTGAGGCCACACCCCCTTTTTGCTGCGCGCGCCTACGGCGCGCTCAATACCTTTATTACGTGGGCACCGTGGGGAGGGGGGTGAGTTCCACCACCTCTCTAGGACCACTTTAAGCACTGCATACACCATTGGAAACCACAATATTGTCATAACACAATTCATAGTAAATGTCTGTGTTTGACTTCCATGTGTCCGATCGATCACCAGCGTATTTAAACTTGAGACAAACACGACAAGTAAATTTACCCCTGAATCTCGATGCACATTTTAAGTCTGCTCCACTAACAGTGCAACATGATTTTACCAATGTGCAGTTATCTGTTTTAGTTTTGCTCCCAACTCAGAATCAACACCTCAGTGCACATTTAATTCATACAGTTTTTAGAATCACACAGATGTATATTCCCCTTGTTTACGTGCATACAGTCAGAATACTTCCTATGATTCAATGTACAGTCTTGTACTACTTTACACTAGAACATTGGGTCAGATGTATTAACCTGGAGAAGGCATAAGGAAGTGATAAACCAGTGATATGTGCAAGGTGATAAAGGCACCAGCCAATCAGCTCCAATATATAAATTAACAGTTAGGATCTGATTGGCTGGTGTGTTTATCATCTTGCACATATCACTGGTTTATCACTTCCTTATGCCTTCTCCAGGTTAATACATCTGCCTCATTGTTTGTTACAATTTACTTAAAAATGTAATAATCTTCCTGGTAATACAGGTTTTTTTGAGGATCATCACATTATCACAGCTATATCTAAATAGACTTGAGATAATCAATGTACTTGTCTCTTCATTTTCTTTACTCCGTATAGAGTCAATCTTCAATCATTTAACATAATTGATCCAGAGCCACTTTGGAGACATGTAGTAATGGTTTTCCTTTTACAGGAAAATTTAATGAAGCAGTCATTGCAGTTGAAAGCATCTCACTCTCTTAATAAGGTCATGGTCTGAATTGTGCATTCTTATACCTTGCTCTGGATCCAGGCTGAGCATTTATGCACTCATTACACAACATTTATGTTTTTTTTAAATATAGAAAGAGCAGGAATTAAATCAATTGTATTGTGCCCTTTTGCTGAACTCTTTGGGCTGTCATTGGCAACTGTGGTCCAGCAAAAGGGGATGTGAAACCACTCATAGGCTCATGTAGCTACCGGAGACATATACCATTGTATATATAACTGTAAGATTTTTCTGATTCATTTTTATATCTATTTAGCATCATTGAGAGCTTAAGTTAATCGTGAGAGAGGCAGTGGGACTTTTGTTTGTTTGTAGTCTTCATTTACAGTGGAAGCTTGTGCATATAAATGTGCACCTCCACCAAATTATTATTATTATTATTATTATTATTATTAATAATAATGATAACCTTTATTTATGTGGCACATATATAGTGCATAACATTACAATATAAATAAGCTAGATGCTAAACAAACAATTGTGCTTATACAGATATATTAATAATAGATGATTCTCTGGGGGTGGCGCGAGTGGGGGAGGGGTGGTTGTGGAGGTGTCGCGGGTGTGGGAGGGGCTGGCGCGGTGGTGCCACGGGTGGGGGTCCGTAGCCACCACAGGTGGGGGAGGGGCGGTTGCAGCGGGTGGATGAGGGGTGGGTGCGGGTGTGCTGTGGGTGGGGGAGGGGGTCTGGGGACCAAGGTTCTGTTAGTGGGGGAGGGGCGGGTAATGCTTCTCCTGCTTCTCCTTCTGGAAGCAGCTAAGCTGCTGTCCTCCCTTTGGCAGTGGCTCTCCCGGGGACTCGCACAGCAGCCAAGCAGCCAGTCACTATTGTTAGTGCCAGTGTCCCAATGCGCCGTAGTACAGAGAAGAAGATGCACTCAATAAACTACAGCTCCCAGAAGGCCTTAGCGCCAGAATGCATCAGCCATGGACCCAGGAGTTAGGTCTGAATGGGGGCCTGAAAGAAGTTATTTAGGATGACATCTGATATTTTTTGGTTAAAAAAAAGTAGATTTTGAGAGCTTGTTTGATGAGGGAGGGCGTTCTGGATGTTGGCACCAGTGAAATCCAGCAGAAAGGAGTGGGATGAAGTCCTCAGTTGTGAGGAGAGGAGAGAGTTGTTTCCAGACATTTATAGAAAGGGTATTTTGGGATCAGGAAATGCTGTATGGGAGTCCAAGCATGACTAAAAGAGCAACATCTGATAGTACCTCGCCAGTTTAGGGAACATCTGCACAAAATTGCGTATGAGTTCCCGCTAGCTGGGCACTTAGGGATACTAAAAACTAAACCTTGATTAGCTCATAACATTTTTGACCCCGCATGGGGACTGATATAGCTAACTATTGCCGTTCCTGTCTCATGTGAAAGGATAGGTAATCCTAGACTTATACACAAAGCCCCATTAGCACATTTACATGCAACTGAACCTTTACAGTAAATTATGTTTATATCATAGGACATTGTAAGGGGATCTCTAGCTCTAATAAGGGAATCCTGGGAGGGAGAACTGATTACTCCAGTGGTGTTAGTGGTAAAGTATGTTAGACTTAGAGACAAAATGCACACAATGATAGGTATGTGAGAGTAGGCAGAACACTGCAGAATTGTTCCAATAAGCTGCTAAGATTGAATGTTATCCGCAGTTATCTAAGGATCAGAGGTAGCAGTTAAGTAAAGTGTAACTTGGTGTGAAAAAAGTAATGGCTGCTATATCGTAGCACTTCGTATGCAGATTTAGATCCTCAGTCATACACAAATATACAAGTGTTTCATATCACATTAATCAGCACAGTCTCCTGGTGCGTCTTTGTTGCATCGCATTGCAACAAGATGCTTTTTGTGTAAGAAGACTCTCTGCGCTAGTAGAGTTGCATGGGACCTGGCACGCTGAAAGGGTCTGTTTGGCACGACTGTAGCAGTAATGTACACATCTGTAAGGGAACAATCTTGGAGGGGGAGTCTTACATCAAGAGATGTGCTCTGAAAACTCAGGGTGGCTTTTTATAATTGGTATAGGCAAACATATTGTTATACTCATTTTTCATAATTTGAAAAATCTTGGTACCGATATAATTTCAGGGACACACACAGGGCATAAGGTGCACTGGGTCTAACTGCAGAGAACCATCAAATAATTGCATATCTTCCTGATTGGGTCTTAATGATATCATATTGATGTCATATTTGATGTATAAATGTGCGGGAAGTTATGTTCGATTGATTAAAGTGAGTGTCATGTGTCTTTGACATGATCAAGAGAATATATAACAAGTATAAGACTTGGGAATATTTTTGTTCAGCTACAATTCACTCCCCCATATTACCATATACCCCACTCACTGAGTACCCACTGATTGGAAAATGTTTAAACACTCTGGGGTATATTTACTAAGCTCCCGATTTTGACCGAGATGCCGTTTTTTCTTCAAAGTGTCATCTCGGTTAATCTCGGTCATTTACTAAACACTAATCACGGCAGTGATGAGGGCATTCGTAATTTTTTGCTAGTTCAGGTAAAAAATTACGAATGAATACACCATCGGTCAAATTACGCCTGTTTAGATATGAATCTCGGTCATTTACTAAGAAGTGCAAAGCAAAAAAACACAAAACACTGCCGTGAAAAATTACAACTCGTAAAAAAGTCCTAAAAAAAAACAGACCTGCTTTTTTTTTCCGTGATTTGAGATGCATGCAGGGATCCATGAGATCCGTGCATGTATATCAGTGGGAAGGGGTGGGAAAGTGCTTATTTTTGCCAAAAAAATTGCGTGGGGTCCCCCCTCCTAAGCATAACCAGCCTCGGGCTCTTTGAGCCGATCCTGGTTGCAGAAATATGGGGAAAAAAATGACAGGGGTTCCCCCATATTTAAGCAACCAGCATCGGGCTCTGCGCCTGGTCCTGGTCCCAAAAATACGGGGGACAAAAAGAGTAGGGGTCCCCCGTATTTTTAAAACCAGCACCGGGCTCCACTAGCTGGACAGATAATGCCACAGCCGGGGGTCACTTTTATACAGCGCCCTGCGGCCGTGGCATCAAAAATCCAACTAGTCACCCCTGGCCGGGGTACCCTGGGGGAGTGGGAACCCCTTCAATCAAGGGGTCCCCCCCCCCCAGCCACCCAAGGGCCAGGGGTGAAGCCCGAGGCTGTCCCCCCCCATCCAATGGGCTGCGGATGGGAGGGCTGATAGCCTTTGTTGTAAAATAAAAGATATTGTTTTTAGTAGCAGTACTACAAGTCCCAGCAAGCCTCCCCCGCATGCTGGTACTTGGAGAACCACAAGTACCAGCATGCGGCGGAAAAACGGGCCCGCTGGTACCTGTAGTACTACCACTAAAAAAATACCCAAAAAAACACAAGACACACACACCGTGAAAGTATAATTTTATTACATACATACACACATACATACATACTTACCTTATGTTCTCACGCAGGTCGGTCCTCTTCTCCAGTAGAATCCAAGGGCTACCTGTTGAAGAAATTCTACTCACCAGATCCATGGGTCCAGGCTCCTCGGCAAATCCAGGGTTAATCCACGTACTTGAATAAATAAAAAAAAACGGTGTCCCGACCACGAACTGAAAGGGGACCCATGTTTGCACATGGGTCACCTTCCCACGAATGCCAGAAACCCACTTTGACTTCTGTCTAAGTGGGTTTCTTCAGCCAATCAGGGAGTGCCACGTTGTAGCACTCTCCTGATCAGCTGTGTGCTGCTGTCCTCACTGACAGGCGGCACACGGCAGTGTTACAATGTAGCGCCTATGCGCTCCATTGTAACCAATGCTGGGAACTTTCTGCTCAGCGGTGACGTCACTTTAGGTCAACCGCAGGGCAGAAAGTTCCCATCATTGGTTACAATGTAGCGCATAGGCGCTACATTGTAACACTGCCGCGTGCTGCCTGTCAGTGAGGACAGCAGCACACAGCTGATCAGGAGAGTGCTACAACGTGGCACTCCCTGATTGGCTGAAGAAACCCACTTAGACAGAAGTCAAAGTGGGTTTCTGGCATTCGTGGGAAGGTGACCCATGTGCAAACATGGGTCCCCTTTCAGTTCGTGGTCGCGACACCGTTTTTTTTTTATTTATTCAAGTACGTGGATTAACCCTGGATTTGCCGAGGAGCCTGGACCCATGGATCTGGTGAGTAGAATTTCTTCAACAGGTAGCCCTTGGATTCTACTGGAGAAGAGGACCGACCTGCGTGAGAACATAAGGTAAGTATGTATGTATGTGTGTATGTATGTAATAAAATTATACTTTCACGGTGAGTGTGTCTTGTGTTTTTTTGGGTATTTTTTTAGTGGTAGTACTACAGGTACCAGCGGGCCCGTTTTTCCGCCGCATGCTGGTACTTGTGGTTCTCCAAGTACCAGCATGCGGGGGAGGCTTGCTGGGACTTGTAGTACTGCTACTAAAAACAATATCTTTTCATTATCACAAATGGCTATCAGCCCTCCCATCCGCAGCCCATTGGATGGGGGGGGACAGCCTCGGGCTTCACCCCTGGCCCTTGGGTGGCTGGGGGGGGGGACCCCTTGATTGAAGGGGTCCCCACTCCCCCAGGGTACCCCGGCCAGGGGTGACTAGTTGGATTTTTGATGCCACGGCCGCAGGGCACTGTATAAAAGTGACCCCCGGCTGTGGCATTATCTGTCCAGCTAGTGGAGCCAGGTGCTGGTTTTAAAAATACGGGGGACCCCTACTCTTTTTGTCCCCCGTATTTTTGGAACCAGGACCAGGCGCAGAGCCCGATGCTGGTTGCTTAAATATGGGGGAACCCCTGTCAATTTTTTCCCCATATTTCTGCAACCAGGATCGGCTCAAAGAGCCCGAGGCTGGTTATGCTTAGGAGGGGGGACCCCACGCATTTTTTTTTGGGATTTTACATTGTTTAATTAAAAAAAAAAAAAATAAGAACCCCAGCACGGATCACACAGATCCGGCCGAGATTGATTGTAAAAAAAAACGGCAGTGTTTTGCTAATCACTGCCGTAAAAATAGGTAAAAAAAAACGAATGACATCGACATCGGAAGCCAAGAAAAATACGAATACGACAGCTTAGTAAATCCATCGTAATCAATTCAAAAAGTTGCAGTTTTACACTGTCGATGTCATTCGTGATTGAACTTTGACCTATTTTCGGAAATTACGAATCTTAGTAAATATACCCCTCTGTGTATTAGATAGAAAATTGTCAGACTGTTGGTAAATCAATCAGATTGATGAGATGTCCATTCTTCCAAGCCAATTTCCCTTGGCGCAGATTATACAATTTGTATGTAACTTTATATTCTGATACATTCTATTTTTATTTTATATATTATATATATATATATTGTTTTGATATGTTATCTTATCTTGTTATTAGCTTTTATAATCTGTAAGCATTGTCCCTTTTTTGTATATTAAATTTCAATGTTATAAGTGATGTCCGTATTGCTCTAAACAAATGAATTGCCTGATTAGAAGAGATTCAGTGCTTAGCTGCAGGGGTATCTTCAGAGAGGAGGAGGAGACCCGTGTGCAGTCTCCTTCTGGGCCCCCTCCTCTCTAGTTGGCAGCGATCTTGACTTTGGACACTAAGGGACCCTAGCGCTGTCCCAGAGTCTAGTGCGCATACACAGGTCTCCTAGAAAATGGCCCAGTGGCCACTTTCCCAGCGATTTTCCTACCACACATGGGCAAAACACCGGAAAAGTGTCCGCCAGGCAGAGAGTTAGAAGGAGGGTGAGGGCAGGGATGCTGACGGGGAGCTACATGGCGGGTGAGGGCAGATACGCTGATGGGTTAGCTACATGGAGGGTGAGGGCAGGGACGCTGATGGGGAGATACATGGAGGGTGAGGGCAGGGATGCTGAGGGGGGGCTACATGGAAAGAGAGGGCAAGGTATCTGATGGGCAGCTACATGGAGGGTGAGGGCAAGGACACTGACGGGGAGCTACATGGAGAGTGAGGGCAGGGACGCTGACGGGAAGCTACATGAAGGGTGAGGACAGGGAAGCTGCTGGGGAGCTACATGGAGGGTGAGGGCAGGGACGCTGATGGAGAGTTACAGGGAGGGTGAGGGCAGGGACACTGACGGGGAGCTACATGGAGGATGAGGGCAAGGACGCTGACGGGGAGCTACATGGAGGGTGAGGGCAGGAACGCTGACGGGGAGCTACATGGAGGGTGAGGGCAGGGACGCTGACGGGGAGTTACAGAGAAGGTGAGGGCAGGGATGCTAAGGGGGAGGTACATGGAGGGTGAGGTCAAGGACGCTGACGGGGAGTTACGTGGAGGGTGAGGGCAGAGACACTGATGGGGAGCTACATGGAGGATGAGGGCAGGGACGCTGACGGGGAGCTACATGGAGGGTGAGGTCAAGGACGCTGATGGGGAGTTACATGGAGGGTGAGGGCAGGGACACTGACGGGGAGCTATATTGAGGATGAGGGCAGGGACGTGACGGGGAGCTATATGGAGGGTGAGGGCAGGGACGCTGATGAGCTACATGGAGGGTGAGGGCAGGGACGCTGACGGGGAGCTACATGGAGGGTGAGGGCAGGGACGCTGACGGGGAGTTACATGGAGGGTGAGGGCAGGGACACTGACGGGGAGCTACATGGAGGATGAGGGCAAGGACGCTGACAGGGAGCTACATGGAGGGTGAGGGCAGGAACGCTGACGGGGAGCTACATGGAGGGTGAGGGCAGGGATGCTGAGGGGGAGTAAGAAGGAGGGTAAGGGCAGGGATGCTGATGGGGAGCTACATGGAGGGTGAGGGCAGATACGCTGATGGGGAGCTACATGGAGGGTGAGGGCAGGGATTCTGATGGGCAGCTACATGGAGAGTGAGGGCAGGGACACTGACGGGGAGCTACGTGGAGGGTGAGGGCAGGGACGCTGACGGTATGCTACATGGAGGGTGAGGGCAGGGACGCTGACGGGGAGCTACATGGAGGGTGAGGGCAGGGGCGCTGACGGGGAGCTACATAGAAGGTGAGGGCAGAAGAGACGCTGATGGGGAGCTACATGGTGGGTGAGGGCAGGGACGCTGACGGGGAGCTACATAGTGGGTGAGGGCAGGGACGCTGATGGGGAGCTACTTGGAGGGTGAGAGCAGGGACGCTGGCGGGGAGCTACATGGAGGGTGAGGGCAGGGACGCTGATGGGGAGCTACATGGAGGGTGAGGGCAGGGACGCTGATGGGGAGCTACATGGAGGGTGAGGGTAGGGACGCTGACGGGGAGCTACATGGAGGGTGAGGGCAGGGACGCTGACGGGGAGCTACATGGAGGGTGAGGGCAGGGACGCTGATGGGGAGCTACATGGAGGGTGAGGGTAGGGACGCTGACGGGGAGCTACATGGAGGGTGAGGTCAGGGAGTTGACGGGGAGCTACATGGAAGGTGAGGGCAGGGACACTGATGGGGATCTACATGGAGGGTGAGGGCAGGGATGCTGACGGGGAGCTACATGGAGGGTGAGGGCAGGGACGCTGACGGGGAGCTACATGGAGGGTGAGGGCAGGGACGCTGACGGGGAGTTACAGAGAAGGTGAGGGCAGGGATGCTAAGGGGGAGGTACATGGAGGGTGAGGTCAAGGACGCTGACGGGGAGTTACATGGAGGGTGAGGGCAGGGACACTGATGTGGAGCTACATGGAGGATGAGGGCAGGAACGCTGACAGGGAGCTACATGGAGGGTGAGGTCATGGACGCTGATGGAGAGTTACATGGAGGGTGAGGGCAGGGACACTGACGGGGAGCTACATGGAGGGTGAGGGCAGGGACGCTGATGGGGATCTACATGGAGGGTGAGGGCAGGGATGCTGACGGGGAGCTACATGGAGGGTGAGGGCAGGGACGCTGACGGGGAGCTACATGGAGGGTGAGGGCAGGGACGCTGACGGGGAGTTACAGAGAAGGTGAGGGCAGGAATGCTAAGGGGGAGGTACATGGAGGGTGAGGTCAAGGACGCTGACGGGGAGTTACGTGGAGGGTGAGGGCAGAGACATTGATGGGGAGCTACATGGAGGATGAGGGCAGGGACGCTGACGGGGAGCTACATGGAGGGTGAGGTCAAGGACGCTGATGGGGAGTTACATGGAGGGTGAGGGCAGGGACACTGACGGGGAGCTATATTGAGGATGAGGGCAGGGACGCTGACGGGGAGCTACATGGAGGGTGAGGGCAGGGACGCTGATGAGCTACATTGAGGGTGAAGGCAGGGACGCTGACGGGAGCTACATGGAGGGTGAGGGCAAGGACGCTGACGGGGAGTTACATGGAGGGTGAGTGCAGGGACACTGACGGGGAGCTACATGGAGGATGAGGGCAAGGACGCTGACGGGGAGCTACATGGAGGGTGAGGGCAGGAATGCTGACGGGGAGTTACAGGGAGGGTGAGGGCAGGGATGCTGAGGGGGAGTTAGAAGGAGGGTAAGGGCAGGGACGCTGACGGGGAGCTACACGGAGGGTGAGGGCAGATACGCTGACGGGGAGCTGCATGGAGGGTGAGGGCAGGGATACTGATGGGCAGCTATATGGAGAGAGAGGGCAGGGACGCTGACGGGGAGCTACGTGGAGGGTGAGGGCAGGGACGCTGACGGGGTGCTACATAGAAGGTGAGGGCAGGGACGCTGACGGGGAGCTACATGGAGGGAGAGGGCAGGGACGCTGATGAGCTACATGGAGGGTGAGGGCAGGGACGCTGACGGGGAGCTACATGGAGGGTGAGGGCAGGGACGCTGACGGGGAGTTACATGGAGGGTGAGGGCAGGGACACTGACGGGGAGCTACATGGAGGATGAGGGCAAGGACGCTGACGGGGAGCTACATGGAGGGTGAGGGCAGGGACGCTGACGGGGAGCTACATGGAGGGTGAGGGCAGGGGCGCTGACGGGGAGCTACATAGAAGGTGAGGGCAGAAGAGACGCTGATGGGGAGCTACATGGTGGGTGAGGGCAGGGACGCTGACGGGGAGCTACATGGTGGGTGAGGGCAGGGACGCTGACGGGGAGCTACTTGGAGGGTGAGAGCAGGGAAGCTGACGGGGAGCTACATGGAGGGTGAGGGCAGGGACGCTGACGGGGAGCTACATGAAGGGTGAGGGCAGGGACGCTGATGGGGAGCTACATGGAGGGTGAGGGTAGGGACGCTGACGGGAAGCTACATGGAAGGTGTGGGCAGGGACGCTGATGGGGAGCTACATGGAGGGTGAGGTCAGGGAGTTGACGGGGAGCTGCATGGAAGGTGAGGGCAGGGACACTGATGGGGATCTACATGGAGGGTGAGGGCAGGGATGCTGACGGGGAGCTACATGGAGGGTGAGGGCAGGGACACTGACGGGGAGCTACATGGAGGGTGGTGAGGGCAGGGACTCTGACGGGGAGCTACATGGAAGGTGAGAGCAGGGACGCTGATGGGGAACTACATGGAGGGTGTGGGCAGGGATGCTGACGTGGAGCTACATGAGGGTGAAGGAAAGGACGCTAATGGGGAGTTACAGGGAGAGTGAGGGCATGGATGCTGAGGGGGAGTTAGAAGGAGGGTGAGTGCACACTGAGTGGAGAGCTACATGGAGGGTGAGGGCAGGGACGCTGACGGGAAGCTACATGGAGGGTGAGGGCAGGGACGCTGACGGGGAGCTACATGGAGGGTGAGGGCAGGGGTGCTGACGGGGAGCTACATAGAAGGTGAGGGCAGAAGAGACGCTGATGGGGAGCTACATGGTGGGTGAGGGCAGGGACGCTGACGGGGAGCTACATGGTGGGTGAGGGCAGGGACGCTGACGGGGAGCTACTTGGAGGGTGAGAGCAGGGAAGCTGACGGGGAGCTACATGGAGGGTGAGGACAGGGACGCTGACGGGGAGCTACATGGAGGGTGAGGGCAGGGACGCTGATGGGGAGCTACATGGAGGGTGAGGGCAGGGACGCTGATGGGGAGCTACATGGAGGGTGAGGTCAGGGAGTTGACGGGGAGCTACATGGAAGGTGAGGGCAGGGACACTGATGGGGATCTACATGGAGGGTGAGGGCAGGGATGCTGACGGGGAGCTACATGGAGGGTGAGGGCAGGGACACTGACGGGGAGCTACATGGAGGGTGGTGAGGGCAGGGACTCTGACGGGGAGCTACATGGAAGGTGAGAGCAGGGACGCTGATGGGGAACTACATGGAGGGTGTGGGCAGGGATGCTGACGTGGAGCTACATGAGGGTGAAGGAAAGGACGCTAATGGGGAGTTACAGGGAGAGTGAGGGCATGGATGCTGAGGGGGAGTTAGAAGGAGGGTGAGTGCACACTGAGTGGAGAGCTACATGGAGGGTGAGGGCAGGGACGCTGACGGAAAGCTACATGGAGGGTGAGGGCAGAGGCGCTGACGGGGAGCTACATGGAGGGTGAGCGCATGGACGCTGATGAGGTGTTAAAGTGAGGATGAAGGCAGGGACACTGAGGGTGGACTCAGTGGCGTAAGTTCGTCCCAGTCGCCCGGAGGCATGATAAATGTTGGGGCCCCCTACATATACACACACATACCATATGTAGCTATCTGGAACTCAGGGTGAACAGTAGCAGCGTGCTCAGGTACCTTTCCCAATAGTAATATAGATACACATAGAAAGTGGATGCACTCCAAGTCAGTCATTACAATAAAACAAACACCAGCATACCTTTATAGTAAACCTACAGTGCTCCCTCACCCGCCAGCGGGTCTCGATGGAGATGCTTTGGCGCAGCGGTGTGCCGATATAATTAGAGTTCACTGTAGGATTTTTTTAGGGCAGGGCGCTGATCACGGGGAGGGCACATTTTTCATTCAGGAGGGCACATTTTTAAGTTAGATAGGTATACTTAGGTACATACTATAATGCTTGGTGCTCCCATTTCCACAGGCTAAAGCACGGACAGTGCGCGCGAAAGCGCGCAGCAAAAATTTAGGGGCGATGTTTCATGGGGAAGGGGCGTGGCCACATAATAGTGGCAATTCACATTACACCACACAGTAGTGCACCTAATAGACATTGCACCAGGTAGAACATTCTATACACACTGCGCCAGGTAGAGCACGTTATACATATTGCACCAGGCAGAGCACTGAGGCACACTACACCAGGTAGAGAGCACTGAGGCACACTGCGCCAGATAGAGCACATTATACACATTGCACCAGGCAGAGCACTGAGGCACACTGCACCAGGTAGAGAGCACTGAGGCACACTGCACCAGGTAGAGAGCACTGAGGCACACTGCACCAGGTAGAGAGCACTGAGGCACACTGCACCAGGTAGAGAGCACTGAGGCACACTGCACCAGGTAGAGAGCACTGAGGCACACTGCACCAGGTAGAGAGCACTGAGGCACCTGCACCAGGTAGAGAGCACTGAGACACATTGCACCAGGTAGAGAGCACTGAGACACATTGCACCAGGTAGAGAGCACTGAGACACATTGCACCAGGTAGAGAGCACTGAGACACATTGCACCAGGTAGAGAGCACTGAGACACATTGCACCAGGTAGAGAGCACTGAGACACACTGCACCAGGTAGAGAGCACTGAGACACATTGCACCAGGTAGAGAGCACTGAGACACACTGCACCAGGTAGAGAGAACCGAGACACATTGCACCAGGTAGAGAGCACTGAGATTGAAGTTTACAACTGTAGTACTTACAAGGTAAATTTAGCCCAGGACACAGAGGGGGAGCGCGGATCACCGCAACACTTGCGGAGCAGCATTAAAGATGGCGACCTGTTGATCCTCCCTGGCGTCTCTGAGTCCTTTTAAACATTCATACACAGGAGGGCTGGGTTTGCCTCGGCGGGAAAGGCAAACTCAGCCCTCCTGTCACACCAGATCATGAGCAGACCTATAGTCTGCTCGCAGAGGAGGGGAGATGCTGTCAGTCACTGTGTCAGCGCAAGGCTGAGACAGCGGCGGCTGACAGCTACGGACGGGCGGGGCGGGCCGCGGGGGACTCTCATGTGCTTACCCGGTCCGGCGGCGCATGGCTGGGTCCGGCAGCGTGGCGAGGTTCGGCGGGCTGCAAACGGCGGGGCGGCAGGGCGCACAAAAATGGTCCGGGGCGGGATTCAGCTCTCTAAAAAAGGGGCAGGGCGCAGCGCCCTGTGAAAGACACCTAGCGTGAACACTAGATATATATAAAAAAAAAAAACACAAACGCCTCATTCACTTAAAAACACACGCTCCTTTCACTTAAAAATACAAATGCCTCTTCCACACACACACGCCTCCTTCACTTAAAAACACACACACGCTGCATTCACACACACAAACATGCCTCCACTTAAAAACACACACGCCGTTTTCACTTACACACACACATGCCTCTCACACACACACACATGCCTCTCACACACACACATTCAGAAACAGACACCCTCCATATATTTGTAAGGTAGCGTGTAGCCAGACCAGGTGTGTGCCACCTTTAATCCTTGCCTCTCACACACATACCTCTCACTTACACACACGCCACTCACTTACACACACACACACACATGCCTCTCAAACACATGCCACTCACTTACACACACACACACACACACACACACACGCCACTCACTTACACACACACACATGCCTCACACACACACACACACACACACACACACACACACACACACACACATGCCACTCACTTACACACACACACGCCACTCACTTACACACACACATGCCACTTACACACACACATGCCTCTCACACACATGCCACTCACACACACACACACACACACACACACACACACACACACACACACACACACACACACACATGCCTCTCACACACACATGCCTCTCACACACATGCCTCTTTTACTTGAACACACAACTTTCCTTAAAAACACACACACCTCACTTAAAAACACGCACACACAAAACACAGCGCTTCCAACATTTATCAAAGCCCCCCAACTACACCTCTCCCCCACCCCCCACACAGTGCCTACCTTTGGCTACCATCAGACTGACAGAGGAGTAGAAAGCTTCTCCGGGCTGGCTTGCTTAACTGGCAGGGCCTGGGAGGAGCTGCGCTCTGGAGCTCCCCCTAGCTGCAGCCAGTGCCAGTGTATACACAGGAGGCAGCTTCCGTGTCACTGACACAGCTCCTCCGTCTGCAATAGCAGCGAGCGATCGTCAGGCATGGGGAGACAGTGGAGATGTGCCCCTTGTGGCCAGGAGCCCGGCGGCAGCCGACTCCACTGCCTCCCACCAGAGGTGGATTTAGGCCTCATGTACCTGATGACAGTCTATACCAGAGCGAAATGCTGTTATATTAGGGTACTGCTTTACAGTATCCTGAGTGTCGCACCTTCTAATCTATATATATTGATTTGAGGTACAACCCCTCTCCTCCTCCTCCCCCCCTCTCCCCCCCCCCCCCCAGGGATTTTGCAAATGAGGCTGACCCGGGCCCCACTACTTACATTACACACACAGAACCGGAGAACAGTGTGGCCGGCCGGTGGGGGTTTTCCTTAGGCGAGCTGGGAGTAACCTGTGCGATGCGCATCCTGCTGCTGCCATTCTATCATGCTCCTCGCCCTCCGGTGAGGTGACGGCTCCAGGCTGCCCCGAGTGCTGTAGCTCCTCCAGCCTCCGTCCACCTCGTCTGCGGTCTTGGCGGCTGGGGGCGGGCCGGGGACAGAGGGGGTGCTTATGGGAAAACTGACTGGCAGGTGGCAGGAGCAGCATGTTGTACACCGCAGCATTGTACTAGTCTCCTCCGCCGTCCCGGAAGCATCCTTGTCATGTGCAATCAGGAACCAGAAGGCGCACGCTATGATATGGGTTATACAGTGCAGTGTGCCACAGCCTCATCATCGCGTCAAAGGGGGATAATGTCCCACACACAGCAGCAGGTGACCCGGGCCTGTGGCTTTCTGCGGGCCCCTGGGATGCACCGGGCCCTAAGCACCTGCTTATGTTGCCTAGTGGTAAATCCGCCACTGCCTCCCACAGTTCCGCCACTGGGTGGACTTACAGGGAGAGTGAGGGAAGGGGCCTATAAAATAGCTTTATTAAAATAAATAAAATATTCTAAATCCAAGTGTGATAGTGTGGTCTTCCTGGGCGGGTGGGCGACGCATGTCCATTTCTGCGGCACATCTCTTGAAGCCGCCGGCGCCGCTGCTGCCTATGGTAAGTGTGATAGGCGCTGGCAGCAGCGATAGCCAGCAGCAAGAGACAGGACAGTGCGGCTCCATCAGTGATTACGTAGAGAGGGGGGAGCCGCTTTTCATGCTTCCGGCGCCGCTGCTGCCTGTCAGAGTGACAAGCGCTGGCAGCCAACAACATAGTTCACTGCACGGAGCAGAGGATGTTCACTGCACGGAGCGGAGGATGTTTGTGCTGGAGGAGTGGGCTTATCATTTTTATTGTTATTTGTAATGAGTATATCAGAGGGGCACAATTAGTATCAATAAAGATATGTAGTCGTTATGTTGACATGATCGAAATGTCAACTTTCATAATGTCAACAGTCACAATGTATTTGACAGTGCAAGGTTTAGGGTTAGGTTGCGATTAGGGAAAGGGATAGGGTTAAAATACTATAAAAATGCTATTGACATGTATATTCTTGTGTTGATAATTTCATACCATATCCTCACTAAATATGCACATCTATATACTACCCCCACCCTTGCCTTTTAGCTATGAGTATATAAGTATATACTATACCAACCCCATAGAATACCCTCAGGTAAGCCTCAACTGAATGACCTTTCCACAGTTTGTTATCCATATATCAACTTTCAAGGGGTGGTCTTCTGTATGCCGAATGTCGGGATCCCGGTGCACAGTATACCGGCGCCGGAATCCCGACACCCGGCATACCGACAACTATTCTCCCTCGTGGGGGTCCACGACCCCCCTGGAGGGAGAATAAAATAGTGTGGCGCGCATAGCGCGCCACCGTGCCCGCAGCGTGGCGAGCGCAGCGAGCCCGCAAGGGGCTCCTCTGCGCTCTCCACGCTGTCGGTATGCCGGCGGTCGGGCTCCCGGCGCCGGTATGCTGGGCGCCGGGAGCACGAGCGCCGGTATACCGTACGACACCCCTTTCAAGATATGAATAGATGAGCTTTACATGCAGTTTTGAAATATACATTAAGATGAGGAGCAATGCTTTATCATCTGACTATAGTATAAAGTACAGATGCCAAAGGAATATATTTAATAGATTGTAGACATTAGCCTACATTGCATTTCTTTTTATACATTGTAACCCATGTACTAAAAAAACTAGAACGAGAAAAACACAACTACGTGATTATGTGTAGGAGGATAATGCTTGGTTCCCAGGTCCTTTATGCACAAACACAGTGTTGGCAAATAGCTCTTCAAAGAAGCAAGTTAGTACTCAACAGACTTCCTAGCAGGATCTAACAGCTAGAGACCAAAACAAGCTCTGATTAACACAAAGAAGCGTGACATAGTCTGAGAGTGGCGTCTGTTGCTTCATCCATTAAAATCTTCTATTGTTCCTTTTGCTTTACTGGAACTTGAATGGTTTTATTTTGTATTTTCCATTGGGAAATGTTAATTCCTAGTGAAATAATAAACTTTTATAAGATTTGTTTCGTATTTACCAAAGCTAGTCTAATGTCCTCATCACATGATGAATACAGACACTCCTGAAAATCAAGCAATGATAACATTATTGATGACAACCAAAAATGTGTAATAGTATCGAAGAAAGGAAAAAGGCACACAGGGATGCACAGGCCACATGCAGAGAAGAAAAAACATTATTTAGAGGAGAAAAGGAGGGTATGTCCAAAAAGTGCAATAGCAAAGATGTAAAGAAAAAAGGTAATACTAATGATAATCTGTCTAATAAAATAAATGGATAATAGAAACAGACAAATAAGGGAGAGAGAGCAAAAAGGGGAGAAGTGGGGTGGGGTGCTGCGATGCCTGAAAACAAAGAGGAGGAAGGAAACTGAGAAAAAGAAAACCCAGGCAGCCCTGGGGACACAATCTAATGTATTTATATAACACTAGCATAAAGCACATCAGTTACAGTTGGGAACAAAATAAATAAACAAGACTGTGTTAGACAGGTAAGATGGGTCTGGTTAGGAAAGAACAGTAGGGAACTGCAAGGAATGTCGGGAGCAAAGGACAGTTTTACATCAAGGATGTCATACCCCTTTTCCACCTAAGTACCGTGTCCGATCCGGGATGTTTAACACGGCTACAACCCGTGTCGGCCACCCCGTTTCCACTACACTTCGACACGGGTTATTCCCGTGTCTGATCTGTTTCCACCTAACCCGGGTAAGCTCTGTAAAAGCCTATTGCTGTCATTACAAATGGACTTTTTACTGTCTCATCAAGATGATGTCATCAAAAGGACCAAAAGGGAGGGGCGGGGCCTGCTCACAGCATTGCAGCAATGGACGCCGGTGCGGTAGCTGTGTCTAGCATGGAGTCGCAGACTGTTTGCAGTTTACTGCTGCTTATTTCTGCTACAGACAGCTTGATGCAGCTTTTCACCTTGTGCTACCTATTGCAGAGCTGGAGAATGAGAGCTCAATTCTTTGCAGAGAGGGCTACCTATCGACGCAAATATTTGAAAAGGAGGAGAGCGCGTATATCATCCACTGTTGTTATTTCTCTCATAACAATGAACTCTACACCAAGCCGAAGAATGTGGGTGAGAGATCGCAGACATGGAGAAGCATTCATGCAGACCATTCTAGCATATCAGGAGGAGCAGTGGATGGAAAACTTCAGGATGTCTCGCGCTACATTCAAGTATGTTATGGAACTACTGTCCCCCGCAATAAGCATGCAGACCACCAGGTTCCGGAAGCCCATTGAGCCAGCCAGGAGATTAGCGATTGCTCTCTGGTGGTATGCTACCCCTGGAGAGTATCGCACAGTTTCCAGTAGTGATGTGCACTGGACATTTTTCGGGTTTTGTGTTTTGGTTTTGGATTTGGTTCCGCGGCCGTGTTTTGGATTCGAACGCGTTTTGGCAAAATCTCACTGAATTTTTTTTGTCGGATTCAGGTGTGTTTTGGATTCGGGTGTTTTTTACAAAAAACCCTTAAAAACAGCTTAAATCATAGAATTTGGGGGTCATTTTGATCCCATAGTATTATTAACCTCAATAACCATAATTTCCACTCATTTTCAGTCTATTCTGAACACCTCACACCTCACAATATTATTTTTAATCCTAAAGTTTGCACCAAGGTCGCTGGATGACTAAGCTAAGCGACCCAAGTGGCCGACACAAACACCTGGCCCATCTAGGAGTGGCACTGCAGTGTCAGGCAGGATGGCACTTCAAAAAAATAGTCCCCAAACAGCACATGATGCAAAGAAAAATGAAAGAAAAAAGAGGTGCAAGATGGAATTGTCCTTGGGCCCTCCCACCCACCCTTATGTTGTATAAACAGGACATGCACACTTTAACAAACCCATAATTTCAGCGACAGGGTCTGCCACACAACTGTGACTGAAATGACTGGTTGGTTTGGGCCCCCACCAAAAAAGAAGCAATCAATCTCTCCTTGCACAAACTGGCTCTACAGAGGCAAGATGTCCACCTCCTCCTCATCGTCCGATTCCTCACCCCTTTCACTGTGTACATCCCCCTCCTCACAGATTATTAATTCGTCCCCACTGGAATCCACCATCTCAGGTCCCTGTGTACTTTCTGGAGGCAATTGCTGGTGAATGTCTCCACGGAGGAATTGATTATAATTCATTTTGATGAACATCATCTTCTCCACATTTTCTGGAAGTAACCTCGTACGCCGATTGCTGACAAGGTGAGCGGCTGCACTAAACACTCTTTCGGAGTACACACTGGAGGGTGGGCAACTTAGGTAAAATAAAGCCAGTTTCTGCAAGGGCCTCCAAATTTCCTCTTTTTCCTGCCAGTATATGTACGGACTGTCTGACGTGCCTACTTGGATGCGGTCACTCATATAATCCTCCACCATTCTTTCAATGGTGAAAGAATCATATGCAGTGACAGTAGACGACATGTCAGTAATTGTTGGCAGGTCCTTCAGTCCGGACCAGATGTCAGCACTCGCTCCAGACTGCCCTGCATTACTGCCAGCGGGTGGGCTCGGAATTCTTAGCCTTTTCCTCGCACCCCCAGTTGCGGGAGAATGTGAAGGAGGAGCTGTTGACGGGTCACGTTCCGCTTGACTTGACAATTTTCTCACCAGCAGGTCTTTGAACCTCTGCAGACTTGTGTCTGCCGGAAAGAGAGATACAACGTAGGTTTTAAATCTAGGATCGAGCACGGTGGCCAAAATGTAGTGCTCTGATTTCAACAGATTGACCACCCGTGAATCCTGGTTAAGCGAATTAAGGGCTCCATCCACAAGTCCCACATGCCTAGTGGAATCGCTCTGTTTTAGCTCCTCCTTCAATGTCTCCAGCTTCTTCTGCAAAAGCCTGATGAGGGGAATGACCTGACTCAGGCTGGCAGTGTCTGAACTGACTTCACGTGTGGCAAGTTCAAAGGGTTGCAGAACCTTGCACAACGTTGAAATCATTCTCCACCGCTTGAGTCAGGTGCATTCCCGCTCCTTTGCCTATATCGTAGGCAGATGTATAGGCTTGAATGGCCTTTTGCTGCTCCTCCGTCCTCTGAAGCATATATAGGGTTGAATTCCACCTCGTTACCACCTCTTGCTTCAGATGATGGCAGGGCAGGTTCAGGAGTGTTTGTTGGTGCTCCAGTCTTCGGCACGCGGTGGCTGAATGCCGAAAGTGGACCGCAATTCTTCGGGCCACCGACAGCACCTCTTGCACGCCCCTGTCGTTTTTTAAATAATTCTGCACCACCAAATTCAATGTATGTGCAAAACATGGGACGTGCTGGAATTTGCCCAGATGTAATGCACGCACAATATTGCTGGCATTGTCCGATGTCACAAATCCCCAGGAGAGTCCATTTGGGGTAAGCCATTCTGCGATGATGTTCCTCAGCTTCCGTAAGAGGTTGTCAGCTGTGTGCCTCTTCTGGAAAGCGGTGATACAAAGCGTAGCCTGCCTAGGAACGAGTTGGCGTTTGCGATATGCTGCTACTGGTGCCGCCGCTGCTGTTCTTGCTGCGGGAGGCAATACATCTACCCAGTGGGCTGTCACAGTCATATAGTCCTGAGTCTGCCCTGCTCCACTTGTCCACATGTCCGTGGTTCAGTGGACATTGGGTACAACTGCATTTTTTAGGACACTGGTGACTCTTTTTCTGAGGTTTGTGTACATTTTCGGTATCGCCTGCCTAGAGAAATGGAACCTAGATGGTATTTGGTACCGGGGACACAGTACCTCAATCAAGTCTCTAGTTGCCTGTGAATTAACGGTGGATACCGGACACACGTTTCTCACCGCCCAGGCTGCCAAGGCCTGAGTAATCCGCTTTGCAGCAGGATGACTGCTGTAATATTTCATCTTCCTCGCAAAGGACTGTTGGACAGTCAATTGCTTACTGGAAGTAGTACAAGTGGTCTTCCGACTTCCCCTCTGGGATGACGATCGACAACAGCAGCGCCAGCAGCAGTAGGCGTTACACTCAAGGATGCATCGGAGGAATCCCAGGCAGGAGAGGACTCGTCAGACTTGCCAGTGACATGGCCTGCAGGACTATTGGCTTTCCTGGGTAAGGAGGAAATTGACACTGAGGGAGTTGGTGGTGTGGTTTGTAGGAGCTTGGTTACAAGAGGAAGGGATTTAGTGGTCAGTGGACTGCTTCCTCTGTCATCCAAAGTTTTTGAACTTGTCACTGACTTATGATGAATGCGCTGCAGGTGACGTATAAGGGAGGATGTTCCGAGGTGGTTAACGTCCTTACCCCTACTTATTACAGCTTGACAAAGGCAACACACGGCTTGACACCTGTTGTCCGCATTTGTGTTAAAATAATTCCACACCGAAGAGGTGATTTTTTTTGTAATTTGACCAGGCATGTCAATGGCCATATTCGTCCCACGGACAACAGGTGTCTCCCCGGGTGCCTGACTTAAACAAACCACCTCACCATCAGAATCATCCTTGTCAATTTCCTCCTCAGCGCCAGCAACACCCATATCCTCAAGAAGAACGCACAGTTCTTTGCTGTGCTTTTGCCAGCTTAAGTCTTTTCATTTTTCTAGTGAGAGGATGAGTGCGTCCATCCTCATGTGAAGCTAAACCACTAGCCATGAACATAGGCCAGGGCCTCAGCCGTTCCTTGCCACTCCGTGTCGTAAATGGCATATTGGCAAGTTTACGCTTCTCCACAGACGCTTTTAATTTTGATTTTTGGGTCATTTTACTGAAATTTAGTGTTTTGGATTTTACATGCTCTCTACTATGACATTGGGCATCGGCCTTGGCAGACGACGTTGATGGCATTTCATCGTCTCGGCCATGACTAGTGGCAGCAGCTTCAGCACGAGGTGGAAGTGGATCTTGATCTTTCCCTATTTTACCCTCCACATTTTTGTTCTCCATTTTTTAATGTGTGGAATTATATGCCAGTATCAATAGCAATGGCCTACTACTATATATACTGCGCACAACTGAAATGCACCACAGGTATGGATGGATAGTATACTTGACGACACAGAGGTAGGTAGAGCAGTGGCCTACTGTACCGTACTGCTATATTTTATATACTGGTGGTCAGCAAACTGTGCAAAACTTAAATGCACCACAGGTATGGATGGATAGTATACTTGACGACACAGAGGTAGGTAGAGCAGTGGCCTACTGTACCGTACTGCTATATATTATATACTGCTGGTCAGCAAACTGTGCAAAACTTAAATGCACCACAGGTATGGATGGATAGTATACTTGACGACACAGAGGTAGGTAGAGCAGTGGCCTACTGTACCGTACTGCTATATATTATATACTGGTGGTCGGCAAACTGTGCAAAACTGAAATGCACCACAGGTATGGATGGATAGTATACTCGACGACACAGAGGTAGCTAGAGCAGTGGCCTACTGTACCGTACTGCTATATATTATATACTGGTGGTCAGCAAACTGTGCAAAACTTAAATGCACCACAGGTATGGATGGATAGTATACTTGATGACACAGAGGTAGGTAGAGCAGTGGCCTACTGTACCGTACTGCTATATATTATATACTGGTGGTCAGCAAACTGTGCAAAACTTAAATGCACCACAGGTATGGATGGATAGTATACTTGACGACACAGGGGTAGGTAGAGCAGTGGCCTACTGTACCGTACTGCTATATATTATATACTGGTGGTCAGCAAACTGTGCAAAACTGAAATGCACCACAGGTATGGATGGATAGTATACTTGACGACACAGAGGTAGGTAGAGCAGTGGCCTACTGTACCGTACTGCTATATATTATATACTGGTGGTCAGCAAACTGTGCAAAACTTAAATGCACCACAGGTATGGATGGATAGTATACTTGACGACACAGAGGTAGGTAGAGCAGTGGCCTACTGTACCGTACTGCTATATATTATATACTGGTGGTCAGCAAACTGTGCAAAACTGAAATGCACCACAGGTATGGATGGATAGTATACTTGACGACACAGAGGTAGGTAGAGCAGTGGCCTACTGTACCGTACTGCTTATATTATATACTGGTGGTCAGCAAACTGTGCAAAACTGAAATGCACCACAGGAATGGATGGATAGTATACTTGACGACACAGAGGTATGTAGAGCAGTGGCCTTCTGTACCCTACTCCTATATATTATATACTGGTGGTCAGCAAAATTATGCACTGTACTCCTGCTATATACTACAATACAGCACAGATATGGAGCATTTTTCAGGCAGAGAACGTATAATACTGGTGGTCACTGGTCAGCAAAACTCTGCACTGTACTCCTCCTATATAATACTGCTGGTCCCCAGTCCCCACAATAATGCAGTGTGAGCACAGATATATGCAGCACACTGAGCACAGATATGGAGCATTTTTCAGGCAGAGAACATATAATACTGGTGGTCACTGCTCAGCAAAACTATGCACTGTACTCCTCCTATATAATACTGCTGGTCCCCAGTCCCCACAATAAAGCAGTGTGAGCACAAATATATGCAGCACACTGAGCACAGATATGGAGCGTTTTTCAGGCAGAGAACGTATAATACTGGTGGTCACTGGTCAGCAAAACTCTGCACTGTACTCCTCCTATATAATACTGCTGGTCCCCAGTCCCCACAATAAAGCAGTGTGAGCACAGATATATGCAGCACACTGAGCACAGATATGGAGCGTTTTTCAGGCAGACAACGTATACTGGTGGTCACTGGTCAGCAAAACTCTGCACTGTACTCCTCCTATATAATACTGCTGGTCCCCAGTCCCCACAATAAAGCAGTGTGAGCACAGATATATGCAGCACACTGAGCACAGATATGGAGCGTTTTTCAGGCAGACAACGTATAATACTGGTGGTCACTGGTCAGCAAAACTCTGCACTGTACTCCTCCTATAATACTGCTGGTCCCCAGAATAAAGATATGCAGCCCCTTGAAACAAAGTGAGAGGACGCCAGCCACGTCCTCTCACTATCATTTCCAATGCACGAGTGAAAAATGGCGGCGACGCGCGGCTCCTTATATAGAATCCGAATCTCGCGAGAATCCAACAGCGGGATGATGACGTTCGGGCGCGCGCGGGTTAACCGAGCCATATGGGAGAATCCGAGTATGCCTCGGACCCGTGTAAAATGGGTGAAGTTCGGGGGGGTTCGGATTCCGAGGAACCGAACCCGCTCATCTCTAGTTTCCAGTTTATTTGGAGTAGGGATTGGCACGGTCTGCAAGATTGTCTACCAGGTCACGTGGGCATTGCTGGATACCATGTACCATCGCTTTATTTCCTTGCCACAAGGACAGCGGCTAGATGCGACTATAAAAGGGTTTAAGAAGCGTGGCTACCCACAGTGTGCTGGTGCCATAGATGGGACCCACATCCCCATCATCGCCCCCCATGACAACCCAGCAGACTATTACAATCGTAAGGGTTGGCATTCCATTGTTCTGCAAGCTGTAGTGGACCACAAATACTGGTAAGCACTGTTTCACTAATGTGTTTGAAATAGGCTTGGCCTGTTTTATGATAATGCATAAACCTTTATTGGCCCAGACGGTCACATGATGCAAGGGTTCTCGCCAACTCCGATCTTTACAGTATTGCTGAGGACAAGCTTGGTGGATGGCTTTTCCCTCGAGAGGTAAGATTATTTACTACTTAAACTAATGTTCGCCCATAAACCAATAGTCAAGTTTTACCCCTGTAATAATATTAATGTTTTATTAACAGAAATCGGTGATCGTACATGGTGTGGACATCCCGGTCCACCTCATTGGTGATGCAGCATACCCATTACAGCGCTGGCTAATGAAGGGCTACACCCAGCATGTTCACTTATCCCCTGAACAGACATCATATACCCATGCCCTAAGTTCGGCCCGTATGGCAGTGGAGAATGCGTTTGGGCGTTTAAAAGGATGCTGGCGCTGCCTCATGAAGAGGAATGATGTGGACTTGAAAATAATGCCAGATATAGTAGCAGTCTGCTGCATTCTCCATAACATATGTGAGATTCAAAAGGAAAACTTTCTCCCAGAGTGGAATGTACATGATCATGGGGCGGGGGTCACTGTACATGATGCACCAGGCTTGGTGGGGGGGGCATGACGCTGCCAGCGAGTGTGTGGGAATGTGTCCTGTTTTACAGGACACATTCCAGCTGCAGCAGCCAGAGCGCCTGTGTCCCCTGCGGGACAATGTCTCTGACAGCGCGGGGACAGCTTGTCTGTCCCCAGCGCCTGTCAGTGTGTGGCGGCGGCGGGTGTCCGGTGCAGGGATTACCCTTTTCCCTGCACCGGACCAGAGACTGCGGGGGCATTTGAATGTTGGCGCCCTCCGGGAGCCAATCGCGGCTCCCGGAGCGGCAGCCAATAGGAGAGAGACGCGGCGAGCCAATCGGCGCTCGCCGCGTCATAGGCCCCGCCCCCGGCGTCTGACGTCAGACGCCGGGCGGGAGCCGTTCGGACAGGAGGCCGCGGCGAAGAGGAGGAGCCCGCGCGCAGGAGGAAGAAGAAGAGGATCGCGTGGCTGAAGAGAAGACACGGCCGGGAGCAGCGGAGGAGGTCGTCGGCGCGCCGGAGCGCAGAAGAGGATCCGGCGCCGAGGAGAAGACGACGACCGCGGGGAGAGGAGGTCCTGAGGCCGCGGAAGAGGCCAGAAGACGTCGGCCTGCAGAAAGAAGATGTCCAGCGGCGGCTGGACGCAGGGAAGAGACGGAGGCGCCGCTGGCCAGGACGGGTCAGCGGCAGAAGACGGTGGAGGCCCCCAGGTTAGGTAAGGCCTCAGTGAGGCTATCTTCCCCCTCCCCTTTTCCTCCCTCGACCACCAGGGACGGGCATTAGGCCCGAGGACACAATTCAGGCGCTAGGCCTGGGCGCAGTTAGGAGTTTGGGCCCCCAATATTTGATGAGGTGGTTTGGGCATTAGGCCCAAGCCACCCCACTCATGCGGCACCAGTTAGGCGGGCACTAGGCCCGGGGAACGATCTAGGCACTAGGCCTGTGGCTAATAGAGGGCGTTAGGCCCTAGGGTATTTGTGGCCAAATCAGGGATACGATAAGGTGACCCTGGGCACAAGGCCCAGGTCACCCAACGGGCGGCAAGTAGGCGGGCGCTAGGCCCGTGGGCAAAGTCAGGCCTCCGGCCTGTGGGCAGTTAGGGGGCGCTAGGCCCAGCGAAGCAGTGTTTCCCTGAGGTGAGTAAAGGTGGTACTGGGCGCTAGGCTCAGGCCACCCTGAGAGTACGGTAGGTGGGTGAGCTGTGCGGTCCCCACTACTGGGTGTTCTGGGTCGGGTAGATAAAGGGACAGCACCGTTTTATGTTGTAACTCCGATAGTGTGTTATATGTTGTTACCGTGCAGGGCAAAGTGTATGTGTTGTGTAAGTTGTGCATAGTTGTGTTGCACCACACCCACAGAGCTAGTTTGAGGGCTCCGCTGTTGTAGATAGTATAGGGTGTGACACTAGGTCAGAGTTAGGCCCTGCACGGCTGTTTCTCTTTGCCTCCTTACAGGGACCTGTAAGTGGAGAAGATCGGAGTGCAAGACTTGTGACGGTGAGTAGCATCCGTGTACGTCTGTCCCTTGTTTGTCCCCGAGCGCCGGAGTTAGGATTGCTCACGGACGTGAGAATCCCTTTCATCACACTACGTGCGAAAGCGCGAGTGTGTGAAAGCTGGGTAGCTGAGGCTTTGTGCCGGTGATGACCATTCACCCAGCCGGTGAAGGTCGCAGCCACCCCTGGGGTATCCCCTGTTCCAGCGGAAGAAGGGTCGATACCCCCTTTAATGTAAACCCTTCTCTCCTCAGCTAGGTCGTCGGTCAGCTCCGAGAGGGAATCACCGTGTCCGGATCCGACTGAAGAATTCCAGGTCCGTTGAAGGTTCCGGTACCTGAAGGTGAGAGAGAGCGGCGCCTGGTGAGTACCGCGTCTACACCTGCACGGCAGCAGGCACCACCACACGCACTCGCAGGCCCCGCACCGCACCTCTCACACTTGGCGTAGTCGGCAGGATCAAAGAGACCGGATCACGGACACGATGTGGAACGCCACCAAGAAGACCTCCCTGCGGACGGCTCCGGAGAAGACTCACCCCCGGACGTGTGCGGACCAGAGCGACTGGGTGACGGTGTCTGGGGCAGACATCCTGAAGATGGTGCAGCGGTCGGTCCAGCGTGAAAAAGAAGAGCGCCGGGAGAAGGGGCGCAAGAAGGCCGCTGTGACGCCCTGCAAGAAATGTCGGCAAACAGGTCACTTTGCCGACGAGTGTACTTGGCGAGAGACGTCCCCAAAGAAGGTGGTCCAGGAAGCGGACCGAAGACGTCAGAAGGGCCAAGCGAAAGAGTCCTGGTGTTTGCTCTGCGGAAACTACGGGCATGAGCACAACAGTTGTCCCTGGGACGAAGAGTTGAGCCAAGACGAGGTTGATTCCTGGTGTGAAAACTGTGGAGATCCCCGACATCGGCTCCTGGAATGTCCATGGACTGAAGACAGGACGGACTACGAGGCCACGGTGAAGAAGATGACGGAGTCTCGTCAGCAGCTTTGGGACCGGGTGGCTGCAGAGCCTGTGTGTGCGCTCTGCGAGGCGAGAGGACATGCGCTTCCCGATTGTCCGTGGAATGAAGACCGGATGATTGCGGATGGTCGCGCCCAGAGATGGGAGGAGGAAACCAGGGAAATGGAGCGGAAGGCCTTGCTTGAAGTTAGTTCGCAGGTGCCCATTTCCTCTGAGCCGGAACCAACGGGTGAAGATTCCCCAGTGAAGGAGGTGGATCAGGAACCCGTCTTGGAGAAGGTGGCAGTGGCCCTCCCTTGTTGGAAGTGTCGGCGACCAGGACATGCGGCCAGTGAGTGCCCTTGGGAAGATGCCGCGGACCTACTCTGTCCCAAAAAAGTGACCCCAGTAAGGCAGAATCCTTTCCCGCATGAAGCGGAGGTGGACGACTGGGAGGTGAAGAGACCACGCTGTGAAGAAAAGCGTGAAGACCCAGTGACTGAGACGTCCGGAATCTCCCCGCGATGGAACCGTCCACGACCAGGACGTGCGGAACAGGAGTGTCCTGGGTACCAAGAGATGCCAGCGGAAGCAAAGGAGTACGCTGAGGAAGTAACGATGCCAGCGGAAGCGAAGGAGTACGCTGAGGGAGTAACGATGCCAGCGGAAGCGAAGGAGTACGCTGAGGAAGCAGAGGTGCCAGCGGAAGCGAAGAAGTACGCTGAGGAGGAAAGTAATACCCCAGTCCAGATATCGGAGGAGGACTCGGACTACGGTGAGCTGTCCGCCGACGAATCCCTCCCTGAACAGATGGAGGACGACTCTGGCATCGGAAGCGCCGACGAGAGTGACTGGCAGGATCGGGTGGAGTCATGCTCCCAGTTGAATGCCCTCCGGAAAGAGGAGGAGATAGTCCTGGAGCAAGAATACCTGCCAGGAGTGCCGAAATGGACCGACGTACGGGGACAGGACTGCGATGCCGTGGGAGGACCCGTTCCAGAGGAAGAGATAGGACCTTTGGAGATGCCCCACGAGGAAATGCGACATGTGGTGGCTGTTGCCCGGGAGGAAACGGATGCCCCGGAGGATTCCGCTGTTGGGTGGTGGTCGATACCACACCCGGACGACAGGGACGAAGCCACAGACGGTATCGGAGGCCAAGAGTGGGTGGCTGTTGTCCCCGTGGAGGAAGATTCCCCTTGGTGGCCAACGTCAAGCGACCGTGAGGAGATGCCACTCCCCCAGAGGATCCGCCGATGGAGGTCAGGACGTAAGAGGAACCCGGAGCTGGAGGAGGAAGGATGTGGGGTCACAGCTGGTCCAGGCTGGGCCCCCGAATGTACCTTCGCCGGAGGGACCTCTGAATTCCCTGACCCGCGGACAATGGAAGTCGTGAGGAACTTTGTAGGGACTACAAAGGAAAAAGGGGGGGGAAATGTGGGAATGTGTCCTGTTTTACAGGACACATTCCAGCTGCAGCAGCCAGAGCGCCTGTGTCCCCTGCGGGACAATGTCTCTGACAGCGCGGGGACAGCTTGTCTGTCCCCAGCGCCTGTCAGTGTGTGGCGGCGGCGGGTGTCCGGTGCAGGGATTACCCTTTTCCCTGCACCGGACCAGAGACTGCGGGGGCATTTGAATGTTGGCGCCCTCCGGGAGCCAATCGCGGCTCCCGGAGCGGCAGCCAATAGGAGAGAGACGCGGCGAGCCAATCGGCGCTCGCCGCGTCATAGGCCCCGCCCCCGGCGTCTGACGTCAGACGCCGGGCGGGAGCCGTTCGGACAGGAGGCCGCGCCGAAGAGCGGCGAAGAGGAGGAGCCCGCGCGCAGGAGGAAGAAGAAGAGGATCGCATGGCTGAAGAGAAGACACGGCCGGGAGCAGCGGAGGAGGTCGTCGGCGCGCCGGAGCGCAGAAGAGGATCCGGCGCCGAGGAGAAGACGACGACCGCGGGGAGAGGAGGTCCTGAGGCCGCGGAAGAGGCCAGAAGACGTCGGCCTGCAGAAAGAAGATGTCCAGCGGCGGCTGGACGCAGGGAAGAGACGGAGGCGCCGCTGGCCAGGACGGGTCAGTGGCAGAAGACGGTGGAGGCCCCCAGGTTAGGTAAGGCCTCAGTGAGGCTATCCTCCCCCTCCCCTTTTCCTCCCTCGACCACCAGGGACGGGCATTAGGCCCGAGGACACAATTCAGGCGCTAGGCCTGGGCGCAGTTAGGAGTTTGGGCCCCCAATATTTGATGAGGTGGTTTGGGCATTAGGCCCAAGCCACCCCACTCATGCGGCACCAGTTAGGCGGGCACTAGGCCCGGGGAACGATCTAGGCACTAGGCCTGTGGCTAATAGAGGGCGTTAGGCCCTAGGGTATTTGTGGCCAAATCAGGGATACGATAAGGTGACCCTGGGCACAAGGCCCAGGTCACCCAACGGGCGGCAAGTAGGCGGGCGCTAGGCCCGTGGGCAAAGTCCGGCCTCCGGCCTGTGGGCAGTTAGGGGGCGCTAGGCCCAGCGAAGCAGTGTTTCCCTGAGGTGAGTAAAGGTGGTACTGGGCGCTAGGCTCAGGCCACCCTGAGAGTACGGTAGGTGGGTGAGCTGTGCGGTCCCCACTACTGGGTGTTCTGGGTCGGGTAGATAAAGGGACAGCACCGTTTTATGTTGTAACTCTGATAGTGTGTTATATGTTGTTACCGTGCAGGGCAAAGTGTATGTGTTGTGTAAGTTGTGCATAGTTGTGTTGCACCACACCCACAGAGCTAGTTTGAGGGCTCCGCTGTTGTAGATAGTATAGGGTGTGACACTAGGTCAGAGTTAGGCCCTGCACGGCTGTTTCTCTTTGCCTCCTTACAGGGACCAGTAAGTGGAGAAGATCGGAGTGCAAGACTTGTGACGGTGAGTAGCATCCGTGTACGTCTGTCCCTTGTTTGTCCCCGAGCGCCGGAGTTAGGATTGCTCACGGACGTGAGAATCCCTTTCATCACACTACGTGCGAAAGCGCGAGTGTGTGAAAGCTGGGTAGCTGAGGCTTTGTGCCGGTGATGACCATTCACCCAGCCGGTGAAGGTCGCAGCCACCCCTGGGGTATCCCCTGTTCCAGCGGAAGAAGGGTCGATACCCCCTTTAATGTAAACCCTTCTCTCCTCAGCTAGGTCGTCGGTCAGCTCCGAGAGGGAATCGCCGTGTCCGGATCCGACTGAAGAATTCCAGGTCCGTTGAAGGTTCCGGTACCTGAAGGTGAGAGAGAGCGGCGCCTGGTGAGTACCGCGTCTACACCTGCACGGCAGCAGGCACCACCACACGCACTCGCAGGCCCCGCACCGCACCTCTCACAAGTGCATAAGGGCCACCATTGCAGCTAATCTTCAAACAATGTTGCAGTAGAGAAGACAGACAAGTTTTTGTGTGCAAACAATTTTTGTTTATTTTGTTTTTCAGTTATAAAAATTTGGTTCAAAAGTTATGTTATTATATGTTTTCTTTTAAACAGTTGGCACACATTTTCTGAGGTAACAATATAAAATATTTAAGTGCAAACATGACACTGTAAAATTCCACATAACGCAAGGGGTCTTCAACATGTGTCCCTCCAGCTGTTGTGGAACAACATGTACCAGCATGTGTTGCTATGTATTTCCACAACAGCTAGAGGGCCACATGGTGAAGACACCAGCCCTGAGGTAACAGTATAAAAGAGTAAAGTGCAAACTAGAGATGAGCGGGTTCGGTTTCTCTGAATCCGAACCCGCACGAACTTCATGTTTTTTTTCACGGGTCCGAGCGACTCGGATCTTCCCGCCTTGCTCGGTTAACCCGAGCGCGCCCGAACGTCATCATGACGCTGTCGGATTCTCGCGAGACTCGGATTCTATATAAGGAGCCGCGCGTCGCCGCCATTTTCACACGTGCATTGAGATTGATAGGGAGAGGACGTGGCTGGCGTCCTCTCCATTTAGATTAGAAGAGAGAGAGAGAGAGAGAGAGAGAGATTGACCTGATTTACTGGAGCTTAGGAGTACTGTAGAAGTGTAGAGAGTGCAGAGTTTACTAGTGACTGACCACAGTGACCACCAGACAGTGCAGTTTTATTTAATATATCCGTTCTCTGCCTAAAAAAACGATACACACAGTGACTCAGTCACATACCATATCTGTGTGCACTGCTCAGCCCAGTGTGCTGCATCATCTATGTATATATATCTGACTGTGCTCAGCTCACACAGCTTATAATTGTGGGGGAGACTGGGGAGCACTGCAGTGCCAGTTAATAGTTATAGGTTATAGCAGGAGCCAGGAGTACATATTATATTAAAATTAAACAGTGCACACTTTTGCTGCAGGAGTGCCACTGCCAGTGTGACTGACCAGTGACCTGACCACACTGACCACCAGTATAGTTAGTAGTATACTATATTGTGTGATTGCCTGAAAAAGTTAAACACTCGTCGTGTGACTTCACTTGTGTGGTGTTTTTTTTTTTATTCTATAAAAAACTCATTCTGCTGACAGACAGTGTCCAGCAGGTCCGTCATTATATAATATATACCTGTCCGGCTGCAGTAGTGATATATATATATTTTTTATATCATTATTTATCATCCAGTCGCAGCAGACACAGTACGGTAGTTCACGGCTGTAGCTACCTCTGTGTCGGCACTCGGCAGTCCGTCCATAATTGTATACCACCTACCCGAGGTTTTTTTTTCTTTCTTCTTTATACAAACATACTACTACATCTCTTTATCAACCAGTCTATATTAGCAGCAGACACAGTACGGTAGTTCACGGCTGTAGCTACCTCTGTGTCGGCACTCGGCAGTCCGTCCATAATTGTATACCACCTACACGTGGTTTTTTTCTTCTTTCTTCTTTATACATACATACTACTACATCTCTTTATCAACCAGTCTATATTAGCAGCAGACACAGTACAGTACGGTAGTTCACGGCTGTAGCTACCTCTGTGTCGGCACTCGGCAGTCCGTCCACAATTGTATACCACCTACCCGTGGTTTTTTTTTCTTTCTTCTTTATACATACATACTACTACATCTCTTTATCAACCAGTCTATATTAGCAGCAGACACAGTACGGTAGTTCACGGCTGTAGCTACCTCTGTGTCGGCACTCGGCAGTCCGTCCATAATTGTATACCACCTACCCGTGGTTTTTTTTTCTTTCTTCTTTATACATACATACTACTACATCTCTTTATCAACCAGTCTATATTAGCAGCAGACACAGTACAGTACGGTAGTTCACGGCTGTAGCTACCTCTGTGTCGGCACTCGGCAGTCCGTCCATAATTGTATACCACCTACCCGTGGTTTTTTTTTCTTTCTTCTTTATACATACATACTACTACATCTCTTTATCAACCAGTCTATATTAGCAGCAGACACAGTACAGTACGGTAGTCCACGGCTGTAGCTACCTCTGTGTCGGCACTCGGCAGTCCGTCCATAATTGTATACCACCTACCCGAGGTTTTTTTTTCTTTCTTCTTTATACAAACATACTACTACATCTCTTTATCAACCAGTCTATATTAGCAGCAGACACAGTACAGTACGGTAGTTCACGGCTGTAGCTACCTCTGTGTCGGCACTCGGCAGTCCGTCCATAATTGTATACCACCTACCCGTGTTTTTTTTTTCTTTCTTCTTTATACATACATACTACTACATCTCTTTATCAACCAGTCTATATTAGCAGCAGACACAGTATGGTAGTTCACGGCTGTAGCTACCTCTGTGTCGGCACTCGGCAGTCCGTCCATAATTGTATACCACCTACCCGTGGTTTTTTTTTCTTTCTTCTTTATACATACATACTACTACATCTCTTTATCAACCAGTCTATATTAGCAGCAGACACAGTACAGTACGGTAGTTCACGGCTGTAGCTACCTCTGTGTCGGCACTCGGCAGTCCGTCCATAATTGTATACTAGTATCCATCCATCTCCATTGTTTACCTGAGGTGCCTTTTAGTTGTGCCTATTAAAATATGGAGAACAAAAATGTTGAGGTTCCAAAATTAGGGAAAGATCAAGATCCACTTCCACCTCGTGCTGAAGCTGCTGCCACTAGTCATGGCCGAGACGATGAAATGCCAGCAACGTCGTCTGCCAAGGCCGATGCCCAATGTCATAGTACAGAGCATGTCAAATCCAAAACACCAAATATCAGTAAAAAAAGGACTCCAAAACCTAAAATAAAATTGTCGGAGGAGAAGCATAAACTTGCCAATATGCCATTTACCACACGGAGTGGCAAGGAACGGCTGAGGCCCTGGCCTATGTTCATGGCTAGTGGTTCAGCTTCACATGAGGATGGAGGCACTCAGCCTCTCGCTAGAAAAATGAAAAGACTCAAGCTGGCAAAAGCAGTAGCACCGCAAAGAACTGTGCGTTCTTCGAAATCCCAAATCCACAAGGAGAGTCCAATTGTGTCGGTTGCGATGCCTGACCTTCCCAACACTGGACGTGAAGAGCATGCGCCTTCCACCATTTGCACGCCCCCTGCAAGTGCTGGAAGGAGCACCCGCAGTCCAGTTCCTGATAGTCAGATTGAAGATGTCAGTGTTGAAGTACACCAGGATGAGGAGGATATGGGTGTTGCTGGCGCTGGGGAGGAAATTGACCAGGAGGATTCTGATGGTGAGGTGGTTTGTTTAAGTCAGGCACCCGGGGAGACACCTGTTGTCCGTGGGAGGAATATGGCCGTTGACATGCCTGGTGAAAATACCAAAAAAATCAGCTCTTCGGTGTGGAGGTATTTCAACAGAAATGCGGACAACAGGTGTCAAGCCGTGTGTTCCCTTTGTCAAGCTCTAATAAGTAGGGGTAAGGACGTTAACCACCTCGGAACATCCTCCCTTATACGTCACCTGCAGCGCATTCATAATAAGTCAGTGACAAGTTCAAAAACTTTGGGTGACAGCGGAAGCAGTCCACTGACCAGTAAATCCCTTCCTCTTGTAACCAAGCTCACGCAAACCACCCCACCAACTCCCTCAGTGTCAATTTCCTCCTTCCCCAGGAATGCCAATAGTCCTGCAGGCCATGTCACTGGCAATTCTGACGATTCCTCTCCTGCCTGGGATTCCTCCGATGCATCCTTGCGTGTAACGCCTACTGCTGCTGGCGCTGCTGTTGTTGCTGCTGGGAGTCGATGGTCATCCCAGAGGGGAAGTCGTAAGACCACTTTTACTACTTCCACCAAGCAATTGACTGTCCAACAGTCCTTTGCGAGGAAGATGAAATATCACAGCAGTCATCCTACTGCAAAGCGGATAACTGAGGCCTTGGCATCCTGGGTGGTGAGAACCGTGGTTCCGGTATCCATCATTACTGCAGAGCCAACTAGAGACTTGTTGGAGGTACTGTGTCCCCGGTACCAAATACCATCTAGGTTCCATTTCTCTAGGCAGGCGATACCGAAAATGTACACAGACCTCAGAAAAAGAGTCACCAGTGTCCTAAAAAATGCAGCTGTACCCAATGTCCACTTAACCACGGACATGTAGACAAGTGGAGCAGGGCAGGGTCAGGACTATATGACTGTGACAGCCCACTGGGTAGATGTATGGACTCCCGCCGCAAGAACAGCAGCGGCGGCACCAGTAGCAGCATCTCGCAAACGCCAACTCTTTCCTAGGCAGGCTACGCTTTGTATCACCGGTTTCCAGAATACGCACACAGCTGAAAACCTCTTACGGCAACTGAGGAAGATTATCGCGGAATGGCTTACCCCAATTGGACTCTCCTGTGGATTTGTGGCATCGGACAACGCCAGCAATATTGTGTGTGCATTAAATATGGGCAAATTCCAGCACGTCCCATGTTTTGCACATACCTTGAATTTGGTGGTGCAGAATTATTTAAAAAACGACAGGGGCGTGCAAGAGATGCTGTCGGTGGCCAGAAGAATTGCGGGACACTTTCGGCGTACAGGCACCACGTACAGAAGACTGGAGCACCACCAAAAACTACTGAACCTGCCCTGCCATCATCTGAAGCAAGAAGTGGTAACGAGGTGGAATTCAACCCTCTATATGCTTCAGAGGTTGGAGGAGCAGCAAAAGGCCATTCAAGCCTATACAATTGAGCACGATATAGGAGGTGGAATGCACCTGTCTCAAGTGCAGTGGAGAATGATTTCAACGTTGTGCAAGGTTCTGCTGCCCTTTGAACTTGCCACACGTGAAGTCAGTTCAGACACTGCCAGCCTGAGTCAGGTCATTCCCCTCATCAGGCTTTTGCAGAAGAAGCTGGAGACATTGAAGGAGGAGCTAACACGGAGCGATTCCGCTAGGCATGTGGGACTTGTGGATGGAGCCCTTAATTCGCTTAACAAGGATTCACGGGTGGTCAATCTGTTGAAATCAGAGCACTACATTTTGGCCACCGTGCTCGATCCTAGATTTAAAGCCTACCTTGGATCTCTCTTTCCGGCAGACACAAGTCTGCTGGGGTTGAAAGACCTGCTGGTGAGAAAATTGTCAAGTCAAGCGGAACGCGACCTGTCAACATCTCCTCCTTCACATTCTCCCGCAACTGGGGGTGCGAGGAAAAGGCTCAGAATTCCGAGCCCACCCGCTGGCGGTGATGCAGGGCAGTCTGGAGCGACTGCTGATGCTGACATCTGGTCCGGACTGAAGGACCTGACAACGATTACGGACATGTCGTCTACTGTCACTGCATATGATTCTCTCACCATTGAAAGAATGGTGGAGGATTATATGAGTGACCGCATCCAAGTAGGCACGTCACACAGTCCATACTTATACTGGCAGGAAAAAGAGGCAATTTGGAGGCCATTGCACAAACTGGCTTTATTCTACCTAAGTTGCCCTCCCACAAGTGTGTACTCCGAAAGAGTGTTTAGTGCCGCCGCTCACCTTGTCAGCAATCGGCGTACGAGGTTACATCCAGAAAATGTGGAGAAGATGATGTTCATTAAAATGAATTATAATCAATTCCTCCGCGGAGACATTGACCAGCAGCAATTGCCTCCACAAAGTACACAGGGAGCTGAGATGGTGGATTCCAGTGGGGACGAATTGATAATCTGTGAGGAGGGGGATGTACACGGTGATATATCGGAGGATGATGATGAGGTGGACATCTTGCCTCTGTAGAGCCAGTTTGTGCAAGGAGAGATTAATTGCTTCTTTTTTGGGGGGGGTCCAAACCAACCCGTCATATCAGTCACAGTCGTGTGGCAGACCCTGTCACTGAAATGATGGGTTGGTTAAAGTGTGCATGTCCTGTTTTGTTTATACAACATAAGGGTGGGTGGGAGGGCCCAAGGACAATTCCATCTTGCACCTCTTTTTTCTTTTATTTTTCTTTGCGTCATGTGCTGTTTGGGGAGGGTTTTTTGGAAGGGACATCCTGCGTGACACTGCAGTGCCACTCCTAAATGGGCCCGGTGTTTGTGTCGGCCACTAGGGTCGCTTATCTTACTCACACAGTCAGCTACCTCATTGCGCCTCTTTTTTTCTTTGCGTCATGTGCTGTTTGGGGAGTGTTTTTTGGAAGGGCCATCCTGCGTGACACTGCAGTGCCACTCCTAGATGGGCCCGGTGTTTGTGTCGGCCACTAGGGTCGCTAATCTTACTCACACAGCTACCTCATTGCGCCTCTTTTTTTCTTTGCGTCATGTGCTGTTTGGGAGTGTTTTTTGGAAGGGCCATCCTGCGTGACACTGCAGTGCCACTCCTAGATGGGCCCGGTGTTTGTGTCGGCCACTAGGGTCGCTAATCTTACTCACACAGCTACCTCATTGCGCCTCTTTTTTTCTTTGCGTCATGTGCTGTTTGGGGAGTGTTTTTTGGAAGGGCCATCCTGCGTGACACTGCAGTGCCACTCCTAGATGGGCCCGGTGTTTGTGTTGGCCACTAGGGTCGCTAATCATACTCACACAGCTACCTCATTGTGCCTCTTTTTTTCTTTGCGTCATGTGCTGTTTGGGGAGGGTTTTTTGGAAGGGACATCCTGCGTGACACTGCAGTGCCACTCCTAAATGGGCCCGGTGTTTGTGTCGGCCACTAGGGTCGCTAATCTTACTCACACAGCTACCTCATTGCGCCTCTTATTTTCTTTGCGTCATGTGCTGTTTGGGGAGGGTTTTTTGGAAGGGACATCCTGCGTGACACTGCAGTGCCACTCCTAAATGGGCCCGGTGTTTGTGTCGGCCACTAGGGTCGCTAATCTTACTCACACAGCTACCTCATTGCGCCTCTTATTTTCTTTGCGTCATGTGCTGTTTGGGGAGGGTTTTTTGGAAGGGACATCCTGCGTGACACTGCAGTGACACTCCTAAATGGGCCCGGTGTTTGTGTCGGCCACTAGGGTCGCTAATCTTACTCACACAGCTACCTCATTGCGCCTCTTTTTTTCTTTGCGTCATGTGCTGTTTGGGGAGGGTTTTTTGGAAGGGACATCCTGCGTGACACTGCAGTGCCACTCCTAGATGGGCCCGGTGTTTGTGTCGGCCACTAGGGTCGCTAATCTTACTCACACAGCTACCTCATTGCGCCTATTTTCTTTGCGTCATGTGCTGTTTGGGGAGGGTTTTTTGGAAGGGACATCCTGCGTGACACTGCAGTGACACTCCTAAATGGGCCCGGTGTTTGTGTCGGCCACTTGGGTCGCTTATCTTACTCACACAGTCAGCTACCTCATTGCGCCTCTTTTTTTCTTTGCGTCATGTGCTGTTTGGGGAGGGTTTTTTGGAAGGGCCATCCTGCGTGACACTGCAGTGCCACTCCTAGATGGGCCCGGTGTTTGTGTCGGCCACTAGGGTCGCTTATCTTACTCACACAGTCAGCTACCTCATTGCGCCTCTTTTTTTCTTTGCGTCATGTGCTGTTTGGGGAGGGTTTTTTGGAAGGGACATCCTGCGTGACACTGCAGTGCCACTCCTAGATGGGCCAGGTGTTTGTGTCGGCCACTAGGGTCGCTTAGCTTAGTCATCCAGCGACCTCGGTGCAAATTTTAGGACTAAAAATAATATTGTGAGGTGTGAGGTATTCAGAATAGACTGAAAATGAGTGGAAATTATGGTTTTTGAGGTTAATAATAATATGGGATCAAAATGACCCCCAAATTCTATGATTTAAGCTGTTTTTTAGGGTTTTTTGAAAAAAACACCCGAATCCAAAACACACCCGAATCCGACAAAAAAAAATCGGTGAGGTTTTGCCAAAACGCGGTCGAACCCAAAACACGGCCGCGGAACCGAACCCAAAACCAAAACACAAAACCCGAAAAATTTCAGGCGCTCATCTCTAGTGCAAACAGGGCACTCTGTAAAAAAAAAACCTAATGTTTGGTTTGGCAGGTATCAGGGTACCCCCAATATTTGGATCACACTGCCGCACATTTTCTGAGGTAACAATATAAAATATTTAAGTGCAAACATGACACTGTAAAATTCCACATAACGCAAGGGGTCTTCAACATGTGTCCCTCCAGCTGTTGTGGAACAACATGTACCAGCATGTGTTGCTATGTGTTTCCACAACAGCTAGAGGGCCACATGGTGAAGACACCTGCCCTGAGGTAACAGTATAAAAGAGTAAAGTGCAAACAGGGCACTCTGTAAAAAAAAACCCTAATGTTTGGTTTGGCAGGTATCGGGGTACCCCCAATATTTGGATCACACTTCCGCACATTTTCTGAGGTAACAATATAAAAGGTAGCCCCAATATCTGGATCCCACTGCCCATTTTCTGAGGTAACAATATAAAAGTTTAAAGTGCCAACAGGGCACTCTGTAAAATCAAAATAATGTTTGGATTTGTAGGTATCAGGGTTGAGGATACAGTGCAAACAGAACCTTAAAACACAAACATTGTTTTATCACCCACTGCTCTAAGGCAGTTGTCTATATATATATACCCGATATTCTGAGGATTGCGGGATTTGTGTTGTGGGATTTGAGGGAGGCTCATAGTTGTATGGACCATATGGGTGCTGTGGGTAGGCTGTGTCTTGCTGTTGTGCTTGTGTGGTATTCCCTATGGTACGTGCAAACGTGCGTTCAAAAAATTTCATCTGCCTATCATGCATGGTCATTAACTGCCTCATAAAAGTTTGATGCATTTCTTTTTCTGACGCAAGAAATCTCTCAAGCCGTGCATCTTCCTGGGCATTGAGCTCACTATCCGCCTCACGCAGGTGATCCACGATAATGGACTTCATTGCTCTGACCGTTTGTTCAGTTTTGTTCAGTTTCTTTTTCCGCTGTGGAACGTTGTAGACTGTGAAGGAGATGAAACAGAATGTAAGCAACAATATAAAAATAGCAGTGGTAGCATATACGTGTTTGTGGCCTTCTCCCACCTGCACACTAGCTGTACTCTGCAACATTACCATGCCTTTACATAGATTTTGTATAGGGACTGCTGCCCCTGTATTTGTAATGGTAATACTTACTATTTGAGCGCAAACTAGTCGTGGTCTTGGGGGGTTGCGACGTCTCCGCCTGAGACTGTGGTACGTCCTCAATAGTGGCACTGATGGAATCATCATTGACGGTCGAGTCTTCGAAACTGCTGTCCGATATAAGCAGCGGGGATGATGGGCTGCATTGTGAGCTGGGAAGGCTGTGCTGTGTTTCGTCACAGTCCTCGTCGACTGACATCTGGCGACTGGCAGAGCTGGATGACGATAGTGCTATGGGATTTGTTATCGCAGTTTTGCCGAAGACACTATAGCATAGGTCATAATATGCCCATTCCATACGCCCAGCACCACTTTTCTTGCGGTTATGGTCGTGTACTTTGGTGAATTGTCTGCGTAGTGCCTTCAATTTGTTAACGACTTGTTGCTGGGTTTTTTGCATGCCCCTTTCTGCCAGCATAAGGGATATGTTCTTGTAGACGATAGCATCCTTAACTGTTCCAGTTACCTGCCTTCTAATTTCTTCCTCTCCCCGAATATTAAGCAGCTCTTTGATCTCTGTGTCTGACCAGGTATGGCTAGCCATGTTGCTGTGCTGGAGCTTCTGCTGCTGTATATTGTCTGTTTGTTTGGAAGCTGCTGCAATAAAAATATCTGTATGTACCCAGCGTGACTTCAGAGTGTTTTGTTTGCAAGCTGCCTCAATGCCTGCATGTGCCCAGCGTAGTGTTGTAGCTGCTGCAATAGATGTGCATCCGCGTTTGTTTGCTGCTGCGGTGCCTGCATGTGCCCAGCGTGTCTCCCAGGGATGACATCATCTTCCAGTGCCCCAGAAGCACCAATCAGCGTCTCAGAGCGTTACTCAGGTCTGAAAACACGTGTAATGACCGTTTCCACTGCACCGTTATCCGTGTCATTACCGTGTTCTACCCAGGTAAATAGCCGGGTAGGATTCCCGGGTCACTTAACCCGTGTTGACCCGTTTCCACCTACTAAAAACCCATGTCGATGCGTGCCCCCGTGCAAAAACACGGGTAAAAACAGCTAGTGGAAAAGGGGTATTAGGCAGCAGGCTCGTAGTGTAAGGTTTATTGCTGCATTTGCTACAAAGATATGCGTCAGGATGTAATGCCGCCCGAGTCCGGCGGCCGTGTAGGATGCTGGCCGAACTCTGACTTTTTTTAAAGGGGCAATCACTTACAAGGCATGGTTTTGCCTTGTAAGTGATTGCCACTTTAAAAAAAGTCTGAGTTTGGCCAGCAGGCAGCACGGCCGCCGGACTCGCACGGCATTACATCCCGCCGATAATGTCAGGTAAGTAGCTTTGGTAGCCTAAGGAAAGATTCATTGTTCAGATTTTGAAAACAAAGAGCCTAATTAATTTTTGTACGCAATGCCAATGTTCACGCAACTGAGCATTCACCAAGGTACTTTTGCAATGTTGATCTCAGTGAAAAATTTTTAACGCAGGGTGACTGGCGGGATCGTGGCATGTATCTGCCTTCAGCTGTGATCATGTATGCAGAGAAACATGGCCAGTCTGCACATATGACGGCAGCAGGGGGCACACACTACATACAGCACACTACACATTTGGCGGCAGCAGGAGGCAAACACTACATATAGCACACTACACACATGGCAGCAGTGGGCACACACTACATACAGCACAATACACACATGGCGGCAGCAGGGGGCACACACTACATACAGAACACTAAAGAGTACACATGGCAGCACAAAGTCACACAAGGAGTGGTGAATACAAAAGCGCACACATAGTGGCGTCGAGAGCGCAGGGGGGGTACAAATTACCTTGGCCCAGGTCTGCTAGAGGGGCCCAGTGGGAGCCCAGGTCCACGTCTCCTTTGATTAGGCCATGCCCCCTGAAAAGTACCTGGGCCCAGCCAGGCTCTCTACTACCCTGGCTGGGAGTCATGCCATGCTCCTGTGAGTGTGTGCTTCTGATGTGCTAGGCATGCCCCCAAAGAGGAGTGGCCATGCCTTCAGTATGCTGTGGTCACACCTCCAGTGGGGGCAGGGGGGCCCAGGAAGTCATTGTACCGGGGCCCAGAATTTGTGTTGGCAGCCCTGCACACACATATATATATATATATATATATATATATAATATGTATGTGTATCTCTCTCTCTCTCTCTCTCTCTCTCTCTCTCTATATATATATATATCTAGATATATATATATATATCTATATATCTATCTATCTATATATATATATATATATATATATCTACACACATTTGGGGCCAGATTCAATGTTATCGCGGGTCCCAGCACCCACAAGCGTCCGTCGGCAGCTATTCAAATGTTGCCGCCAACGAGTGCAAGAAGTTAATTTCAGCTCACTACCCCCATAGGGAGCGAGCTGAAATGCGTGTAAAAAGACCTGTTTAGGTGCCCAAATGGGTCTTTTCACGCTCGCGCCCATTAGTTAAGTCAGGTTTAGGTGCTTTGCATACCTAAATCAGTCTCTAATGGCCGCGATCAGTATATTATTTTCTGGTCGGCAACTTCACTTGCAATGGTTAGTAGTTCCTTAGCCTGAAAACTCACAGCTATGCAGGCATGTGCGTACAAACATGAATTAGGCCCTGAGTGTGAATCGGTGAGAGAGTGGAAAATTGCAAATATACAGTAATGCATGTCAGTGCAAATGGCGAAGGAACCAGAGATGAATCTATAATGGGTGCAGGGTGTGCAGAGCACATGGGCCCCTGGACCAGAGGCCCCACACTACAAACCCTACACCCATAGCCTATATATTTCTCTGCCAATGCTGCTGTTATCAGTGGGAAAGTAGCTGGGGGTGCAAAATATGGAATTTTATTAGGAGAGTTTTAAATGATTTAGGAGCAAAGCAATAACAAATAGCTGCAATACGCATAGAAAGACAGCTAAATATACACAAGTATAGCTGATCACCATAGAGTTGCTTATTCACAGTCTTATTAAATAAGCTTGAGATTATATTTAAAATATTTTTTTCAGACTATATAATAACATTTTACCCACAGTGACATTACCATAGCTGTATCTGGCACCAGTGTGTGTTTATGTTTAGGTATGTTCTGTGCTGCTATATGTACAGTATGCAGCAAGAAATATTCACCATGTTACCAGTAGGTGTATTTATAATTGGTGCAGGGTGTGTAGTCACTTGAGCCCCTGGGTCCAGGGGAACACGCACCACACACACTGCACCCAGAGTATACTTACCTTATGTCAAAAAGCGAGTCCATCCTCCCAGCGACATCTTCAGGAAGATGCTGCCAAGCAGTGAAAGAAAAGAGTTTGGCACTGTACCAGAACCTTTGAAGAGAGTATTGACTGCATAGGAGAGAAAAGAGTTAAACATCTGGGGAGGGGTGGACCTAGCTGTTAGGAAAGTACAGCCTTTAAGGGGAGGGCTTGATATATATAGGGAAGGCGAGGCCATTTTAAGTCTCTTGGTGATTTGGTTTTATGCAAGACAGTGCTGCGTCTCCCTAGGAAAAGGGGGACAAAGCCTGATAATGCAGAGGAGACAAAGATCCCCTTTTGAAGGGATCTGCATCACTGGGAGAGGCACAGGCGATCCTCTGCAAATCATCTGGCTGTGAGTACTGGTTGTATTAAGGGCCAGTTAGCACAGCTTCCTGCATATGACAGGTTTTAGAAACCATTTATTGTGGTCAGTTTCCCCCTCCCCTCTGTATCGCAGCGGACACACCGCTGTGAGGCGGCCGGGATCCCTCCCGCAAAGTTTCCCCTAACAGGGAGGCGCCCTGCGGGACCTGATCGAGCGGTCCCAGCGCGCCCAGCCAGCGGGAGATCCCAATGCCGTGCGGCGGTGCACATGCCCTCAGCCGCCGGAGGCGGGGAGCAGGGGAGAGACGCGGCAGTGAGCACGCAGCTGAGGAGATTTACTCAGCTGCGGGCAGGCACTGAATGGGTGCTAATCACCAGCGGCCAGGGGGAGAGCCGCGTCCGGGACATTACCAGCGTGCGGGGAGACACTGTATGGCGCCGCTACGGGACTTGGTGTGAAACGGTCTCGTAGCGCATGCGCACACCAGAGACGCCGCAGTGTTTCCGGGCGGCTGTAGGAGAAGTTCTCCTCAGCTTTGTGTGGGGGAGAGGCCGCTCAGTACAATAGCGCGCCTCCCCATATGGTTAGAATTATTAAAAAGGTCTTAATAGTCAGCTATCTTAAATATCCCAAACGAGCGCCATTTACGGGGAAGGGATAGCCCCCCCCCCCCCTGTATAGATCAGAGGGATGTTTTATGTATGCCAATAGCTCCCTCTAATGGCGAAAAAGTATATGCAGAAATGTGAGGATCTACTTTACAAAATAATCCTTTGGACTATTGTATGTCCAAAGGACTTCTATTATAAAGATCCTGAAAGGAATACAACGAAGCAAGCGGATACCAACTCTACCGCGTAGCTGAGTTACAGTTAAGGGTGTATATCGGCATGTCGGCTGGTGGTTTAAACGTTTTTCCCCCATTTATTTATATATATACATTTCTCATGTTCTGGATTCTATGTAAAGAAGAGAACAGTAATACCAGCCGGATCCGATAGCCTTGCTCCGTCATCACTCACAGCCTTTCTCTTCCTAGTTAAAAGGGTGGCAGTGCTGTGAAATACCCTGGTACGGGGTTTTAACCAACATGTCTAAAGCAAGGACCCTACACCTGGAAACAGTGCTCCGCATAGGTCATGGCAAAGGACTTGGCAGATGGAATCTCCAGGTGAATCGCAAAATCACGCATGCAGCACTAGAAAAAGGCTGCGAGATTTATATATATATTCATTTATAAGCTAGGATCAGACCGGTAACGGCAGGGGAGCACGGTCGCTGCGTATTCCACGCGGGGTGCCCGGCGTGCGCCGCAGGTGGGGGCCGCCCCCCCCCCCCCCTTTTTTGTTTTATCTTCCACAGAGGACCGAGGTGACAGGGATTTGGCAGACTTCGTGATTGACGATGATTGGAAGGATGACGACGAAGAATCCGGGTCGGAGAGGTCGACGGCATCCGGTGAGTTGGGACAGTCTTTATCAAATTCCGCCGCGAGCTCGAGTTCGCGTAACTCTTCATCCCCCTCCTCATCCTCCTCTTGGGCATCGCAGACGTCCGACGCTGATAGTACTGCTAGGACACGGAAGGAGACTGAGAAACTTGCCAAAAGGGCGGCAAAGCAGCAGAAGAGGCGTAAGCGGCAGGCGAATGTGGGAAGAGGAGCGTAGGGCGAAGAAGAGGCGAGATCTTCCGGGGGTAGTGCGCTGCGGGTATACGGCAGTGACGCGGGGCCTGCGAGATAGCTGCCGCAAACAGATACGTAGGGGTGACTTTGTAGACTATTTGGTTTGACTAAGGCCATGAAGAAGGATTACAAAGCGGCGGCCGCTACAAAGGGCATGGGGGCGGAAGCTTCCAGGTCTTTTGATAAATGGCTGGCCGGATTGGGGTGTTTGCGGCTTGCTATTTGGAGGACAGGCCGGAAGAGCACGTGAATATCACCCGGTACCTTCATCTAGTGCACGACATGCAGCGCACATCCTGGGGTTCGGAATGGCGGCGATATGACCAAGAGTTTCGGGAGAAGCAGGACAGGTTACGGGTCATGGACTTCGCGTTCAAAGACCTGGAGGTCTGTCTCAAAGTGACCCGGGCATCCCAGCGGGAGGACGAGACCCAGGAACAGGGTACGGGGGGGCGCCGCGGGGGGTCGTCAGCGCAGGGAGCGGGCGCGGACGGGGCATTTGCCAAAACAGGCGGATTGGCCGTTCGCATGGGCGGGCGGTCTGCCCCTCGGGGGAAATGCTTCGCTTTTAACAGCGGAGCATGTTCATTGACAAACAGTGCCGTTTTCGCCACTCTTGCCAGCAGGGCGGTGGAACCCAACCAGCCTCCTTTCGTTCCAAAGGGGGACGACAGGGCAATCGGGGGAAACAACCCTACCCTAAGCAGGCCGCGAGCGGGACCGCTCAGCAGGGCACCAGCGCCAGTTAAGTTGGAAACTATGGGTAAATGGTTGGGTCTTTATCCTAATAAACGGGATGCAAATTTTTGGTTAGATGTTTTTAAGTTCGGGTTCCGCTTGCCTGTTGCAAGCGAGATGTCCGTGCGTGCGCACAGAACCTTCAATCCGCCCGAGCTTCGCCGATGGTGTTGCGGGAAAAGTGGATAGGGAGCTCAGGTTGAGCAGGATGGAGGGGCCGTTTAAGTCAATCCCGGTGGATGACTTGGTCATCTCCCCGGTTCGGGTGGTGCCAAAGAAGACTCCGGGCGCCTTTCGGCTGATTCAGCATTTTTCTTACCCGCCACGAGCGTCGGTCAGCGACGCCATACCACCGGCTCATTGCTCGGTGGTGTATCAGTCGTTCGACGAGACGCTAGGTATGGTCCGCAGCTACGGGAGCGGGGCCCTCATGGCTAGGATCGATGTTGAGTCAGCTTTTAGATTACTGCGGCATCCTGTCTATCAATTTTGGGGGAATGAAATTGACACCGTGGCGGGAGAGTGTAGCCCGCCCCAGGACGAAGTGTCAAAGCTCCGCGAAACTATTCGCCGTTTCAACGGCTCGCGTAAAGTCACGCTGCGGCAGGCTCAGTCCGTGCGGGGCATGCTGAACTTTGCTTGTCGGGTGATACCGATGGGCAGGGTTTTCTGCAGGAAGCTCGACAGAGCTGCAGCGGGGTGTGCCAGGCCGCATCATTTCGTTCGTTTGTCCTCTGAGTTAAAAAGGGATTTGGCCGTTTGGGCTTCATTCCTGGAGGAATTCAACGGGGTGAGCATATGGCAAGCGCCAGCCATTGACAGCGAGAGTTTGCAGTTTTTTACCAATGCTGCGGGTTCCTCTGGATTCGGCTGTCTTCTGTAGGGATCGTGGTGTGCGGCATCTTGGCCGGCGAAGTGGCATAGCGAAGGTCTTAAAAAGGATCTGGTGCTGCTTGAGCTTTTTTCCCATTATGGTGGCGCTGGAAGTTTGGGGCGATCGGTTGGCTAACCGCAGCATAGTGTTCAGGGAGTTAATCTGGCCGTGGTACATGCGATTAATAACCAAAGGGCGAAATCGCTGGTGGTACTACGGGTTCTTGTACAACTGCTTTTCACTTGCTTGCGTAAGAACCTATAGTTCCGGACGCAGCACGTGCTCGGGTTGGAAAACGAAATCGCAGACGCGTTGTCGCGTGGACAGTGGGAGAGATTTCGGGGGTTTGGCTCCCAAGGCCGAAGAGCAAGGTTTTCACTGTCCCGGTTATGTTTGGCAGGTGACCGTACCGGACTGAAGGGTTTAGCGTTGCGGTCAATCGCGCCGGACACGCGCAAGGTGTACGGACAGGCTTGGAGTGAGTGGGAGGAGTTTGTCCGGGGGCGGCAACATCAAGGTAAGAGCAGGCATCGGCTGTTGCTTTCTGTTAGGTGGCAGCGCTACGTCTCCGACAGGTCACGAGCAGTGGTTTCTCGGTACTTGGCAGGCATTTCTTTTTCTGCAAGCTGCGAGGCGTCCCTGACGTAACGAAAAGCGAAGTTCTGCGGAAGGCAGTGAAAGGGTGGGCGCGAGTTGCGCCGTCGCCACCAGATAGGAGGCGGCCATCGATGCGGCTTTGTTGCCGGCCGTAATAATGGCCGGAGGGCGAGTTGAGTCGTCCAGGTTTGAGACGCTTTTGTTTAGTTTGGCGTTCTCGATGGCTTTCCACGGAGCCTTTCGATTTTCTGAGTTGTTAGCGCCTTCCAAGAGAGCAGATTCGCGTTTGCTGGTCGAGGACTTGGTAGTGGGTGAGAGGTCCTGGCTGTGCAGGTTACGACGCTCCAAGACGGATCAGGTGGGGAGAGGGCGCTGGGTTACAATGGTATCAGCGCTGGAAGAGAGCGTTGCCCGGTGAGGCTGGCACTGCAATACGTGGGGGTGCGACCCGTTAAGGAGGGGTCTGGGCTGTTGCATTATGATGGGCTGCCAGTCACGAAATACCAGTTTCAATGGATGCTGAGTCGCTGTTTGGCGGGCCTGGGCCTCCCACCCACTGCTTTTGGTACCCACTCCTTTCGCATAGGCGCAGTGACGTCGGCTGCTGCGGCGGGCTACTCCAGAACGGATATACAGGCGGTGGGGCGATGGAAAGCAGCGAGTTATAGACGATATATTCGCCCCGTCGCATGAGAGGTCGGTTTGCGCTTGGTGCTTTGCGTAAAGTCGCAATGTATTATGCTGTTACAGTTCTGTGAATTTGTGGTGTTGTGCGTCTGTTGGTGTTACCCCTTTTGTTTTGTTTTTGTTTGTTATCCTACTCAGGGATTAGCTACTCGCCGTTGCTGGCATGAGTCGGCAGCGGGGGTCTGGAGTTATTTGCGATTTTTTGCCTGACTTGACGGACTGAATTCTAATCCATAATTCGGCTAATTTGGTCTAATCAGAGTCCCTCAGCAGGTCTTTACGTTTCACCTCCAGCTGAGTTATTACATGTGTTTCCCATTTTATACCCCCCCCCCCCCCCCTTCCACCCCCCCCCTGTTTTTATTTCGTTTAATTTTATTTGATTTTCCCCCTTTGTGTCTTTAATTGCACTTCTAAATTGGCAACGAAAAGTGGTGCAGTCGGCTAGGCCGTGACTGCTGCAACAGCGAGTCATAAAGTTTTCTTTTTTGGCAGATCCTTCAGTATAAACAATGAATAAGCCTCTTAGTAATCAATCCTACCCCTCTTTTTCCCTTCAGGATGGTTTTAAGTCAATTTGACCATTTGGGTGGTTGGCCACTCTTACATTTACGGGGCGGCCAGGTTTGTGGCCTCAGAAGGGTCTCAGGCATTGTTTGGAATACAGGGTGTCAGATGGCTTGGCTGGCGCGGAATGATGTGGGGTGAGCTGAGTAGTAGGTTAGTGAGTCAGGCCAGCAAGCATGGAGTCCCTAAGGTTTTCGTTGTCCATCTAGGGGGCAGCGACTAGGGGAAGAGGACATCCTTGGAGCTGCGGTGGGCCATGATACAGGATCTGGCAAGTGTGACCGCGCAATGGACCAATTTGTGTGTTGGTTTTTTCCATGATGGTGCCGAGATTTGTGTTGGAGGGGTGTGGCGGATGGTCGCCGGATTGATGAGGCCCGGAAAATGGTGTAAGGAGCTGTGGCACAGTGGGTGCTGTCCCACGGCGGGTAGGGTGGTCCGCCACCCGAGGATACGGTGCAGAGACAGCCACCTTTTCCGGTGCGATGGAGTACATCTATCCGAGGAGGAGATGATGTTTTTTCTGGAGGATCTAGGTTTCGCTTTGCAGGAGTTAGGGTAGGTTTCTGGTGGCGGTGCGAAAGACTTTGGGGATGAGTCTTTCGCTGTTGGCGGAAAAGAACGGCAGTTTCGTATGGTAGAGAAAACTGTAGTGTTTTACAGTTTGTTGTGGTTTAGGTGCACTCACCTCCATCGACTTATGGCCGCTTGACCACCCATCCGGGAAGGCAGCGGCAGGGCACCCAGGAGCGGTGGGTAGCCACTGTGGGGGTTGAGTTGTCACCTATTACCGGTTTATGGTAAGCTTTTAGTAAATTTATAGGATTGAGTTATTTAAGTTAATTTAGATTAAGGAGCCGTTCTTTTGGGCCGCCACCATATGCCAGATGGAGCGGCATATTAAATTAATCTCTTTTTATTACAGGTTTCCTAATGGTTAGGGACAAATAAATAGCTAGCAATTTTCTGCCAAATTCAAGTCTCAGTGTCGTTATTTCTGGTTATGATTATGAATGCTTTACTTTCAAAGAAAGGGGTCCACCAAATATCACTAAGATGTTTAGAAGAGAGTATTGACTGCATAGGAGAGAAAAGAGTTAAACATCTGGGGAGGGGTGGACCTAGCTGTTAGGAAAGTACAGCCTTTAAGGGGAGGGCTTGATATATATAGGGAAGGCGAGGCCATTTTAAGTCTCTTGGTGATTTGGTTTCCCTCCCTCCCGCCCTGGTAGTTGGAGATTGTGGCACGTGGTGCTTTGGCTCTAAGTTGTTGGCTGTTTTCGTTGGCTATTTATTGGCGGAAAAGAACGGCAGTTTCGTATGGTAGAGAAAACTGTAGTGTTTTACAGTTTGTTGTGGTTTAGGTGCACTCACCTCCATCGACTTATGGCCGCTTGACCACCCATCCGGGAAGGCAGCGGCAGGGCACCCAGGAGCGGTGGGTAGCCACTGTGGGGGTTGAGTTGTCACCTATTACCGGTTTATGGTAAGCTTTTAGTAAATTTATAGGATTGAGTTATTTAAGTTAATTTAGATTAAGGAGCCGTTCTTTTGGGCCGCCACCATATGCCAGATGGAGCGGCATATTAAATTAATCTCTTTTTATTACAGGTTTCCTAATGGTTAGGGACAAATAAATAGCTAGCAATTTTCTGCCAAATTCAAGTCTCAGTGTCGTTATTTCTGGTTATGATTATGAATGCTTTACTTTCAAAGAAAGGGGTCCACCAAATATCACTAAGATGTTTAAATCTCTTACACATGTGCCTAATTCCCGAATAGGTCTGAGAAGATGTTGCCGAGGCGGAGGAGGGATCATCTGCTTGCCAGCACAAGCTAAGATGTGCGTCGGGGAAGGAGGGGGCGCTGCACAATGGCCCCCTCGGGTGGTCACACTGTTATTATAACTTAGTGTGTTTGAGCTGTTTGATACTGTAACTATTAGGAATGGTTTTCCCTTGTAAATGATTGCCGTAAAAAACATCCGACAACCTGCACCTCTGGCCAACAACAATGCATCCGGCCCATAGACTGAGCATAAGGACATACAGATAGGACTGGGAAATAGACTAACATGACAGACATACATGGGAGAGGGTTCACTACGATATGCCGGCGGTCGGGCTCCTGGCGACCAGCATACCGGCGTCGGGAGCCCGACCGCCGGCTTACCGACAGTGTGGCGAGCGCAAATGAGCCCCTTGCGGGCTCACTGCGCTCGCCACGCTCCAGGCACGGTGGCGTGCTACGCGCACCACGCTATTTTATTCTCCCTCCAGGGGGGTCGTGTACCCCCACGAGGGAGAATAAGTGTCGGTATGCCGGCTGTCGGGATCCCGGCGCCGGTATACTGTGCGCCGGGATCCCGTCAGTCGGCATACTGAAGACCACCCATGGGAGACAGTCTGACAGATTACAGACTCACAGTAGAAATGGACTTAATATCAATGGTTTAACAATATCAATGTTTTTCCTGTGATGATAGTGTTTTTACCATTCAATGGTAGCTGCCGTCAAATTGCGTGGAAGTGTTGGCCATTCAGTGTTAAAATACTACTTAACATCAAGAATAGCTACCCATGGTTTTTTGAACATGCGCGAAGCTTCGCAATACTTTTTCAGCAAATTCCTTTGATGCAATGGTATGTAACCATTGCATCGAAATTTTAGATAGCGGTAGCCCAGCCATCATTTGTCTGGCATCCACCTGACGTGGTCCCCTCGGCCAAAGCATTCATACTTCCAACTAGTCACCCCAGCCTTGGGATTTCTTGGACAGTGGGGACCCCCATTAAGGGGTCTGCCCCCCCTCCCCCCCCCCCCCACACACACACACACAAACACACACTCACACACTGAGGATCCCCCTGGGCTAGAGTGCAGATTGGGACATATAATGTACATTTAAGGGCAGGGTCAGTGGAAAGTTTCTTGGCACCCTAGGCAAAAATTCTGCCTAACCCCCCTGCCCCCTTAGACGAAAGTGTGGAGGTGGTGTGGAGAGAGAGAGACAGTGAGAGAAACAGTGAGTGAGAGTGTGAGACAGTTTGAGAGACAGCAAGAGAGTGAGAAAGAAGGAGGGAGTAACAGTGAGTGAGGGAGAGCCAGGGGCGGATTGGCGGCCAGTCTCCGGCGCAGCTCCCGCCTCATAGCTACGCCTCCGGCTCCAGTTGCTGCCCCAGCACAAAGTGATTGGAATTAGCACTTTCTAGTTACCGTGGCAACGCCACGCTGTCTCCTCCCGCCCCTCCAGCACAGTGATTCCAAACACTAATTGGCTGCTTCACAGGGAGACAGGGAATATCTCCACCCCCAACATCTCAGCAGCAGCTGCAGCAGGGAGAAGAGTAATATAACGGGGCTATGCGCACAGCCTATGCCCACCGCAGCACGACCCTATCCCCCTTACAGAGCCCTCCCTGGGCTGCCCGCTGCCTACTGTCATACAGACAGTGCCGGCCATGCTCAGGGCACTTATTTAAATGTCTGTGGGCTGAGCTGCTGAGCCAGTGCACCCTGTATAACAAACACTGGTCGGCACCTGTGAAGGGGCGGGCAGCCAAGCATGGAAGCTTTGAGGAGCCTTTGTGCAGTTGCTGCAGAAGTGCGGACCCCCCCCCCCCCCCCCGCCCTCCTTTCTCCGAGCACAGACCATGTCCACCCCAGCATCCAAGCACCCCTGGATCAGGGAAGAGACAGGAGTGAGCTGCTGGAGGTATGGGACGCTTCACACACACAGGCTTTCCGTGATGGCCAGGACCCGGGAGCTGCAAAGAGGAGGTAATATCCTTGTTCAGCTCATTTTAACTTATGCCAACCGAGTCTGTTCCACTCCCATCCTGCCCACTTCTTCCCACCACTATTCCCATTCCTGCATCCCCTTCTATTACTCCTTGCCTGCCCCCATATCTGCTACTCCCATCCTGCCCCACTTCCCACTACTACTCCCAGCCTGCCGCCTGCTCTCCACCAATACTACTTTGTCTGCCCCCCTTGCCCCTACCACTACTCTCGGTCTAATCCCCCCCTGTCTGTTCCCCACTACTACTCCCAGCCTGACCCCCTGCTCTCACCACTACTTCTCCCAGTCTGCTTCTCTTCTCCCAACTACTACTCCCAGCCTGTCCCTTGCTCTCCACCACTGCTACTTCAAATCTGCCCCCTGCTCCATACGACTTCCACTCCCATCATACTCCCTTCTCCGCATTTCTGCTATTCCTGTTCAGTAACCTTCCCCCCAGACCAGCAGGGACATACACTCCCCGTGCTACCACCTCCACCCCGTGGCCCCAGGGACGTACACTCCCCACCCTGCCCTTGGCCCCCTACACAGAGTACTCCTACCACAACCGAGGGACATATTCTATCCACCCAATTTTTTTTCTTGTGGAGGCCAGTGTGTTTATTTGTTCTGTTGTGGCTCATGTGTTTTCATTTTTCTGTTGAGGGTCAGTGTGTTTTTTTCTGTGCGTACCAAAGTGTTTTATATTCTTGTGGGGGCCACTGTGTTTTGTTCTCAGGGGGCTAATGTGTTTATTATTTTTTTCCTGTTGGGGTCAGTGAGTTTGTTTATTTTACTGTGCGGGGCAATGTTTTATTTGTTGTTTTCTGTGGCAGTGGGTTTTTTTTTCTTGGGGCCAACGTGTTTGTTTTTTCCTGCAGGGATCAGTGTCTCTGCGCATGTGTTTTGAGTTGTACCGCACATGCGTCTCGATGGTGCTCATACAGCAAAATTAATATGCAGCAAAAACATGTACACCAGGGAAGGGCATAGATTAATATGCAGCAAAAACATGTACACCAGGGAAGGGCATTGTAGTGGCATTAGCTTGAAGTTGCAGGCGCAACTGCAGCTAAAGACACAAGGAGGGCGGCAACTATGTCCAGCTCAGAATCAGGCCCTGTACTGTAGACAAATCACATGGCCCTATGTGGGGCACTGCCATTCTGTAATGTTAGGACTGGTGATATTGGAAAAGCCTTGACGCGGCTCAGCAGCTAAATATGTCTTTGCAAACGCATGTGACCAATTTCTCTGAAATTCTATTACCACATAGGTTCAGGTATGGTTACAGGTAATTCTTAGTGTGCTGGGGGGATACCACGGGGAGAAAAAGCACCCCTCCCCCCTGCTGTTTGTTTGTGACCCATCCCCTTTTTTTAGCACCTGATATATAATTATCTCTAGGATTGATTGAGCAGCTACCACTGTTTGTCTGCATGTGTGAGAAGGCATTGAATGGGAGCAGCATTTGGAAGGCATGCTGTTCCTTGTAGTGCTAATGGGAGATCCTGGGGTTGGCTCCCATGCAGTGGCGTAACTAGACATTTTTCTCCCCAAGCCAAAAAATTATCTCCCACCTCCCCATAATGGCCACTAGTCAAGTGATGAACTTGCGTGCGCCGCAGGCGTGTGCCGAAAAAGGGGTGTGGCCTAGTTAATATGAGTGTGGCTTCACTGACATGGGCGTGGCATTGCAGGAAAAGACTATTTTATACCCCAGTTTTGCAACCTGCACACCGAGACATTGGCGACCGCAGGAAAAAAAACAAAAAACTTACATTATTTGTCATTTTTCCTCCTTATAGTAATGCCCCTCACACATTATGCCACACATTGCAATGGCCATTAGACATTATGCCACACAACATAATGCCCATTACACAATATGCCACACACCATAATTCCTCTGACATATTATGTCACACACCGTAATGCCTGTGACACATTATACCACGCATCCCAATGCTCGTTATACATAATGCTACACACTGCAATGCCCTTGAGACATGCAATGCCTGTGATACAGTACACCATCATGCCTTTGACACATTATGACACCCACTGCAATGCCCGTTATACATTATGCCACACACTGGAATGCCCCTGAGACATTATACCACATACCATACCTGTGATACAGTATACCACACACTGACATGCCTGTGACACATTATGACACACACCGCAATGCCCATTATACCACATACCACAATGTCTGTGAAACATTATGCCACACATCGCAATGCCCATTATACATTATGCCACACACCGCAAAGCCCATTATACATTAAGCCCTACAGTAAGGCTTCTAATAACTTTAATTTACCTGATCATTGCCAAGGGTTTCATGATCTTGGTTCCATGCACGGTGCCAGGGGGTTTCATACTCAGGGTGTTATGCTTGACACTCCCCGCCCCAACAACAGGCATAGTACAGTGCAGCCTGACCAGCGAGTGACCACCCCATCCCCCTGACAGGAGGTTAAAGTGAGCTGCGGGCAATGCTGCCCTATCCCCCCTTCTCGCTGCTGATGTTTAAAGTGAGCCACGGGCAATGCTGCCCGACCCGCCCTCCGCTGTTTAGTGAGCCGCGGGCAATGCTGCCCGATCCCCCCCCTTCCCGCTGCAGGTTATAGTGAGCCACAGGCAATGCTGGCCAATTCCTCCTTCCCGCTGCACGTTATAGTGAGCCCCGGGCACCGCTGCCCAATCTCCCCGCTGCTGCTGCCGCACCAAGGTGGCAAGTTGTTAGGGTGCCGCAGCCAGCGCTATGCGCTCTCGGGGATCTCGGCACTTCCTAGACGCTAGAGGTCAAGTATGACCTCTAGCATGTCTCCTCCATGGTGGTGGCCATTTTGGAAGGGACATGTAGCAGATTGATATGTGGACGGCCAGTCTGCATGTCAATCTGCTCTTAGTCAGTGGTGGCGCCCCCGCAGCCATGCGCCTCCAAGCCCTCCGCAGTGGCTGCTGGGGTGGTAGTTACGCCACTGCTCCCAAGTAAGCTAGCCTTCTGTCTGGATGTGTTTTAGTATGAGACCTTATCATAAGGCCTTACTGTAGACAAATCACATGGCCCTATGTGGGCACTGCCATTATGTAGTGTTAGGACTGCTGATATTGGAGAAGCCGTGACGCAGCTCAGCAGCTAAACTTGTCTTTGCAAACACATGTGACCAATTTCTTTGAAATTCTATTGCCAGATAGGTTCAGGCATGGTTGCAGGTAATTTTTAGTGTGCTGGGGAAATACCAGTGGGGGAAAAGCACCCCCCCCCCCCGTCTGCTGTTTGTTTGTGACCCCTCCCATTCTAGCACCTGATATATAATTAAGTCCAGGAATGATTGAGCAGCTACCACTGTTTGTCTGCCTGTAAGTAGGAATCCTGCCCCCAACAGACCCCGCCCCCATTAGGGCTGCTTCCATAAGTTTCCCGGGCTGGTTTTCCATCCCAATCTGCCCCTGGAGAGAGCTGGGGGTATATAGATGTGTACAGAGTTGGGAATCTCAGGCAGTGCTGCTTACCCGGAGGAAGAAGATGCAGGGTCCCCCAGGCAGGTTGATCAGGGTATAGATCACAATATAAGCTGTGCTCGTCCAGCACCACCATGGACACCTGGCCGTCTCTCATCCAGCATCAGGCCCCCTCTACTGCCACCACGAAGTGCATGGGAGCCGCTGCACACAGCACACCAGTACAGAGTTGGAGGCTCTGAAGGGCAGGTAGGGGCAGTGAGCAGTCCAACAGCAGGCACCACGCAGTCTTTCCTGAGGAGGTGGCGGCTGTCAGTTAGGTCACTCTCGTATAAATGCAGCAGTCAGCATTGGGGGTTCCCACAGCTGCTACTTATTTGCCATACCCTGCCTGGCCCAATTAACAAGTACCCACTCCACCCCCCTATTGGCGCCTGTGGTCATAGGTTGCTGGCCTCTCAAGAAGAAAGAGACAGCCTTAATTTATCTCCACAGCAGCATCAGCAGGCTTTCCCTTCCTGTCCTGGCCCCCTTGCGGTCCTGCCTATTGGAAGCGCCGAACCTGTTTAGGTCTGAGTTTTCCTGGTTTAACATGACTTGATCTTTACACATCCTTAAAGGAAGAGGTTGTAGGTAGGGCCAGTCACAGTGGGTTTATAGATGCACAGCTACAGTACAGTACAGGACAGTAGCCACAAAGCTCCCACAGTGCACACCTCCCTTCTTATGGTGACAGCAACGTGCACTGTTCATATAAAGCCTCTGCCCAGTGCTCTGCATCAGTCAGTGCACTGCTCGTTTGAATTGCTCATGCACAGGCTGGCTGGAGGCTCTAGCAAGAAGTATTTTAAGATGAGAAAGGAAAAGTTTTATAAAGGGAGTGTTCCAAAAGTAATAGTAGGCAGGTATTTGCAGTGACATTTTTACTTTTGATATCCAGATGATAGGTCGACCAGTAGTAGGGCGACAGTCAATGAGTTGACCCCATATGGTCAACATGCATTAGGTCGACAAGTACAAAATGTCAACATGGTCAAAAGGTCAACATGTAAAATGTCGACAGTGCTTAAGGTTGTCAGGTTCAAATGGTCGACATGACATTGGTCAACACACCTATGATTGACACAAGGTTTTTTCATTTTTTTTTCTTAATTTTTTTTCCAACTTTTTCATCTTTTACCATCCATGTGAACTACAGTTGGGAATAGTTTCCTCTGCCGAGTGCAGTGGTAGCAGAGTGAGACACCTTGCCTGAAGTGTGACAAGCAAAGTGGTACACAAATTGGGGTTGCATGTGGCTTAATGTTGAAATGACACCCGGAATTTTTTTTTTTAAAAACTTGTTTTGACCTTTTATTGTGTCGACCATTTCAATGTCAGTTTCAACCTTTTGTACCTGTCACCCTAATACTGATCCACACCCTTTACTTTTGCTGACATACACAGTGCAGTGGCAGATTGCAATCCTGTGAAAGGTTGCTCTAAACTTAGAAAGAAAGCACTTTAAATGTATTCACTTGTTTATATACATTATGGAAAATAGGGGCATCTGCCACAAAACTTCCACTTTTATTGGTAAAATGATAAAATGCACATTTTTCATTCTCAAACGAGAATGAAAAATATCTACGAGAAGAATCTTTGTAAATACATTTTTTTTCTTGGTTTCCTTGTTTGCTCTGGCTGCTATTAATGATTTTGAATTTTGCACATAACAATGTCATGTCATGACAATAATGTAAACCACAGTTACATAATGTAATGAGCAGAAAGGCTTTGGAATGCCAATCTGAGCTCAAACTGTTCTTCGTAAAATCCCCCCAACCTCTACAATCACATGACATGCTGAGAACTGTGAGTCTGTGTGTCATCCTTGTCTGCCCTAAGGGTGATATTAAAAAGGAAATAATTTGTAGGAGGATAGTTAAGAACAATGAAATTAATATTTAAAATATACTTAGCTTGTTGTTTAAAGAGAAAAAAAACCTCTGTGGCACTGGTGTTTTAATTGTCCAGCTATTATCTGAGTTGACGACTGTAAAACAAAAATATACTTCTGTGTACTAAAATAATTTCCATTTTCTTAAAAGTATATTAAGTTATACTTAACGTGAAATGACAGGTCTTTCAACTATTATGAAGAGAAAAAAGTACAAGGGCGGTAATGGATGCAAATCACCCTCTAAAGCTGACCCTCTAAAACGTTAAAAACATCACCAAAAAAAAACACAAGGAGCGCTGCATACTTGCAGAAAATACTTCCAATATAAATACAAATTTATTAATACAATAAAAATGTAAATTAATTAGATCACAACTTGAGGTACATCGTCACAATATACAACTATTAAGCATCTTCTCCTTTTTGATTCTGATTAATCCTCGTCAGAGCTGGATTAAGTGGGCAGGTACTCCTGGGACCCCCTTTCTGACCAGGCCCCTCACCACCCGCCATAGATGGAATCTTAGTCACCGATCTGCAGCGTTGCAGTGGCAGTTATTGACAGCCGTCATACTGACAGTGCTACAGTGCATTGCTGGGCTGCTGGCGGCAGTTCTGTGTGAAGGATGCAAAGTTAAAGCCTGCACCTGCACAGTGTCCAGGTTCTCAATGTAATCAGACTGACTGGCCGCCTCGAAGGCTGCTGGGGGGAGCCAGGGAGGCAGCGGGCACATCAAGGGGACATGTTGGCAGAGGAATGTGCCTCAAGCACAGCAGTGCGTGTAGCCAGGCAGCTCAACACACAGAAAAAGGTAAGCCAGAAGTGTTTTTTTTTTATCAACTAAAATTAAATGGACATTTATATATATATATATATATATATATATATATATACAGACATTCTCAGATCCTTCTCTCAACACTCCTTCGGCAGGGTTGGGTGTGGACAGTCAAAATCCTATTAACCCCCTTAGTTCACAAGGAGATCCACAGTTGGACAGCCCTTCCCCAGCTCTCTCCCAGAACTCTTCTACCTCCTCCACTGGGCATGGTCATCACATCAGATGCATATCTTAAGAGCTGGAGTGCGTTCTCAAGAGACACAGCAGTGAGGGAGAAGTGGTTAAGCAGCTCACATCAGTCTCTTGGAGCTTAGGGTTGTCAGATTAGCTCTTTCCTGACATGTCCCTCCAAATTCCCGGGAGATCTCGTTCTAGCTCTACACATACAACAGTACCGGAATGGGAGGGATTCGATCTCTCATTTTCTGTCAAGAGGCAAAAGACATCTGGAATTGGGCAGTAGAGTGAATGTTCCAGGGAGCTAAATAAGTTAGCTGATTCCTTATCCATGAAAAACCTCACACTGGATCAGGCGTCTCTGGAAGCAGAAATTTTTCTCAGCATTGTGAACACTTTTGGACAGCCACAAGAGGACCTGTTTGCAACTCCAAACACACAGGTTCCAACCATCATGTTCAAAATCTGGACTCAAGGGTCCCTCCACATGGATGCAATGTCCTTCCCATGAACAGGCCTTCTTCCATACGCCTTTCCTCCACAAGATCAAAGTAGATGGGGTTTCTCAACTTATTCTAGTATACCTGTCAGGCCCTCCAGAATTTGGTTCCACTTGATCACACTACCCCACAAGGAACCCAAGCATGTCTAAAGATTGCTTCCAAGGGACTCCATAATTTCTACAGGGGCTCTCCCATTGCATGTGGAAAGCGACATTATTCAGTTGTTGTCCGCCACTAACCTCTTGGCCTCCCCCATGGCCTTGATAAACGCTTCTCTTAGACCCAGCACAAGATCCAGATACCAGCCCATCATAGATGTTAGTTTTTGGCATGGCTGGTTTCTCAGGCTTCGTCCTCGGGCTCTCTTTCTGAGCCTAACTTATCAAAGGAATTTGTGTACGCTAAGCTTGAGTCAGGCCTTGCTTCCACCACGATACATTCATATGGCTTTGCCCTGGTTATCCTTATTCCAGGCTATACTATAGATTTTAAAGATATTTTCTTGTGTAGACCTTTGTGCCCAAAATACTCTACTACGTGGAACATTAATCCTTTTCTGAACTTCTTAGCCACTACTACTTCTACCGTCAACATCTCTGATCTTTCAAGTAGGTTAGCTTCACTGCTAGCAATGCCATTTGCAGCCAGAGGGGCTGAACTTTTGTTAATACACACATCTGAACCCTGGATGACACCCACTCCAATGGGTTTCTATATTGTCCTAAGTGGACACACAAAGACCAGTTCCATTCAAACCCCCCTGGTGGAATTCGATCTAGTCAGAGACCAGTCAGATCCTGATCTTCGCATAGTCGAATGCTCATCTACTTACCTTATATTGACAGTTCCACTGAGGAACACATTTCTAACCTCATTATCATATGCCGTAAACCTTTTCATCCTGCCAGACCTTCCACGATTAGTGGTTGGATAGTTTCCGACGTGCAGAGGTCAGAAATAGACACCTCCTTCCTCAGAGGTCACTCCATTTGCAGTGCTGCCAGGACTTCATCAGATACTAGAGGCTTACCATTACAGTCCATAATGCAAGCCACACGTCGTCCACTCGTACCTTCGTTAAACATTATTGGAGGCCTTCCAAAACCCAAAGTATAGAATTCCTTAGAGCAACCACCAGGTATGTGGTAGTCTACTCAAAAGCTGTTGCTAGGTGGCAAGCCTCCCCTACAAACAAACACTAGTTTGCAGGATCTATGATCGGCAAACTCTCTTTGTTCTGGGGAAATAGTACAACCACAATAGCAACAGCTCCCACCCAACTCACCCTATACCTTGCTAGGTCTGTTGGTTGTACTCTCTAACATAAGTTAGTAGTTATACCTGATCTCTGCTTTGATTTCAGGCGCTCCAAAAGGTCAGAAGAAGCAGCTGCAAGCGCAGCTGGCGAAGGTTTAAAAGTAGTTTTACCTTTAACTCTTATGGTCACCACAAGTTCGCATGAGCTTTGATTATGTTTCTAATATCAAGGCAACATAAGAGTTCATTCTTCAGGCATTCACATTTGGCTTCCTTATTATCTTATTCTACAGTTTGATAGTTTCTATTAAACATACTTGTTTCTGACTCAACATGGTCATTTGTCTACCTTAATTACAAGGCTACAGGAATTAGGGTGATCTCACCCTTCCTAATCTCACTCTTGTTCTAGTTGGGATTGCCATCTGTAAGCTTCTGTAAAAATCAAGTCACTGTGTGACGCTTTATACCGGTCGCATGATCACGGGTGCATGTTCGTGACACGTGTGGTGCGTGCTCGGTGCGCATCGGTGACGTGCAGCTGCGACCCACGGCTCTGCTCTGCCCCGCTTACCCTGGCTGTAGAGAAGGTAAGTGAAAGTTTTCTTTCACTTTACCTTCTCAGCGCACATCCGGAGGCTTCCACCTAAACCACCAGCTGTTGCTAGGTGGCAATTCTATTCCCTAGAACAAGAGAAGAGAGTTTGCAAATCATAGATTCCTGCAAACTAGTGTTTTTCTTTGTCTACTGTTTGCATACAACACTGTATTTATTTAGTTTCATTAACTTATCTGGTACTGTAATATACCTTTTGAGTCATGGTAAATGATTTGTAACATCTGTGACATTTTTATGTGTAATAAAACAAAATATGTTTAGCTAAGTACTTACACATTCTTTCAGACAACTTCCTTGTGAGGTTTTTCTTTTCTTTGGAAATACTTGTGTACTTTACTTGTTACCTTTTTTTTATTATTTTTAAACATTTTACATAGTGAACATTGTTTAAAGCTTTGTTCTGTTTATGCAGTGTTTTGTTTTTGAATTACAGTACATTCTGACTACTATATCTAATATATGCTGAATATCTAAAAATAACCTGTTTTTACCCATGCTGTTCCAGAAATCTCCCACGTCATGACATTTTTTAGCAGTGCTCTTCACAGTAATTTAACAAAACAAAATCTCGGAATCAGAGGTTATGTTTGTGTGTAGGACATCATTGCCGAGGGCAACATCTGTTTTCTCTTTTACTCATCCAGAGGTTGTGAGCAGAACTCACTGCTGGGAGAACAGACCATGCAACTCAACTCAGGGATATAGAATCTGCCTTATAGGCTTAGGTGAGATCCTTTATATTGCCTGGGTGCCATCAGGCTGGTACACCCAGTACTGGGCCTGGACTCAAAGGGGGGGTGGTGCCTGTGGCCTGCCATTGATACCATCTGGTAGGGGCGTAAACTCATACCAGATCCCGGACTCAAAATATTTCAGCGTTATGGGGATACTTGAAGTCCATGAAGGATTGCAAATAGTCATCAAGCAATGCAACATAGCAGTTACCAATCAATGATGTGTTCACACTTGAACTTTACCTTCAGCCCGAGACAACTTGAACCGTGACTCATCAGACCATGCCACATGTTGCCAGTCCTCCGGGGACCAATGAGTGATGTCATGAGCCCAGATGAGGCACTGTGTCCGGTGTTGTACTGTTAACAGGGGCACTCTGGTGGGTCTTCTGCTCACATGTCCTATGGAAGCTATAGAAAGCTACACTGACCTGCTGGATATGCGTCTGGTACCTTCTGCATTGAATGTGGATGTGATTCGATCCAGCGTTGCTTGTCTGTTACTATGGACAATTCTGCCCAGACACCACTGGTCACGCTCATTAACCAAGCCAAGGTACTGTCCACAGTAGGTGGTAATGCCTTCCATGAGGTATTACCAGTATATACGTGACACCATAGATTGAGGAATGCTGACTGTTCGCACAGCTTCGGAAATAGAATGTCCCATCCGTTTGGCACCCACTATTATGCTCTGTTCAAACTCCGCTAATTCACATAGGCTTTCTATGAGCAATCTAGCCGGTCTTCAAAATTACAAAATGTCATATTACAATTGATGAGGTCTGGGCATTTGCAAGATGTCACAGTATGGTCGTGCTACCTACTATTACCTTTTAAATACTGCTATCCCATGACTTTTGGCACTTTAATGTAGAGGCCCGCAGAAGTGATACAGTGGAGAAGTTGCACCCATTCAGATGTACGAGGAATTGCCACAAAAATGCATATAACTCTAAACTGTAGTTGCACAGAGATGCGTATGCCCAGCTTGGAAGTGAAAAGTCACATGATCTGTCCACAAAATAGAGTTGCATTAAATCGAGCACAGTTTGTACAGGCATTTTTATGTTAGTGTATCTAAATTGTGCTTAATCTCATACTTTATTGGAAAAATAAATTCTATAACTACACTATAAAAGTAGGCATTATGACAAAAGGTCACTTAGAGACAAGCTTGTGTGAATGCTGGGGAATAAGTAAAATACAATCTGCACAGAACCAGAGCTGCAAGGCAAATAGCTCTTTTGAGTGCCCAGATGAAACCTGCTTACTATAGGAAAAGCAGTAAAATTGACAGCCACAGCGGATCAGATAAGTATGGAATAACAGAGATAAAAATAGCTGCAAGGGACTCTGGCCTTAATCGAATATACATCTAGACTTAAATGATATACACAAGAGCCTGAAACAATAAACAAAATGGTTTTAGACGTTACTGTTGGACAAACATGTTTTGTTTTTCCTTCTTTAGGTAATGCTGCTTCTAAATTAAGCCACCTATATTTTATGTTCTATAATGTGGTTCTTTAGATTTATATAAGAGATAGGTTACATATTAAGAAAATATTACATCAAGTTGCGTGCTGACACTTAGGGGTATATGCAATTGCGGTCGAATTCATGAAAATGTCGAAAAACGGGGCATTTTCGACAAAAAAAAATGTCGAATTGGATTCGTCAATGCAATACAGTACTTTTCGTCAAAATACCTGCCGTTTCAGATTCAACTTTTTGCAAATCGCCTTTTTCAAAATTCGACATGTCTGCAATGGTCAAAATGCGGCTTTTCGACAAAAGTATATTCAATTGAAGAATGTCGATTCGCCAACAGTGCTTTTCGACAGCAATTTCGTCAATTTTATTCCGCCTCACTTTGCTGGCGGGATCTAATAATTTTTTTTTTTTTAAATGTATTTTTTTTTTGCTTTTTGGATTGCTAATAGCATATCTATTTATATTTGAAGGGATTATCTACTTGGTTTGTCTTTTTTTGACTCACAGGTATTATTTAATTGATTTTTTAAAAGAATATTTTTTTCTTCACTCTGCTGAGGGAAATGTACCCATGATTTCACAGTTTTACCCAGGATACACTTCTGCAAAGCCACTCCAGTATTGGACCAGTTTACCCCACTCTACCATGGACGTCCTACTTGTGATGTGGACCTGAACCACCGCCATGTTAGTCACTCTTTCAGGTGAGATTTATTGGCCAAAAATCCATCTTGTCTGAGTAACCTGTGTGTATGCGGTGTTGCTGGGACCTTTTGTTCTTTCCCAGGGTGGAGGAAACGCTCTCAAATTAGCTCCTCATTCTCTTCCACAGGTCTTGCGGAGTATCCTTCCCAAGGTGCAGGAACCAGCGTGGATGAAGTGACAGGACAGTTCCCCTGCTGTACCTTGTGTTTGGATGACACAAATACCTGGAACCTCCTACTATTCTCTTCCACAGGTCTTGCGGAGTATCCTTCCCAAGTTGCGTGGATGTGAAGGGACACGACTGTTCCCCTGATGTACCATAGGCGACCTACTTGTGATGTGGACCTGGACCTCTGCCATGTAGCAGACAACCCCACTCAGGTGAGATGTATTGCCCAAAACCCCCTCCTGTCCAAGTCACCCCGGCGTGTCCCAAGTGCAGCCCTCCGGCATTTGCAAAACTGCACATCCAATCATGCCCTGACAGCAATGCTTACGCTGTGTCAGGGCATGCTTGGATGTGTAGTTTCTCAAGTGCCGGAGGGTTGCATTTGGGGCCGCTGTAACCTGCTTGTGTCAAAGTGTTGCTTGTACCTTTTCCATAGAAGGGTGACACTTCCAATACCTGGGACCTCGTACTATTCTCTTCCACAGGTCTTGCGGAGTATCCTTCCCAAGTTGCGTGGATGTGAAGGGACACGACTGTTCCCCTGATGTACCATGGGCGACCTAACACAATACCACTGCATCTCATATATTACATTTTATTTACTAATAATTTAAAGAAAAACACAAAACTTCTCATTTTCAACATTTATTGAATAAATATAAATAATTGTATTTTATTTTGGAATAAAAAATAAAATGTAATAAAACAAAAAAAGGAGTGTTTGTTCTTCTTTACATTCTTTTCTTGTGTAGATATCTGTGAAAAAAAATATATTAAGTTAAGACACTAGTGATGTCATGTTCATTCCTTTCCAAAGAACATTTGTGGAACCACACAGCCCAGCATGACCCATTGCTGGGCTGTGTGGTTACACAAGGGCAGGCGGTCCAAAGTGGAATAGTGGTGTCAGTGGTCAGCACTTTGACACGCCTGCCCTTGTGGAACCACACAGCCCAGCATGACCCATTGCTGGGCTGTGTGGTTCCACAAGGGCAGGCGGTCCAAAGTTTCTTGAATATATACATTGAAACATGGCTTTACTCACCTTGGTACGCACAACATGAACTACGCCGTCCACTTCAATTTTCCACCCATTCCTATGAAGAAGCCAAAAATAAACACTAGTGAATAGTAAATTCACACAACAGTGAAAGCCTATTGTACACCAATACAAAAAGGAGTTTTTTTGGTAAAAAAAAAGTGGTATCAGAATAGCTCTTTGGCCCATCATACATGTAGCCACAAGGAGCTTTCATCCGTTACCACACGCACCCGCATACATGCCCGCGCATGTATGCCTAGACATAAAGCTCCTTGGTAGTACCCGGTCACAGGTGGGGGAGCCCAACACAAATATAAAACAATAGTAAGAAAAAAAAAACTAATGGGAGGGGGAGAAAGGGATACATGAAAAACATAAGAGTAAATAAAACAATACGACCGGGCTTATGGTGGTTGTCCGTCCGGATCCTCTTCTTCCTCCTGATGGGGCGTCGATGCCCTGGGCGGCTGAGGAGTGTGTTGACTTGGCCTCGGTGGCCGTGCGGGTGTAGATGTTGTGGCCGGTGTTGGTGGTGGAGGCATCTGGTGGGTGGGGTACATCCCTGTATATCCTTGGTACAGCTGTGACCGTCTATACCAGGATGGTGGTGGAGGAAGGGAAGGAGGCGTCCATGTGGCTTGTGATGGCGGAAGTGGTGGTTCACCAGCGTGTTGATGAGCTGGCTCTGGGAGCTTATCGTACATCATCTGCAGTGTGGTTGCGATGATCTGTTGGCTGGATGCCGAATGTCGTTGGCTCTCCGACATGTTGTCAATGCTGTGTGCCAGGCATGATGTGTTCTCCACCAGCCGGTTGATGGATGTGGCCAGAATGTGAAGGATGTCCATAGTCTCCCTGTGATCTTCTCGTCTGGTCTTTTGCATTTCGGCCGTGCTGTCGGCATGAGCCTTTTGCATTTCAACCAGACCGTTTGCCATCTGCTCCATTATCTTCTCAATGGTGTCCAGTCTGGTTCCAACGACATTCGTGTAAGTATCCTGGCGGGAAGTAATCTCGGATGCCAGGGTGTGTACCCTCTGAACATTTGAGGGATCCTGCCCTTGCTGTACGTCTGCCACCAATTGCATTTGTGCAGCTGAAAAGAAAATTAGAAATTAGTATACACATTCATACATTTGTTTGAAGGCTCACAATTCAATATTTACTCACATAGGGATGTAGAAACAGCAGGCTGCTGCACTTCCACCTCGTCGTCCGACGAATCCTGTAGGAGATCCGGCCTGTAGAAGAAACCAATCCTCGACGCAAGTCCGCTGCTGGTCCGTGGCACCTCTGTTTGCAATAGAAAAAAAAATCAAAGTTAATAAACTATACAAAAATGGTGCACCCCCCCCACCCCTCCCAGCCCCCCCAAAAAAAGTAAATACAAACCTTCTCCATCCGGAGGTGCCGCTGCTCCAGGAGCTTCGCTTGTCCTCAATTCTGGAGAATTTTCAAGGGTCCGGCTGGATACTTCTGCACGGCTGTCTTCAAACCCAAGAAAAGTCTCGTCCGTTAACCCTGTAGACTCAAACAGTTCGGGTGATGGGTACACAAGGGTAGTGTCTTGTTGAGGCTCTTCGGTCACAGTCCCAGAGCTCCTGGAGAGATGACGAGCTGGTGATGGCCTGCGCGCAGGAGATGTAGTTTGGCGCCCATCTGGTGGTGTGGTCGTCGATGGTGTCTGGCGCACAGGTGACGTTCCGCGCACTGATGTCTGGCGCGCAGGTGATGGTCTGTGCGCTGACAATGTCTGGCGCACAGGTGACTTTCTGCGCTGACGATGTGTGGCGCGCAGGTGATGATCTGCGCGCTGCCGATGCTTGCTTGCAGGTGATGGTCCGCGCGCTGCTGCCGATGCCTGCTGCGCAGGTGATGGTCCGCGTGCTGGCGATGTCCTGCGCGCAGGTGATGTCCTCTGGGCAGGCGTGTCTGTGAAAAAAAAAAAACACATTAGCAAATACAAAAAAAAAAAAGATTTAGTACAGCTCATCTGAATGTATTCTTACCATCAGGCCTCCTTTTGGACTGCTTGTCTCCCGCCGTCTTCCGTCTTCTGGGCGGTTCTTCCTCCTCGGGAAAGCCAGCAGGACGGCTGGAGTCCACACCTCCGCGAACTCCTTGGAACATGACAGGGTTCATGCGCCTTTTAATAACGTCCTCCCAGGGTAGCCACTTCAGATTGAGAGCTGGACCACCTCCCGTAGCTGTCTCATGTCGGCGCTGAATCCCCATCTTCTTTTTGGTCTGTCTGCGGCAATCACTGTACCGCTTCATGCAGTTTCCGGTGCTCCGGCGGTTTCCAGATACTGCAGTGACTTGTCTCGCGATGGCATCCCAGATGTTTCGCTTGGTCTTAGCTGCTGTGGTCTGTGCCCTTGGTCCATACAGAACGTCGTAGGACCTGTCGACGCCATCCACTAGGGCACAGTTTTCCGCCTCAGTGTATCTTGGTCCACGCGGCTTCTTCGGTCCTGCATCTTCACCAGAGGCTTCCTCCTCCGACTGCTCCTCTGGCTGGCTTCTTACCTTTCAGGATTAAAAAAAAAACCATGCATTTAATAAGATCGGTATGTACCTGTGAGTGTCAGTATCCCTGGCAGTGCGCAAAGATACCTGTAGGTGTGCATGGCAGTGCGCAAACTAGGGTGTGTCAAGTTGGATGCTATTGTGTCTGCAGGTGTTGTCAGTATTTACCTTTCTAGGCTTTTTCTTTTTCTTTGACTTCTCCATTTGGTCCCTTAACGACCGCGGCTGGTCACCGCATGCCTGGTCGGTCGTATCCTCCTCCTGGGTCGGCTCCCACTCCTCGTTGCTTGCTATGCAGGGAAAGTTCTTCTGAGGGGTGGGGGGAAGGGGCGGGGATCGGGGCCGCTTGTCCCTGGACATCTCTGTTGTAAAAAGAAAAAAAAATATTTTTACAAATTTAACACACATTACAAAATTACATGCAACCACACGTCATGCTGCTGGGACCCCAGTTCTCAAGCAGGACCAAACACACATAAAAAAAAAAAAACCATAGAAAAAACAGCCAAATAAGCCAAAACCCCCGTACAAGCATCCCTGCACATGCTGGTGGTCAACCAGTGCTAACACAAACTGGCTGACACAAACAAAATGGCTGACACAAACAAAATGGCTGACAAACACAGTCACCCCAAACAAGCCAAAAAGCATCCCTGCACATGCTGGAGGTCCACCAGTGCTAAAATAGGAGCAAAAAAACATGTTTGGCCGACAAACGACATGACATGTCGACCGCATGGCTGACACAAACACGCTCAAAGTCACCCCAAACAAGCCAAAAAGCATCCCTGCACATGCTGGAGGTACACCAGTGCTAAAATAGGAGCAAAAAAACATGTTTGGCAAACAAACGACATGACATGTCGACCGCATGACTGACACAAACACGCTCAAAGTCACCCCAAACAAGCCAAAAAGCATCCCTGCACATGCTGGAGGTACACCAGTGCTAAAATAGGAGCAAACAAACCTGTTTTGGCAAACAAACGACATCACATGTCGACCGCATGGATACCGACATGCTCTGAAATCACCCCAAACAAGCCAAAAAGCATCCCTGCACATGCTGGAAGTACACCAATGCAAAAGCATGACCCAAAAAGTAATTTTATGAAGAAAAAAAACGTGAAAAACTACCCCAAAACACAAAACTCCAAAAAAAATGCAGCAATACAAGCAGGAGCTATATACACATACCTGCACACATATACATACCCCAAACACCCCAAAGCAACGCCACATGTACACCTCATGGCAACCCCCACTACACAAACACATACATGCAACACCAGACCCACATGTGGTACTTACCTAAAAATGTAGAAATCGCTCCAAAAACGACTCTCCTCCGGGGTAACAGGTATCCTGTCCGTCCTCGATTAAAGCCTGCTGGGTGTCCAAACGATACCACAGCAAACAGCAACCAATTTGCTAGCTCTGCACCTCCACACACCTCTCTGCAGGTTCACAAAATGGCTGCTGAACACGCAGCAAATAAGCCCTAATAAAGGGCTCAAAACAGCGGGAAGTCTAATTCAGGACTCCCACTACTCGACGATTGGTCCGTTATTCGACAAGGGGAGTGTCCAATGCGTTTTGTATTGAATATGTTGAATTCATGGTCCCGGCGGGAGGGCTGCGGCTGTCGAGTACAGTCGAATTTTAAAACGGATGAAAAAAAGGTGCAATTCGTCCGGAATTGCATATACCCCTTAGAAGACATTCTTGCAATTTATCTTATGTTCAAACATTTTACTATGGGATGTTTCAAATTAATGTCAACACTCTCTGCATGACTAAACAGTGACTCAGAAATCTCTGAAGATGCAGCATACAAGGCATTTCAGAGCTCTGAGCTTATCTTTTACTTTGTGACAAAGAAATTACATATCCTTAGCCTTGAGTGTGTCATCAGCACTATGAATATTAGGGTTTTTCTAGCTGGAAAAACCCAAGGATTAAAAGCAACAGTGAGACAGCAACCCTTATGCAGAAGACTGTATTTTCTTTCTCTCTCCTCTCATGCTTGCTGTTCCATAATGACAGTGCCCCTCAGTGGCGGAACAAGCAAGCGGTGGGCCCAGGTGCGACAAAATGCTTTGGGCCCCCCCCCCATCCCATCCAAGTCCACCCCATGGGCAGTGCGCGCCGTAGGCGCGCGCAAAAATACATAGTGGCGTGGCTTTGTGGGAAGGGGTGTGTCCACAAAATAATACCAATTCATAAAACGGTGCACAGTAGTCTCCATTCTTCAAATTACGCCGCACAGTAGCACCACTACACCAGGTAGAGACCCTTTTACACCTTACAGCGAACAGATTCCCCTTTTTACACATAACGGCAGACAGCATGCACTTTTTACACATAACGGCAGACAGCGTGCCCTCGTTACACATAGCGGCAGACAGCGTGCACTTTTTACACATTACGGCAGGCAGATTCTACCTTTTTACACATAGCGGCAGGCAGATTCCCCATTTTTATACATAGCGGCAGGCAGATTCCCCATTTTTACACATTGCGGCAGGCTGATTCCCCCTTTTTACACATTGCGGCAGGCAGATTCCCCATTTTTACATTGCAGCAGGCAGATTCCCCCTTTTTACACATTGCGGCAGGCAGATTCCCCATTTTTATACATAGCGGCAGGCAGATTCCCCATTTTTATACATAGCGGCAGGCAGTCCCCCCTTTTTACACATTGCGGCAGGCTGATTCCCCCTTTTTACACATTGCGGCAGGCAGTCCCAACAAATAAAAAAAGAAGGAGACAGAAAGAAAGAAAGAAAGAAAGAAAGAGACAGAAAGAAAGAAAGAAAGAAAGAAAGAAAGAAAGAAAGAAAGAAAGAAAGAAAGAAAGAAAGAAAGAAAGAAAGAAAGAAAGAAAAATTATACTTACCCTCTCTGTTGGCTCAGGCTCCTTGTGCAGCTTCCCGGGCAGTAGAGAAGAAGGAGGAGGGAGGTGGAGGAGGGAGCCGCAGCAGCGCTGTGTTATTGGTGGAGGCGCTGCTGCTGCTGCCCCTCTGCTTCACTATAGGCTGTTCTCAGAGACAGCCTATAGTGAAGCAGAGGAGCAGCAGCAGCAGCGCCTCCACCAGTAACAAAGCGCTGCTGCGGCTCCCTCCTTCACCTCCCTCCTTCACCTCCGTCCTCCACCTTACCCCTTACCGCTGCAGTGCGCGCCGCTCCTCTCCTCTCTCTCCAGGCGGCTGTGCGCTGCAGGCAGCGGTTGCCCGCAGCGCACAGCGGCATGTAATGAGTCAGTTTGACTCATTACATGCTTGGGCCCCTGAACAGAGGCGGGCCCCAGTGCAACGCACTGCTTGCACTGCCGGTAGTTCCGCCTCTGGTGCCCCTTGTAATAGAAAAACACAGGTAGTGGATAGAAACTGTTTGTGCCATTTCTGGCCAGCTTTTGGCATTTCCAGAGTCTGCTCGTAAGCCAGGATAGTCATGTGAGAGGAGGCTACATAAGACATACTTACCTACATTTTATTTCTCCTCTCCGGGAGAAGCCCGGAGAGGAGACGCTGCAGTGTCTTCGGGGGGCGGGGCCGGACTGTGACATCACGAAGCCCCGCCCCCCGCAACGGGAAATGCCGCGATTCGTGGGTCCGCGGGAAGGGGGCGGGGCTAAAATGACGCGATTTGCATCATTTTATCCCCTTCTCCACCCGACGGACCCGCGATTGCGGAAGGTTATCTCTCCATCTTGCTCGCATCACTAGGGTGCGAGCAGGATGCGGGAGACATGCCCACTCTTCCGGGGGTGCGGGGGCCTACCCCAAAAAACGGGAGCCTCCCGCAGCTTCCGGGAGAGTAGGTAAGTATGACATAAGATCTCATATCAAATTCCTTTAGTTTAGTGCTTGCTGCTGGGAACAAAAGCCTGATCGCAACTGTTACTGCTTCCTATAACTCATACATGCTTATTCCTTTGCCACCAACCCCCTGCACTTGCCGTTTGACATCTCCTCCAGGTAAGGCCTGCTCTACCATTAGGCAGCTGTAGGCAGCTGCCTAAGGTTGCCTGTCCTTGGAGGGCACAACTGAATTCATCAAGCAATAAACTGAAGGATGTCTCTGTACGAGACATCCTCCTTCTACACTGTGCTGGTGGCGGCTGCATGTCTAATCAGGTGCAGCCACCACTGTCAGGCTGCACCACATTGTGCCTCAGCACTTCCTCCATGCTGACATGTGTATAATCAAGTCATGTGGAGGCACATAGGAGGCGGAAGTAACTATGGTACCCAAGGGGTGCAACCACGGCCGTGTGTCATAGGCCTGGTGCACTGAGCCTCCAGGCCCCTGGATCCCGGCTCACCAGCAGCAAACAGCACTTGACTACATGTCTGCTTCCGGCAGTGTTGCTGTAATGCTGCTGATGCCTGTTAGATGAACCCTGCCAATGACAAGGGAAAACAAGAAATCAACTTAAGGTAAGTAATACATGGGGGTTTCTGTGAGACCACAGACAGTACAGACCTTACAGTCCAAGGGGGTAAACAACACAATAGAGAAAACATAGGAACACAAAAATATATGTATGTGCGTATATATGTATGTATACACATACAATTAAATATCCCCACCAGACCCTATCTATCTATCTATCTATCTATCTATCTATCTATCTATCTATCTATCTATCTATCTATCTATCTATCTATCTATCTATCTATCTTATCCCGGCACTCAGCATAAAAATAAAATTGGCCTCAGTGTCCTGTCCCATTCCTAACATGCCAACTAATGTTTATAGATAATATTCAGAGGTGTTTCTTCCCTCTGGGACTGCCAGACTGTGCTGTGATTAGCAGTAACAGGGCCACCTGTGGGAAGCCACTCCCTGCCTTTCATGAAGCCCAATCCGGCATTTATGGACTGTAGCTGATGCAGTCTATAGAAGCCTGTGTTTTGCGCATGCGCCATCAGGCTGCTGCTTGTGCGACTGACAGGGCTTGGCCATACCTCCAAACTTTGGCATCTCCGGCAGAGTGACCACATTGCGCGCCGAAGGTGCGTTCCCGATTTTTAGGGGGTGTGGCCTAATGAAAGGGGGCGTGGCCTCGCGTCAAGTGCCGCAATCGCAAGCCATGCCCCATTTTGGTCATTATGGGGGCATGAACAGCGCTGTGAGAGCTGCTGGTCATGCCCCCTGTCCCTCTCTGCCGGGGATAGACACTGTGCGCATGCGCACAGCATCTATTCACCGCTGCTCTCCTCAGAGCTGCGAGTGACGGAGGGATCTCCCAACTGCCCCCCCACCCGCGGGACACTGCGACCCGCGGGTGGGACAGCGGGACAGACCGTGAAAAACGGGACTGTCCCGTCAAAATCGGGACAGTTGGGAGGTATGGCTTGGCTCTCCTCTCCAGGCAGCTGCAGCCCCCCTGGGAGCCACCGCTGGTTACAGTTAAAGAAGTAGTAAGCAGGATTGTTGTGTCTAGAGGCCCAAAGTGGGCATCCTAGGCCTGGCACAGTCAGATGCATGCCTTTAGGCCATAGAAGGGCTTATACTATCATTAACATCATGTAGCAGATGTGACTATGGCAAACGAAGCTCCAGCAGTTGCAGCAGTGAGCGACTCTCAATCACCCTCATAATGTATTTCACCCATTAATGACGCTAAAGCAGTTTTGTGAAAAACAGAAAAGTTTATATTACATTTATACTTGAGTACATTGTACCTTTTAAATATTTCTCTCACTCTCCTCACATTGAGATCTACTTTTACTCTGCAGAAACTGGGTGCAGAGATAGGAAGCATGCACCTTGATGTAAGCTGTATGGAACTTGCAAGCATGCTGTGTAGAACTAAAATATTGTGTACTGTCTACACCATACTTACCTACTCTCCCGGAAGCTGCGGGAGGCTCCCGTTTTTTGGGGTAGCCCCCCGCAACCCCGGAAGAGTGGGCATGTCTCCCGCATCCTGCTCGCACCCTAGTGATGCGAGCAGGATGGAGAGATAACCTTCCGCAATCGCGGGTCCGTCGGGTGGAGAAGGGGTTAAAATGATGCAAATCGCGGCATTTTAGCCCCGCCCCCTTCCCGCGGACCCGCGAATCGCGGCATTTCCCGATGTTGGGGGCGGGGCATAGTGATGTCACAGTCCGGCCCCGCCCCCCGAAGACACTTCAGCGTCTCCTCTCCGGGCTTCTCCCGGAGAGGAGAAATAAAATTCTAAAGCAAAAAGACCTGGCTCCCAGGTAAGTGCGCAAAAAAAATAAGGAGCAGCCTATATCCAAAACACAACAGGGGTGTTCCCTCCACCCCCAAAAATAGTACAAATAGAGAAAAGTGAGTGAATTGGACAATGGCGCCCTTCTATCTCCACATATACGTAGATGTAATCTCAGTAAATATAAGAGAATAGATCAGCAATATACGTTCCTGTATGTAGCTTGTATCATCAGCATGTGATAGATCAATCTCCCCGTTTTCCACACAGTATTCTTCCTTTTGTTCCGTTTCCTCTCCAAATACCCATAAAATAGAGGGAAATGGGCAGACAATAGTATAATACCGTTTTATTTTTTGACAAACATAAAAACTTCAATCCAAATATTTAAAAAATTGACACAAGTGACAAGGAAAATCCCAGAGAATAGAGGTAATGTAATTACCGGATGGTAAGAGAACCTGAATAAGTTCTCAAACTCGCATGGATGTAACAGCAGTCTCAGGCAGCCACCCAGGTTAACAGCTCCCTGGAACCGGTAATCACTTTCGCCCACAGTCGTCTGGATGATCCCTCTCACAGCACCAACGCGTTTCAGGTCTATTCCAGACCCTTTTTCAAGGTAAGTGTGTCAGTATCTGTTCAACCTGCCTATTTATATGAACATCCCCCAATCAAAAAAAAAATACAAATTCCTAAAAGATAACACCTGTTGTAAAATGGCAGCTTCCATACAGTTTATTTCTGTAACCCTGGTAACCTTCTCTATCCACCTATCATATGGTGCCACATATTTAGTCACATGACATTAAATCATGTGACTACCATAGTTGTAATCCCAACACCAGTACTGTAGAGTGGGCACTTCCGCCCTTAATTGACGTCACATCCAGGATGTGACGTCAATTAATGGCGGAAGTGCCCACTCTACAGTACTGGTGTTGGGATTACAACTATGGTAGTCACATGATTTAATGTCATGTGACTAAATATGTGGCACCCTATGATAGGTGGATAGAGAAGGTTACCGGGGTTACAGAAATAAACTGTATGGAAGCTGCCATTTTACAACAGGTGTTATCTTTTAGGAATTTGTATATTTTTTTTGATTGGGGGATGTTCATATAAATAGGCAGGTTGAACAGATACTGACACACTTACCTTGAAAAAGGGTCTGGAATAGACCTGAAACGCGTCGGTGCTGTGAGAGGGATCATCCAGACGACTGTGGGCGAAAGTGATTACCGGTTCCAGGGAGCTGTTAACCCGGGTGGCTGCCTGAGACTGCTGTTACATCCATGCGAGTTTGAGAACTTATTCAGGTTCTCTTACCATCCGGTAATTACATTACCTCTATTCTCTGGGATTTTCCTTGTCACTTGTGTGTCAATTTTTTAAATATTTGGATTGAAGTTTTTATGTTTGTCAAAAAATAAAACGGTATTATACTATTGTCTGCCCATTTCCCTCTATTTTATGGGTATTTGGAGAGGAAACGGAACAAAAGGAAGAATACTGTGTGGAAAACGGGGAGATTGATCTATCACATGCTGATGATACAAGCTACATACAGGAACGTATATTGCTGATCTATTCTCTTATATTTACTGAGATTACATCTACGTATAGGAGAAATAAAATGTAGGTAAGTATGGTCTACACCAGGCATGTCCAAACTGCGGCACTCCAGCTGTTGTGAAACTACATATCCCAGTATGCCCTGACACAGTTTTGCTGTCAGAGAATGGTAAAGCTGTGTCAGGGCATGCTGGGATGTGTAGTTTCTCAACAGCTGGAGGGCTGCAGTTTGAACATGCCTGGTCTACACAGTGGATGGTTACACCCTATATTACCAGGGGATGAGTTATATGTGCTACTGGAGATTTAAGTTATCCTTGTTGGACATTTAATATCAAATACAATTATTTTAATTTTAAAGAATTGAACGCTTAACGTATTTTATTTCTGTACATTGCATTCACATCTGTATTTTATTTAGCTCTGCTGTGTTGTCTGATGTATGTTTGTGTTGCCCACATAAATACAGTGGTTAAACTAGATACGTTTAAAGACTACATGCAGTTCTCTGTCCATAATTAATGTGCTTCAACTGGTTTTATTTGATAAACAAAGAGCAGTAATGTGAAAACCATATTACTGGCAAAAGCTACACATCCATATGGATACAGTCTTTTAATATAGAAGGAACAGAGATCTGCACATTATGAGTCAGTATTATTCTGAGTCACACTAACATTTGTCACGTTTCACTTTTAAGGAATGAGTACTTGATGTGGAAAGTTAAGGATATAAGGGCCTGATGGTGAGCTGAACTTAGAGGGAAATGCCTGAGGAAAGGGGCGTGCAAGCGCAGGCTACGAGAAGTAAGGGTCATAAATGTTCCCGCAAATGCATTTTATGCAGAAACACACATATACCTTCTGTTAGGATGCATATCCTCTGTTCCTTGTAGAGGGTAAGTGCAAATACACACCGAAGATGATGATGACTTGGCATAAGGGGGGAGGGTCACTGCAGCTTGCAGCCCACAAATGTTAGACAACTTTATTTTTACACTGTAATTTAGATTTCAGTTCCGCCCAAATCTATATATCTCTGCACATGTTACATCTGTCCCACCTGCAGTACAGCATGGTTTTGCCCAGGTTCACAGTTACGTGCTTTTTTTTTTTGCTTTACTTTCAAATCAGGTTCAGGCGCATTATGTGATATTAAACAGAGCATTGGAGATCAGCACTTGTCTTCTAGCAGTTTTCCAGGTGTATATTCTTAATAAAAACCCAAATCGTTCTTAGTGCTTTATATGGATAATAGGATTCTATGCTATTACACTCTTTCCGGTGTCTTAAGGTCTGTACACACAGTGCGATATTACCTTGCGATTTTGACTATAAAGTCAAAATCACAAGGAAAATTAGTGCAAATCGCAAGGTGTTAGCCACCCTGATGCGCACTTCCGCAGGGTCGGTATCGCAAGGTTAGAAAGACTGTACAAACAAGTCAATTTTGACTATCTAGTACAGAAGTATAGTCAAAATCACACATAGCCATTAGCCAATATCGCAAGCACACATAGTTAATATTATATAGTCAAAATCAAAGATAGCCAAAATCTCACCATTTGTATGTACTTTTAGACAGCAGTTTGTTTCACAATTCTACCATTGAGAAGTTTGAGAAGTTCTGGATGCTTAGGCCAGGGGAAGACTTTACCAGTTGCCCAACTTGCATTACAGTGCAGATTGGACTCCTGATTTGAAGAATCAGAATCAGCTTCATTGGCCAGGTATACTTGCGTATACTGGGAATTTGTCTTCGGTTTGCTATACAACAGCCAAGTAGGTAACAGATAAGCAGGTGGGGGGTCAAGTAAAGCCATACAGATAGGCATACCGTAGGGACACAAGTTAGTTACATGTACGTCTACTCAGTCAATGTTCAGATGTTCAGCAGGCGGACCGCTTGGGGAATTCACTTATATTAAACCTGAAGATGCTTACTGATGTAATTATATATATATATATATATATATATATACAATGTCCATCAATCAAGTGAATCCTCCAGCATGTCAGCATTCACCAGAATTGTGACCCAAGGATGGTAGTTTATAGTACTGTTCATAACCTCTCTGTGGCATTAATCTGTAGCATTACATTACGATTTTTATTGGGATTGTAACCAATATATTGGTCAGCCAGTGGATGGAACGATCAGTCTCATGATTCCATGTAGAATCCAGATAACATCTAGCCAGCTATGCCTATCTTTCCAAAGCAAGTCAGAACAATAGGATTTGTCACACATAGGCCTTGGACACCAACTACATCATTCAATTACAGTGTTCTATTTTGCTTACTTTATTGACTTGTGTATGAATCACTATTTATACTTGCCTATAGTGTTATATTTATTTACCATTGTTATATTGTTCATACAATCTTTTGATTTAGCATTTAGGACTGGCACTTTTATCTTACCTAATTGAGCTGACCATTTAGTTTTCTGGTGCATGTGTCAAGGAGAGAAAGAGTGATTTGTCCAGGCATACAAAAGCTGGGAACTTGTAGCCGGGTCTCCAGTAAGTTTCTCGTTGTCAGTCCATGGTGATCTTCTGTACCTGCTAAAGTACTTCTTCTACAGTATGTGCTGCATATTTTCTCATTGTCACGTGTCTTTGGGGCTGATGTACAGTGCCTTACTAAAGTATTTACCCCCCTTGGCGTTTTACCTATTTTGTTACATTATAACCTGTAATTTATTTAATTTTTTTAATCTGAATTTTATGTGATGGATCTACACAAAATAGTCTTAAGTTAGTGAAGTGAAATGAGAAAAATTTATATAACAAAAGTTTCTAAATAAAAATTTGAAAATTGGCATGTGCATGTGTATTCACCCCCTTTGCTATGAAGCACCACGAAAGTTCTGGTGCAACCAATTACCTTCAGATGTCACATAATTAGTGAAATGAAGTCCACCTGTGTGCAATCTAAGTGTCACATGATTTGTCAGTATAAACGCACCTTTTCTGAAAGGCCCCAGAGGCTGCAACACCACTAATACCCCTTTTCCATCTGTAGCACGGTTCGCAGCCGTGTCGCCTGACACGGCTGCGACCCGTGCTACAGCCCCCTTTCTCACAGCGCTCACCAACCCGGCATATTGCCGGGTTGGTCACGCTGCTAGTGATGCGGCAGGGGCGGCGCTGGGAGATCACATGATCTCCCAGCGCCGCCCTCCCATACACTGTGAACGGGAGCCGTGTCACCTCGACACAGCTCCCGTTCACACTACACAGCTTACCGGGTTGAACACGTGTTCAACCCGGCAAGCTACCCGGGTAGGATTCCCAGATCACTTGATTCGGGAATTTGCATGGGGACCCGTTTCCACTAGGAAAAAACACAGGTAAATGCGTGCCCCCGCGCATTTACCCATGTTTTAAAAGCTAGTGGAAAAGGGGTATAAGCCAGAGGCATCACACCATGAAGACCGAGGAGTTCTCCAAACAAGTCAGGGACAAAGTTGTTGAGAAGTACAAGCCAGGGTTGGGTTTTAAAAAAATATCCAAATCTTTGATGATCCCCCGGGGCACCATCAAATCCATCATCTTCAATTGGAAAGAACATGGTACCACAACAAACCTGTCAAGAGAGGGCAGGCCACCAAAACTCACAGACCGGGCAAGGAGGGCATTAATCAGAGAGGCAACACTAACACCAAAGGAGTATGGGTCGTTGGGTAAACCCAATTTAGGTTGACAGTCATTAGGTTAACCACTGAAGGTAGATGTGGGCATTAGGTCGACAGGCACTAGGTCAACATGAGAATTAGGTAGACATGTGTTAGGTCAACAGGTGATAATGTTGACATGAGTTTTTGGACTGTTTTTGGTGTCATTTTCTTCGTAAAGTGATGGGGAACCCCAATTAGTGCACCATGTCCCCTCGCATGGCTCACTTCACTCGCCTTGCTTCACTCGGCACAGGTTACCATTCCAATCGTAGTCCATGTGGATCGTCAAGTATGGAAAAATCCCAAAAATGAAAAAAATGTGAAAAACTCATGTTGACCTTTTGACATGTCGACCTAGTACATGTCGACCTAATGACTATGTCGACCTAATACATGTTGACCTTCAGTGGTTGACCTAATGACTGTCAACCTAAGTTGTGTCGACCTAACGACCATATCCCCACCAAAGGTAACCCTGAAGGAGCTGCAGAGTTCCACAGCAGAGACTGGTGTATCTGCACATGTGACCACAATAAGCCGTACACTCCATAGAGCTGGGCTTTATGGAAGAGTGGCCAGAAAAAAGCCATTACTTAGTGTTAAAAATAAGAAGGTATGTTTTGAGTTTGCTAAAAGGCATGTGGACGACTCCCCAAATGTATGGAGGAAGATGCTCTGGTCAGATGAGACTAAAATTTTACTTTTCAACCATCAAGAAAAACGCTATGTCTGGTAGAAACCCAACGCATCTCATCACCCCAAGAACACCATCCCCACAGTGAAACACGGGGGTGACAGCATAATGCTGTGGGGATGTTTTTCAGCAGCAGGAACTGGTAAACTGTTGCTAGTCGAGGGAAAGATGGATGGTGCTAAATACAGGGATATTCTTGAGCAAAACCTGTTTCAGTCTGCCTGTGATTTGAGACTGGGACGGAGGTTCACTTTCCAGCAGGACAATGACCTGAAGCATACTGCTATAGCAACGCTTGAGTGTTTAAAGGGAAACATTTAAATGTGTTGGAATGGCCTAGTCAAAGCCCAGATCTCAATCCAATTGAGAATCTGTGGTCAGACTTGAAGTTTGCTGTTCACAAGCGGAAACCATCCAGCATAAAGGAGCTGGAGCAGTTTTGCCTTGAGGAATGGTCAAAATCCCAGTGGCAAGATGTGGCAAGCTCATAGAGACTTATCCAAAGCGACTTGCAGCTGTAATTGCCGTAAAAGGTGGCTCTACAAAGTACTGACTTTAGGGTGGTGAATAGTTATGCACACTGAAGTTTTCTGTTATTTTGCCCTATTTGTTGTTTGAAGATTTTTTTTTTATTGTGAAGCAAAGTTGTAGCCATGTTCTGTGAATGAAATGATGCAAACCTTCAAACAATCCATTTTCATTCCAGGTTGTGAGGCAACAAAACATGAAAAATGCAAAGGGGGGTGAATACTTTAGCAAGGCACTGTATTAAGCCTGGAGCAGTGATAAAGCAGTGATAAGTGTAAGGTGATAACGCACCAGCCAATCATTCTGGGTTTGAAAAATTACAGTAAGGAGCTGATTGGCTGGTGCGTTATCACCTTCCACTTAGTATCCCTGCTTTATCAAGTCTCCAGGCTTAATACATCTGCTCCAGTGATTCTGAATGTGTGTCAGTCATCATGAGGAATGAAAGGGCATATTTATCTGTAGGGCATGTCTTTAATGCCACCTCCTCCCTATTACAGGTGCAGTTTAGGAAACATAATTGCTTTAATGTAATAATAATATTTTGTTTACTCTGTCAAAGAATATATACATTGTACTTTTTGAAATACAACTTTGTGTCAGTGCTTCTATTTTTCACACGTACTGAGCAACAAATTTGGATAAAGCATAATGTGTAGTTATATAAAAGGACATTGAGTTACTGGCTGTTTGCCCAGACCTCATCTCAACCGCTGAACTGGATGAATGTCATCAGGCGAAATGAAAGGTTTTGATATCATGTTTCTGGTAATGAAGCCTGCCCTGGCCAAGAGCTCAATCTTTTGAATGGATAGAAAACCTAATCCACTCTTAACAGGTCTGCAGTGAGGAATCAGTGATACGGCATAAGCGTCATTGTGTGTTACAGGGAAAATGTCACTGGGCACAGAGAAAGCTATTGAAATATATATATGTGTATAATGCCTTGTACTTGTGTGACCTTACTATGGGAACAAATGAAATAGATTTATACCTATAAAACATTATATTTTACAGAAAACTACACATAGATGACCAAAAATTAGTCAAGGGATTTTGGCAAATACACATAAATATTCCATTATAGTATGGGCATTTTCATAGGTTACAGTTGTAGCAAACAAAACAAAGTCAAGAATTGGGATAGACAGCTATAATAGTATAGACTGATTCTACCGCCCTGGACCAAGTATTCCCAACCTCGGTTCATGCACACTAACAGTGCCAGTTTTAGGGATACCCAGGCTTCAACAGAGATGGTTAAATCAAAATAACTCAGGCACTAGTTACGTCGAGATTACTAAAACCTGGACTGTTAGTGGGCCATGAGAACCGAGGTTGGGAATGCCTGACCTGGACTGTTTGCTAAACACATTACTTTATAAGCAAGATATTATTAGAAGAGTTTCCTAAAATTTGTTCAATAATTCCTAGGAAATGAAGTCTGTAACACGACATTGTCAATCAAAGCCCAATGTGAATGGTCAATAATCTTCATCCAACTTATTTAGAACAAAACCTAAATAAATACTGTAATCAGAGCTGTTACTAGGTGTGTTCAAGCTGTGCTGACCCCAGGGTGCAGGGCCTAGAAGGTGGCTCCATCGCTGCCCCAAGGCACCTGAATTTGGCATGCACGAAGTCTTAACGGCACCCTGCAGCCTAGAATACGTCTGCATAGCCGCTCCGGAGCATCCTTATTACTGTGCTGCCTGTAGAGCCGCCCAGAGTATCTTTAAGCTGCTCCAGGTACTGCTCTTCTTCCTGGTCCAGACGGCCCTGCCCCTTTGAAATGACATATTTAACAGCGGGGCTGGCACAGTGCAAATGATAGCCCTGCTATGACCCTGAATATAATGGGTAGAAAACAATTGTCTGTTGTAATGTAAATTAATCTATATATACTATTGTCTGGTTACATCACAAAATGAAATGAAATTAGACAACCCATTTTCAGACATAACTAAATGCATCTGCCCTTCAAGAGACACTTAAAACGTGTAGAAAAAAATGATCTACAAGCTGTTTTCCAGAAGAAAAAGACTCCCAACGACCCAAAATAAAACAATGCTGAGAAGGAGGGTGTGATTTTCAAGTAGGCTAAGTAAAACCTACAATGTAATACTAAACAGTGCAAGGGCTATTGGTCACCCATTGCGTACAACAGTGTTTCTCGAATATTAACTAGTACAAAGACCGTCTTAACAAAATTATAGACCCTGGGCAAAGCAATGCACTAGGATCCCTACCCACAAATTCACTGGTGTAAATCTTTTAAAAAATCATAAATGATCCCTCCGTGCTCTCTCTCCACATACTTCCATACAGTGAATGGCTGTCAGCATGCTGATTACTGGATGGCTGGAGCTATCCACCAATCAGAGGGCTGACAGCCGTTTATTGTCTGGCTGCAGGCTGGGAGGCACATAGAGTATGGTGAATAGCTCCAGCCATCTACCAGGCAGCATGCTGACAGCCATTTAGAGTGACCGGCATCATTCTTTACCTGCCTCCCAAGAAGCTTCTGAGGCACCAGCTTTGAAAGCAGATTTTCCCCAGCCTGGCCCTCCCCTGCTCAAAGACCTCTAGAGTCGGTTGCCCAGTTTGTCTATACATTAAGATGGCCCTGAGGAGTACCGCATGTGGATCTTTTAATATGTTAGTTATTAATTAACACACCTATACTCCAGTTAGATGATATGGAAAACAAGCACTGTTAGGGATCCACAAAGGATATATTTGAGAAACGCTGGCCTACAACATTGCAGACAAACAGAATGGAAGTTTCCAGTGAAACCTTGTCATGGATAACATGGCCACGGTCAAGTTTGTATTGTAAGGCACAAAGGATCAGTTGAGGTCACCAGGGAATAAAGCACAGAACATCAGCCCTAATCCAGCATATGGCAAAATCTCCTCTAGGAAAACACACAAAACATAACTACCAGATGGCACTTCCAAAAAATAACAAAATACTAATGAAAATGTTAATTGTACATCTAGTATTCTTGTCCTTGCTAATGGTGAAAGTAATGAAGATGCACATGTTGAATGTTCTTGAAGTTGAACCTGTTGAAATTTGTGAAACACAAATGGTTTCAGGGCTTGATTCAGTGATGGACACAAAATCGATGTCGAACACAGTAGAGTGAGTGTGTAAGCAGCACTGGTCATGTGTGTAAGTAGCACTGCGCATGTGTGTAAGTAGAACTGCGCATGTGTGTAAGTAGTACTGCTCGTGTGTGTAAGCAGCACTGCGCATGTGTGTAAGCAGCACTGCTCATGTGTAAGCAGCACTGCTCACGTGTGTAAGTAGCACTGGCATGTGTGTAAGCAACACTGCTCATGTGTGTAAGTAGCAGTGCTCATGTGTGTAAGTAGCACTGCGCATGTGTGTAAGTAGAACTGCGCATGTGTGTAAGTAGTACTGCTCGTGTGTGTAAGCAGCACTGCGCATGTGTGTAAGCAGCACTGCTCATGTGTAAGCATCACTGCTCACGTGTGTAAGTAGCACTGGCATGTGTGTAAGCAACACTGCTCATGTGTGTAAGTAGCAGTGCTCATGTGTGTAAGTAGCACTGCGCATGTGTGTAAGTAGCACTGCGCATGTGTGTAAGTAGCACTGCACATGTGTGTAAGTAGCACTGCTCATGTGTGTAAACAGCACTGTGCATAAGTAGCACTGCGCAAGTGTGTAAGTAGCACTGCTCGTGTGTAAGTTGCACTGTGCATATGTGTAAGTTGCACTGCTCATGTGTAAGTATCACTATTAACAGGGGCGGAACTCTGTGAGGCAGTGGAGTCGGCTGCCGCCGGGCTCCTGACCTCAAGGGGGCACATCTCCTCCATTGTCTCCAGCTGTCTGACTCTGAAGATTGTTCGCTGCGAGGAGCTTTCGTGTCAGTGACACGGAAGCTGCCTCCTAGTATATACAGAGAGCTGGCTGTGGCTACAGCTAGGGGGGGCTCCAGAACGCAGCTCCTGCCAGGACCTTCCAGATGAGCTGGCCAAGTGAAGCTCTCTCTTCCTCCTTTGGGCTGATATCAGCAGGCAGCACTTGCCTCAAGCTGCACTGTGGGGGTGTGTGCAGTTGGAAAGGGGAGTGGTGCTGGGGGGTCTTTAATTTTGGCAGCACTGTGTTTTATGTGTGCATGTTTAAGTGAGGTGTGTGTGTAAGTAAAGGAAGCATGTGTTTGTTTTTGTTTGTGTGTGTGTGTTTTTAAGTGAAAGAGGCGTTTGTGCGTGTAAGAGAGACGTGTGTGTGTGCGTGTGTGTGTGTGAGAGGCATATATGTGTTTAAGTGAAAGAGTGTGTGTAAGTAAAAGAGGCTTGTGTGTGTTTAAGTGAAGGAAGCGTGTGTGAGTTTAAATGAAGGAAGCATGTGTAAGTGAGAGGTGTGTGTGTGTGTGTGTGTGTGTGTGTGTGTGTGTGTGTAAGTGAGAGGCGTTTGTGTGAGAGGCGTGTGTGTAAGTGAGAGGCGTGTGTGTGTTTAAGCGAAGGAGGCATGTGTAAGTAAGAGGCGTGAGTGTAAGTGAGAAGCTTGTGTGTGTTTAAGTGAAAGAGGCGTTTGTGTAGATTTCTTTTATATATGCTGATATACAGTGTGTATGTATGTATGTATGTATATATATATATATATATATATATATGTATATCGGCACACCACTGCGCTAAAGCATCTACATTGTGACACGCTGGTGGGTGAGGGAGTACTGTAGGTGTGCTATAAAGGTTTGCTGGTGTCTATTTTATTGTGATGACTGACTTGGAGTGCCGTCCACTTTGTATGTGTATCTATATTACTAGTGGGAAAGGAACCTGAGCACGCTACTACTGTTCAACATGAGTGCCGGATAGCTACATATGAAGGGTGTGTATGTATACATTATGTAGGGGGGGCATCAACATTTATCATGCCTCCGGGCGACTGGGGCGAACTTACGCCACTGACTATTAATGTGTGTAAGTAGCACTGCTCATGTGTATAAGCAGCACTACATGTGTGTAAGTTGCACTGCACATGTGTGTAAGTAGCACTGCTCATGTGTGAAAGCAGCATGTGTGTCAGTAGCACTGTACATGAGTGTCGTGTTTGTCACTGCAATCCTGTATGCAGTTCATATGGTCCAGCATCTTAGTTCCAATGAAAATGCTGCGCTACTATACAGTTATTCAGAAGTTGTTGATCACCAGATGTGTGTCCTATGGTTGCATCTTCGTACACAAACGGCTGATTTGAGACGCCACCAGGCTCAGTACAAACCCCTTCAGCTGTGACATTTGCTTATTTCTCACAAACGCTGCATACAGGATTGCAGCTGCAATTAAATTTCAGTCATCACTTTATGTTTGTAATACCGCATACGGCTATTGCCACCAACCATTAGGCAGCTTTACGCAGTTGTCTAGGGGCACCGGCCACTGGAGGGCGCCACACTCCGTTGATAAATGAGGTTACATTATACTATGGCTGTATGGTCTAGCGGCGGCCGCAGCACTGGTCTAGCCAGCCACCACTGTCAGTCACAGTGACAGTGTGCACCCACCGGCAGTGCACACTAGTCTCTCTACCAACAGCATCTGCTCTGGGCCCGGATGCCTGTCAGCACTGACGTGCGCTTGCCCCTGATGGGTTTATTAAACTATGCACGTCCTGTTTAAACAACATAAGGGTGGGTGGGAGGGCACTCTTTTTTTCCTTTGCATTATGTGCTCTTTAGGGCTTAGTTTTTAAAACTGCCATCCTGCCTGCAACTGTAGCGCCACTCCTAGATGGGCCAGGTGTTTGTGCCGCCAACTTGTGTCGCTTAGTTTAGTCATCCAGTGATCTTGGTGCAACCTTTTTGGCCTAAAAACAATATTGTGAGGTGTTTTGAATAGACTGGAAATGAGTGGAAATTAATGTTATTGAGGTTACTAATACCGTAGGATTAAAATTACCCCCAAATTCTGTGATTTTAACTTTTTTTTTATGTTTTTTTCTCAAAATCATCCAAAACAAAATTTTCTCAAAATCATCCAAAACCAAAACCAAAATGCAAAAGGGTGGTTTTGGCAAAACCAGTCCAGATCCAAAAACGAGTGGGGAACCAGATCCAAAACCAAAACACAAAACCCGAAAAGTGTCCTCCACACATCTCTAATTGTAATATGCTAGGCCACCCAAAAATGAATTTGATTGGATACGACTGATCTACATTATACTGCAGTCTCTCTCCATAGATGTGACTGGCAGTAAAGGAGTCTTGTGATTGGAATGAAATAGAGCATGCAAACAGTTTCTTGAAGATTCAATATTTATTGCTATTATCAAATGTAAAAAATATGTAGCCAGTGCTTGAGTCACCATTTGCTGCAACTGTTGTAAGAACAGTGGATTTATTGTTTAAGAGAAAAAAAACTGTTGCTTAATCTTTCTCTCTTCTTATTTCTTTCTTAATAGTGACTAGATTAGACTTGTAATGGCTTATTTGTCTGGGCACAAAGTACGATAGCACAGATGCTAAAACCACAGGAGGTCATTCTGTCATCAGGTGCTGTCAGCGGCATTGATCCCGTAGTCTTGTTATAGCAAAATGTACACAAATGAGCATGTCCATATGCTGCTACATGGGTACAGATTGTGATCAGTAGGCTGCACGCATGGGCTTTGGGCTCTTCCTTTACTCACCAGTCACTCTGCAGGAACATAAAATAGTGCCTATGTAAATTAGACCAAGCCAATAATTCAATCATCAGTAGCATGTAGGAGACAATTACACGAGGAATGGAAATATGCTCTTAAAGCAGATCTATACTCCTACTCTGATGCTTACAGTTTTGGAAAGTAATGAGTACCTTTGTCTGAGCAGTGTACAAGGTAGAAAGAAATGTTCTCTCCTTTTACCATGTACTTATCCATCATTAGTCTATTCCACTCATTGATGTTTAAAAACAGGCAATATTTAAAGCACCCCTGGTGCTCATTACATGTCATGTAAAAAAAAAATAATAATAATAAAATAATAATAAGATTGCTATTAACCCAACGCAGTGACGGATCTAGACTTTTCTTTTAGGGGGGGGTGGTTTACTGTTTAGTCCTGGCTCCTCCCCTCTCCGTAATCCACCCATGATTAAGGAACAAACTGACCCTCTGAGTTAAGTCTAACTGTCATTACATGCCAACGTGATCTTGGCACTACAGATAGAAGCAGATACCATGTAGTACTATAGAAGGAGACACTACACTATACATATAAGCAGATACCTTGTAGCACTATACAGTAGATACAAGCAGACACACCATGTAACACTATAGAAGCTGCTAGCCTGTATCCCTGTCTTACCTGTTGCTCAGATCCCGATCACAGGGGGGCAGCCTTACCCAGGGGGTCTCTATAGCTGGGGGTCTCAGGTCTCTATAGCTGGGGTTCACTCAGTGCTTGAGTGAATGCTGCACCCCCCAGTCACCCCGTTCCTGTCCCCTGCACTCACTTCCTGTCTGTAAGTAAGAGCTGCCATGGATCACTCTACACTGTGAGGCAGCACTGAGGAGGCAGCAGGGGGTAGTGGAAGTAGCCCCGAAGCTTCCTCTATTGCACAGCATGCACCTGTGGCGCTGCATGCAGCCTGAGTGCCAGCTGCAGGGGGGAGGGAGCAGGGCATGGTAAGTAGTCCCGTGCAGAGGGATATGTGTGGGCTCAGAGCTGCTGCTGCCGCCCATGATGTCATGTCAGTGGGACTGCCAGTGATGGGGCAGCATTACAGAAATAGCTAGGTGAGAAGATGGGCAGTGTTACGATGTCTGGCTGCAGGGCCAGTGACCTGAGCTGACCAGGGATCAGGTGTCATTGCCCCCAGTATAAATACCAGCCTATTTCAGGGCTGCCACTCCCGGCGCAGGTGACTTTCCGAGTGGGCAGCAGCTCCTGTGTGCAGGCCCAGCTTGCACACCCCCTGCAATCCCAGGCTGGCAATAATCTCCACTCATCCCGCTGTCCGCCCCGCACTTACTGATACAGGTCTGACTCTGAGCGGGGGGCTGAGACAGCGGCATGGGGCTGTGCTTGGGGACTCCCGGGTCAACAGCAAGTTGTCGGGGCTTAGGCTGTTTGTTACGAGGGGCGTTCGCCCTGATCGCCCCCGTCCAAATCCGCCAGTGACCCAACGATGACCAGAAGGTCTGCCCTAAACCATGGTTTGTTTACAGTTATAATCAAAGTGAATTGTTCTGTGTGACTGGACTGTATGCAGAAATAAAACTGAGGACCCACATTGCGAATGATCGACTCAGCATTAGTTCTGACGTTCTATTGCACAGTTCAGTTATCATTTATATTGTGCAGACTTCACTGCAGCCACATTTCACAGCATGCTCATTTACATACCACTACACCAGGCCCGGCAACAGGGGGGATCAAAGGGGACAACTGTATAGGGCCCCGAGAGACAGAGGGGCCCCGTGGATCAGGAACAGGAAAAAAATGGGTCCGCACCAACCTCCCCTACCCCGCCGCTCCCCCTTCCTTGGTCCAATCGCTCCTTGTGGTGACGGTGATGTTGTGCTGCGCCAGCGCTTCTCCCTGTCTTCAACCACAGCTGCCACCATAAAGAAATACTGAGCCAGCCTAGTACTAATGCCATTGGCTAGCCTACCGCCTACGCCGGACACAACAAATGTCTATGTGACAGACAGTCTGTGGGGGCATACAAACAGCAACATCCGCCCGCAGCCCCCCTGTCCATACATACAGAGAGAGGCTGTGGTGAGTTCCTCCTGGCATCCGCACATATGTCTGCTTTGCAGATTTATGTATATCTATCTATACAGTATTATCTATGTGCATATGTATATATATACATATATATAAATGTATATGTATATATATATATATATATATATATATATATAGTATGTATGTTGAGGGGAGGGGGAGCCCAGAGATATCAGTGTACCGGGCCCCACGATTTCTGTTGCCGGCCCTGCACTGCACATATCGGAAGGGGCAAGAGTCAATGCGCACGCATCTCACGGATTTCAGCATACTGCGCATGCGCCTAATTTATTTATTTATTAACAGTTTCTTATATAGTGCAGCATACTCCGTTGCCTAATCAGCTATATGCACACGTACAGAGACAGCTAATGCATTTGAATTCATCCGTCCATCAAGGGACCACAGTATCTGCATAATGGCCATGTTTAGTCCATGCAATTGCACAGAAATCTGCTGTCTCGTAGGCAAGTCATGAGAGTTTGTGGGCATGTTGGACAAGTTCTGTGCTCTTTTGCACCTTTCAGATCAGATAGGGGAAGCCTATATCAGACAGATTTTTTGCACTCCACATAGATAGTAAAGATAATAGGTTTGGCAGCGGACAAGATTTCAGTGGCTGGAATAGACTTCCATACGTAGTTGTGTGCAATGATGGATTTCCTACTAGGCCCCAATGCCTAGGGGTGACACTTGCTGGGGGGTGGCACAGCATGCTCACTTGCATAAGAGCCCTGCTAGGCTGTTGGCCAAATGAGCCCATGTGATTCTTGTTTTATTTGTGTCATTATGATTTTTTTTGTTTTTATTTTGTAACTGGTGAGGGAGGGAGGTCAATGGTCAGTAAATTGTGGTGGTGGAGGGGTGAGGTTGGTGCTGCTTTGGCAGTGAGGAGGCCCTAACATGAACGGACTGTGATATGATGGGGGGCGACTGATAATGTTATGCCTGGGGGTGGCCCAGGGCCGGCGCTACCACTAGGCAGCTTTAGGCAGCTGCCTATGGGCGGCGACCACTGGAGGGCGGCACCGCACACTGAATGAAAAAGAGAATGCTTTCTTTATCACCCTGTCTCGCCTCATCTCAGCCAAGCTCCTCCTCTTCTTTAAGAGACGGGAGCAGCCAGGGATGTTGTGGGCGCCCATCGAGTCTGTGTTCAACGTGAGTGAGTCAGTGAATTATCGATCCCTTTCTAAACACTGACTGTTCCTCCTGTTTCTGCAATCCTGCCCCCCCCCCACCTCCGCGATAGCATAGCACCCAGCATAGATATATATCGCCACCCGCATAGTGGAATGTTCAGACTGCCGCATGTGCCCCCAACCATGATTAGCCTCCTGAGTCCCGCATATTACCAGTTGGCAGCTCCCCCCGCGTCATGTTGCCCGCTCCCCCCCCCTGCGAATGGGCTCCTGAATGTTACTCGCTTCCTTCCCGCATCTTGTTACCCGCTCCCCCTCCTCCTGCATCTTGTTACCTGCTCCGACCTCCGCGATTGGCTCCGCATCTTGTCACCAGCTTTCCCCCCCCCCCCTGCACTTGGGCTCCCCCCTCCAGCATCTCGTTACCAGCTCCTTCCCCCCGCGATTGGGCTCCCGCTCCCAAATGTTACCCGCTGCCTCCCCCCTTCCTGCATCTTGTTACCAGCTCACAACCCCCCCACCGTAATTGGGCTCCCACTCTCTAATATTACCCTCGGCCTCCCCCCCTCTCCTGCATCTTGTTATCAGCCTTCCCCGCAATTGGGCTCCCGCTCCCAAATGTTACTCGCTGACACCCCCCCCCCCCCCCCCCTCCTCGTTACCTCTTGTGCTCCTGCCTTGTCTTCATCCTGGATATCAACACTATTGGATTTCTGGTCTTGACAGTTTACACCAGCATCAAAACATCTTCACACCAACGCTGAATTGTTATGACAAGCTTCAAAACAGCAGAGCCTTGGTCATACATCAAAGGTGACATCTGATACAAAAAGTAGTGTCTGTGTAGTTTGTGTGTGTGTCAGTAAGTGGTGTCTATGTGCATTTGTGTCAGTAAGTGGTGTGTGTATTTGTGTCAGTAAGTGGTGTCTGTGTAGTTTGTATGTGTCAGTAAGTAGTGTCTGTGTTCATTTATGTCAGTAAGTGGTCTTTGTGTGTGTGTCAGTAAGTGGTGTCTGTGCATTTGTGTCAGGTGGTGGTGTGTGTATTTGTGTCAGTAAGTGGTGTCTGTGTAGTTTGTGTGTGTCAGTTAGTAGTGTCTGTGTGCATTTATGTCAGTAAGTGGTGTTTGTGTGTGTGTGTGTCAGTAAGTGGTGTGTGTATTTGTGTCAGTAAGTGGTGTCTGTGTAGTTTGTGTGTGTCAGTAAGTAGTGTCTGTGTGCATTTATTTCAGTAAGTGGTGTCTGTGTAGTTTGTGTGTGTCAGTAAGTAGTGTCTGTGTGCATTTATCTCAGTAAGTGGTGTTTGTGTGTGTGTGTGTGTGTGTGTGTCAGTAAGTGGTGTCTGTGCATTTGTGTCAGTAAGTGGTGTCTGTGTAGTATATGTGTCAGTAAGTGGTGTATGTGGATTTGTGTCAGTAAGTGGTTTCTGTGTGTGTTTGTGTCAGTAAGTGGTGTGTGTGTGTGTGTGTGTGTGTGTGTGTGTGTGTGTGTGTGTGTGTCAGTAAATGGTGTGTGTGTGTGTGTGTGTGTGTCAGTAAGTAGTGGGTGTGTGTGAGTTAGTAGTGTGTATGTCAGAAAGAGTGTGTCGGTAAGTGGTGTCTGTGTAGTGTGTGTAAGTAAGTTGTATCTTTGTCAGCAAGGGGTGTCTATGTACTGTACATGCCAGTAAGTGGTGTTAGAAAGGGGTATACTGTGTATCTGTAAGTAGTGTGTGTGTCAGTAAAGGGTATGTATCTGTGTCAGTACATTTTTGTGTCAGTAAGGTATGTCCGGGTATGTATGTGCCAATAACTGGTGTCTATGTCAGGGATATTTGTCAGTAAGCGGCTTCTATGTCAGTTAGAGGTACAAAATCTGCCAGTAACTAATGTCTATGTCAGTTAGGGGGTGTCTGTCAGTAAGTATGTATGGTCCAACAAGTGATGTCTGTGTCAGTAAGTGGTGGTAGTGTATCTGTGTCAGTAAGTGTGTATGTGTCAGCAGAATCTGTATCAGTAAGTGTGTTCTTTTTACATATTTCTCTGACGTCCTAGTGGATGCTGGGGACTCCGTAAGGACCATGGGGATATAGCGGCTCCGCAGGAGACAGGGCACAATAATAAAAGCCTTAGGATCAGGTGGTGTGCACTGGCTCCTCCCCCCATGACCCTCCTCCAAGCCTCAGTTAGATTTTTGTGCCCGGCCGAGAAGGGTGCAATCTAGGTGGCTCTCCTGAGCTGCTTAGAATAAAAGTTTAAGTTAGGTTTTTTTCTTTCAGTGAGACCTGCTGGCAACAGGCTCACTGCTACGAGGGACTTAGGGGAGAGAAGTAAACTCACCTGCGTGCAGGATGGATTTGCTTCTTAGGCTACTGGACACCATTAGCTCCAGAGGGAGTCGGAACACAGGTCTCACCCTGGGGTTCGTCCCGGAGCCGTGCCGCCGACCCCCCTTGCAGATGCCGAAGTTGAAGAGGTCCAGAGGTCCAGAAACAGGCGGCAGAAGACTTTCAGTCTTCATAAGGTAGCGCACAGCACTGCAGCTGTGCGCCATTGTTGTCAGCACACTTCACCAACAGTCACCAACTGCCACTGAGGGTGCAGGGCGCTGGGGGGGGCGCCCTGGGCAGCAATGTATAATACCTTTTTATGGCTAAAATACATCACATATAGCCCTTGAGGCTATATGGATGTATTTAACCCCTGCCAGATCTCACAAACTCCGGGAGAAGAGCCCGCCGAAAAGGGGGCGGGGCCTATTCTCCTCAGCACACGGCGCCATTTTCCTGCTCAGCTCTGCTGTGAGGAAGGCTCCCAGGCTCTCCCCTGCACTGCACTACAGAAACAGGGTTAAAACAGAGAGGGGGGGCACTTATTTGGCGATATGATTACATATATATAAAAATGCTATAAGGGAAAACACTTGTATAAGGGGTTGTCCCTGTATAATTATAGCGTTTTTGGTGTGTGCTGGCAAACTCTCCCTCTGTCTCCCCAAAGGGCTAGTGGGGTCCTGTCCTCTATCAGAGCATTCCCTGTGTGTGTGCTGTGTGTCGGTACGTGTGTGTCGACATGTAGGAGGACGATGTTGGTGAGGAGGCGGAGCAAATTGCCTGTATTGGTGATGTCACTCTCTAGGGAGTCGACACTGGAATGGATGGCTTATTTAGGAATTACGTGATAATGTCAACACGCTGCAAGGTCGGTTGACGACATGAGACGGCCGGCAAACAAATTAGTACCTGTCCAGGCGTCTCAGACACCGTCAGGGGCTTGTAAAAACGCCCATTTACCTCAGTCGGTTGACACAGACACAGACACGGACACTGACTCCAGTGTCGACGGTGAATAAACAAACGTATTTTCCTTTAGGGCCACACGTTTCATGTTAAGGGCAATGAAGGAGGTGTTACATATTTCTGATACTACAAGTACCACAAATAAGGGTATTATGTAGGGTGTGAATAAACTACTTGTAGTTTTTCCTGAATCAGATAAATTAAATGAAGTGTGTGATGATACGTGGGTTTCCTCCGATAGAAAATTATTGGCGGTATACCCTTTCCCGCCAGAAGTTAGGGCGAGTTGGGAAACACACCTTAGGGTGGATAAGGCGCTCACACGCTTATAAAAACAAGGGGCGTTACCGTCTCCAGATACGGCAGCCCTCAAGGAGCCAGCTGATAGGAAGCTGAAAAATATCCTAAAAGTATATACACACATACTGGTGTTATACTACGACCAGCAATCGCCTCAGCCTGGATGTGCAGCGCTGAGGGGGCTTGGTCGGATTTCCTGACTGAAAATATTGATACCCTTGACAGGGACAAGATTTTATTGACTATAGATGCATTTCTATATATGCGAGATGCGCAGAGGGATATTTGCATTCTGGCATCAAGAGTAAATGTGATGTCCATATCTGCCAGACGAAGACACGACAGTGGTCAGGTGATGCAGATTCCAGACGGCACATGGAAGTATTGCCGTATAAAGGGGCGGTCCATCGGACCTGGTGGCCATGGCAACAGCTGAAAAATCCACCTTTTGTTACCCCAAGTCACATCTCAGCAGAAAAGGACACAGTCTTTTCAGTCTCAGTCCTTTCGTCCCCATAAGGGCAGGCGGGCAAAAGGGCAGTCATATCTGCCCAGGGGTAGAGGAAAGGGAAGAAGACTGCAGCAGGCAGCCCATTCCCAGGAACAGAAGCCCTCCACAGCTTCTGCCAAGTCCGCAGCATGACGCTGGGGCAGTACAAGCGGACTCAGGTGCGGTAGGGGGTCATCTCAAGAGTTTCAGCACGCAGGGGGCTCACTCACAAGTGGACTCCTGGATCCTACACGTAGTATCCCAGGTGTACATTGGAAATTCGAGACGTCTCCCCCTCACAAGTTCCTGAAGTCTGCTTTACCAACGTCTCCCTCCGACAGGGAGGCAGTATTGGGAACAATTCACAGGCTGTATTCCCAGCAGGTGATAATCAAAGTACCCCTTCTACAACAAGGGAAGGGGTATTATTCCACACTATATTGTGGTACTGAAGCCAGACGGCTCGGTGAGATCTGAAATATTTGAACACTTACATACAAGCGTTCAAATCAAGATGGAGTCAATCAGAGTAGTGATAGCGAACCAGGAAGAAGGGGACGATATGGTGTCACTGGATATCAGGGACGCTTACCTACATGTCCAAATTTGCCTTCTCACCAAGGGTACCTCAGGTTCGTGGTACAGAACTGTCACTATCAGTTCAGACGCTGCCGTTTGGATTGTCCACGGCACCCCAGGTCTTTACCAAGGTAATGGCCGAAATGATGATTCTTCTTAAAAGAAATATGGACGCTTTCCTGATAAAGGCAAGGTCCAGAGAACAGTTGGAGGTCGGAGTAGCACTATCTTAAGTAGTTCTACGACAGCACGAGTGGATTCTAAATATTCCAAAATCGCAGTTTTTTCCGACGACACGTCTACTGTTCCTAGGGATGATTCTGGACACAGTCCAGAAAAGGATGTTTTCTCCCGGAGAAGAAAGCCAGGGAGTTATCCGAGCTAGTCAGGAACCTCCTAAAACCAGGAAAAGTATCAGTGCATCATTGCACAAGGATCCTGTGAAAAATGGTGGTTTCTTACAAAGCGATCCCATTCGGTAGATTTCACGCAAGAACCTTTCCGTGGGATCTGCTGGAAAAATGGTCCGGATCGCATCTTCAGATGCATCAGCGGATAACCCTGTCTCCAAGGACAAGGGTGTTTCTTCTGCGGTGGCTGCAGAGTGCTCATCTATGAAAGGGCCGCAGATTCGGCATTCAGGACTGGGTCCTGGTGACCACGGATGCCAGCCTGAGTGGCTGGGGAGCAGTCACACAAGGAAAAAAATTTCCAGAGAGTGTGATCAAGTCTGGAGACTTCTCTCCACATAAATATACTGGAGCTAAGGGCAATTTACAATGCTCTAAGCTTAGCAAGACCTCTGCTTCAAGGTCAGCCGGTATTGATCCAGTGGGACAACATCACGGCAGTCGCCCATGTAAACAGGGCGGCACAAGAAGCAGGAGGGAAATGGCAGAAACTACAAGGATTCTTCGCTGGGCGAAAAATCATGTGATAACACTCTCAGCAGTGTTCATTCCGGGAGTGGAAAACTGGGAAGCAGACTTCCTCAGCAGGCATGACCTCTACCCGGGAGAGTGGGGACTTCATCGGGAAGTCTTCCACATGATTGAAAACCGTTGGGAAAAACCAAAGGTGGACATGATGGCGTCCCGCCTGAACAAAAAACTAGACAGATATTGCGCCAGGTCAAGGGACCCTCAGGCAATAGCAGTGGACGCTCTGGTAACACTGTGGGTGTACCAGTCAGAGTATGTGTTCCCTCCTATGCCTCTCATACCAAAAGTACTGAGAATCATAAGAGGGAGATGAGTAAGAACGATACTCGTGGTTCCGGATTGGCCAAGAAGGACTTGGTACCCGAAACTTCAAGAGATGTTCACGGAAGACCCGTGGCCTCTACCTTTAAGAAAGGACCTGCTCCAGCAGGGGCCTTGTCTGTTCCAAGACTTACCGCGGCCGCGTTTGACGGCATGGCGGTTGAACGCCGGATCCTGAAAGGGCATTCCAGATGAAGTCATACCTACCCTGGTCAAAGACAGGAAGGATGTAACCGCAAAACATTTTCACCGCATTTGGTGAAGATATGTTGCGTGGTGTGAGGCCAAGAAGGCCCCTACAGAGGAATTCCAACTGGGTCGTTTCCTACATTTCCTGAAAACAGGACTGTCTATGGGCCTAAAATTAGGGTCCATTAAGGTTCAAATTTCGGCCCTGTCGAATTTCTTCCAGAAAGAACTGGCTTTAGTGCCTGACGTTCAGATGTTTGTAAAAGGGGTACTGCATATACAGCCTCATTTTGTGCCCCAGTGGCACCTTGGGATCTCAATGTTGTTTTGAGTTTCCTAAAGTCACATTGGTTTGAACCACTCACCACTGTGGACTTAAAATATCTCACATGGAAGGTGACGATGCTATTAGCCCTGGCTTCAGCCAGGCGTGTGTCAGAATTGGCGGCTTTATCATATATAAAGCCCTTACTTAATTTTTCATTCTGACAGGGCAGAATTGAGGACTCGTCCTCAATTTCTCCTTAAGGTGTTTTCTGTTTTTCACATGAACCAACCTATTGTGGTACCTGCGGGTACTAGGGACTTGGAGGACTCCAAGTTACTTGACGTTGTCAGGGCCCTGAAAAATATGTTTCCAGGACGGCTGGAGTCAGAAAATCTGACTCGCTGTTTAGCCTGTATGCACCCAACAAGATGGGTGCTCCTGCTTCTAAGCAGACGATTGCTCGCTGGATTTGTAATACAATTCAGTTTACACATTCTGTGGCAGGCCTGCCACAGCCAAAATCTGTAAAAGCCCATTCCAAAAGGAAGGGGGCTCATCTTGGGCGACTGCCCGAGGGGTCTCGGCTTTACAACTTTGCCGAGCAGTTACTTGGTCAGGGGCAAACACGTTTGCTAAATTCTACAAATTTGATACCCTGGCTGAGGAGGACATGGAGTCTCTCATTCGGTGCTGCAGGGTCATCCGCACTCTCCCGCCCGTTTGGGAGCTTTGGTATAATCCCCATGGTCCTTACGGAGTCCCCAGCATCCACTAGGACGTCAGAGAAAATAAGATTTTACTTACCGATAAATCTATTTCTCGTAGTCCGTAGTGGATGCTGGGCGCCCATCCCAAGTGCGGATTGTCTGCAATACTTGTACATAGTTATTGTTACAAAAATCGGGTTATTCTTGTTGTGAGCCATCTTGTCAGAGGCTCCTTCGTTGTTATCATACTGTTAACTGGGTTCAGATCACAGGTTGTACGGTGTAATTGGTGTGGCTGGTATGAGTCTTACCCGGGATTCAATATCCTTCCTTATTATGCACGCTCGTCCGGGCACAGTATCCTAACTGAGGCTTGGAGGAGGGTCATGGGGGGAGGAGCCAGTGCACACCACCTGATCCTAAGGCTTTTATTATTGTGCCCTGTCTCCTGCGGAGCCGCTATATCCCCATGGTCCTTACGGAGTCCCCAGCATCCACTACGGACTACGAGAAATAGATTTATCGGTAAGTAAAATCTTATTTTTTTTGTAGGGGACGGTCTCTTTTTAACAGCTGTGGAACGTCTGAGAAGCCACTGCCACACTTTTACCTGAGTGGCGGATGGTTGTGCGTAGTGTGAGGGGGAAGGGGGGGAGGGCAGTAGGCAGAAGTTTTGCCTAGGGTGCTGAGAAGCCTTGCACCGGCCCTGGGGTGGCCTGACCCCTAAACCCGTCCATGATCGTGCGGAGCTTTACTATGCAGAGGTGGATTCTCACATCAGGATAATGTAATAAGCACAGACATCTGCAGATGTGTCCAACTCAGAATCAGCCCATCATCTCTGCTCTGCCTCCCAAAGAACGTTTGCTATCTGTTCACTCAACTAGAAGTAACTGCCCTTGCTGCCGTTTCTAGGTTCCACATGACGTTTGCTTCTGTATTTAAGTTGCATTTGCACTTGCACACCATATCTGCCTATTTGAAAGTAAGGGGCTGCAAGTGACAGTTACTTGAAACTAAAATTACCTATGATTTATTTAAACATGCATTTTTAAGTGCCGGAGTTGGACTTACATTTAACTCTAAATCAAATACTTTGTGTGCAAATATGAAATATTTACTTGTTTTGGTTTGGATCTTTTTTCTTGCGTGACTTATATTTTCTGTACAATAATGACCTATTTTTCATTCTTTTAAAGAAGCTACCTAACATATAATTTTTTTAGCAATCACTTTACTTCCCCCAAAATCCCGATGGGCATAACCACAAAGTTCCATGTCTTGAACTACCATTATTTTCTTCCTGAGAAAATAACTCTTACTTTGCTGGCGATGATCTGTCCAGAAATTGACACCTTGGAGAACTTAATATCCAGTGATCAATGTAACGTTCTTGCTGCCTGCATTTTTCAGCATTCAACACTGGCTGGATGTCATAGCATCTGTCCTAATCATGGATATGTTTGTGCTAAGTGCTGAACTTATTCAAAGCTTTCCATTGTGCCAATACCTGATGGTGTCAATCCCTGACACATGTCTCTTATCTATCTTATATATCTGGAATTCTCCTGGACAGCCTGGAAATCAGCAGTGCTGTCCGGAGTCCAGAAACTGCCTAATCCCAGGTGGTGTCCATTAATCCCACAGTGGGCTGCGGCATTGATGCCATCACTGTCACAGTGTTATGCTGGGCCAGCTCCATCTGCGCTCCACCTTCAGATTGCCCTGTGGCCATCACCTCGTAGTAATTCTTCCAGCTGCGGACTTGATTGAAGTCAGTGTGTGGAGCAGACAATGGATGGAGTCAAAATCTGCCAGATGCGGAGTGCAAGAATTGATCAAACATGCCTTCAGATGGATTGGACCTTGGGGCTTCAGTAGTGATTGGGAAAAGCAAGTAAGCCTTGAGGGATGCTCCGGGCTGGCATAAAAGTGTGTCAGGGGCCCTTAATAAGGACTGAGGCATGTGAGGGCCATGATACCAGGGGCTCTGAGTCTGGCATATATAAAGGGACATGACGGGGACTTTGACGCTGACATATGTAAAGCAGGATAAATGAGACTGGCATATATAAAGGCATTATGGGGATCTGAGGCTGGCATATACAAAGGGACATAACTGAGGGGGCTCCGATGGTAGCATATAAAAAGTGGAATGACTGAGGGGGCTCTGAGGCTGACATATATAAGGGGCATGACAGGGGGCTCAGAAGCTGGAATAAAAAGCTGTGACTGAGAGGACTCTGGGGCTGGCATATAAAAAGGGGCAGGATTGAGGGGGCTCTAAGATTGGTATATATAAAGAGGTATGACTGAAGGGGATCTAAGGAGGGCATATTTAAAAAGGCATGTCTGAGGGACCTCTGAGGCAAATAAAGTGGAATGAGGTGGCTATGAAGCATACATACTAGGGTTTTGGCCAGACCATGGGACACGCCCCCTGTTCGTGATTCTGAAAATTAAAAGGTGGTTATACCTATAGGCAGCCTTCCTTACCACGAAAGATAACAGTTCACACTGATATTGCAAGTGGTTTAGCCCTCCTACACGTGATACAGTACTTCTTCAGCAGGAGAGTTTACCCATTCTCTTACCGTGTATAAACCCATAATGGCTGTAACAAATGGCGTATCTGTTACCATAGTAGGTCATGTGATTACCCATAGAAAATGTGTCCATTCAATCCTCTACATATTATTATTATTATGATTATTATTAAGATTATTATGATGATTATTATTATTATTAAAAATAATAATAATCTTTATAGGATGCCACAAGGGGTCTGCAGCGCGATACAGAGGGTAATACAATAAGACAGTACAGTACAGAGAACAGTACTATAAGGTAAAAAATAAAATAGCACCACAGCTCTCAACACAAACACTGATGCAAGGGGTGTAATGGAAATATTCAGCATAAGCAGAAACCTGTACTTATTACAATGGTGCAGATAACAGGACCGGGTCATCTGAAGAAATGAAGACAACGAAGGGGTGGAGTCTGGGGGCAGAGATGGAGCTTAAAATCTAAAGGGAAGAGTGGAGACAAACAAAAGTCATAAGGAGAGAGTCAGTGTAAGGGAAGCTAATGGCAAGAAGCAGGAGTGGGAGGACTGGAGGGTGTAAGAAGGTGAGGTAGACTACGTGGTTTATGGGGTTCACTACGGCTGGCCGGCGGTCGGGCTCCCGGCGACCAGCATCCCGGCGCCGGGAGCCCGACCGCCGGCTTACCGACAGCTTGGCGAGCGCAAATGAGCCCCTTGCGGGCTCGCTGCGCTCGCCACGCTACGGGCACGGTGGCGCGCTACGCGCGCCACACTATTTTATTCTCCCTCTATGGGGGTCGTGGACCCCCACGAGGGAAAATAAGTGTTGGTATGCCGGCTGTCGGGCTCCCGGCGCCGGTATACTGAGCGCCGGGAGCCCGACCGCCGGCAAACAGAAGACCACCCGGTTTATGTATACGCTTTTATGAACAGGTGGGTTTTCAGCGCCTGTTTTAAGCAATGCTGACCAGAGGATAGTCTGATGGAACGCGGGAGAGGGTTACCACATCTCATTTATCCAGGCAGTAATACGATTCAGCAAATAGTGGCAACAAACAAAATACATGCATGGATCAGGAAGTTGTTTACAGACCACTTTGGCCCAAGCTGTGGGCAGCAGAACTGCAAAGACTGCAACCTTGAATTACCACATTGTTTTATTATGTTTTCATATGTTTCTGTAATACAAAATACGGGGTTTACAATTCAATTATTGAGAAAATACATTTATGTATTTTATATCAATAACATGTGGTGGAAGTTGTGGCCATGGAGCTCTTTAGAATGGGGAGGCACAACATTTCAATGTGGCCTGTACTAAAGCAACTATCATACTACAGTTCTGGCTTGGATGGCACAAATCTTAATGGAAAGTATAACTTTTTGGTACATGTGCACAATACAAATGGACCATACCTACCTATTATTGTCTGGAATGTCTTGAACTGTGTGCTAAAATGGCAGCAGTTGTGTCTGGTGCAATATTTTAAATCTACTGATTGTAGGATGGATTTTTTTTTTTTTACAGATGATCAAAAGACGTCCTTTACTTTCAACTGGATGGCTATTTTCTTTTCTTTTTTTGCATAGTCCTCAAATTAGAACCAGCCCCGTAGAGTTCCAAAAAGGAAATTAATAATATATGAAATGAATGCAATAAGATATTAAATAATTTTGTCAATGTAAGGCTTAAAGGATATTTGAACTGACACTCGACCTATTAAAGTCTCTTTAATGCAATACTACATTCAACTGGAACATTTCTATATTGGAGAAATAAATACAACTTTTTCATATCCTGAAAACAGATTGTTTTGTCTATGCTGTAGTTTACTGTATATGTATTACATTGAAAAATTCAAAGTAGTTCTGCTTGATTTTCACATTTTTACTAGATATTGCCTTATATTTAAAATCATAAAATAAAAACTCATAAAAAGCTAATGCCACAAATAGGTTTGATAATAGCAAAAATCAATGTTGGCGTTATACTGTTTACTTTTAGCTGGAAATCTAAAGCAGAAATATAATGGGTTTGTAGCTGTATGGGGAGACATTAACTGAAGCAATATGTTCAGAGGCAATCTGTTCATAAAAAATTCAAACATTACTTCTTTTTCAAAACATTTTATACTGCTTTCTCCAATAAAATATTAAACAACAATGGGCTGAACCTTTTCTTACATTTAAACAACTCTGCTCTGCTATGTGAGTGCTTTGTGGTTTACCAGAGAAAACGTGCACTGAATGGAACATTTTAGTATAAGATGTGTACAATTTTTAGGAATAAAAAATAATACATAAAATAAGTAAATGTGCATTAACCATCAATGGTCTCATAATAGCTGGTTGTTCATTCTTGTAGGAAAAAAAGACCACTGGGAAACAGTGCACATTAAATGTATGCACATATAATTCCTTGTATAAGCACACGATTGATGTGATAAGACTGTACTGTAGTGAGCAGTGGTGGCATAGTAACCTTGGACAGAGATTTTATAACTGAGGGATTTATTTATTAAAGAGCTTTTAAAACATGTAGCCCCATTGCAAGTGGCTTCTCTAGTAATGGGGCTCGTTATTGCATAGACCATTAAAGTTTCACTGTTAGTGGCAAGTTTCAGTTAGCTGTAAATGCAATTATGTTTAAAATAAATGTGTAGCTTTTTACGTGTAATTAATATTTCTCTAACGTCCTAGTGGATGCTGGGGACTCCGTAAGGACCATGGGGAATAGACGGGCTCCGCAGGAGACTGGGTACTCTAAAGAAAGATTTAGTACTACCTGGTGTGCACTGGCTCCTCCCTCTATGCCCCTCCTCCAGACCTCAGTTAGAATCTGTGCCCGGCCAGAGCTGGGTGCTTTTAGTGAGCTCTCCTGAGCTTGCTAATAAGAAAGTATTTTAGTTAGGTTTTTTATTTTCAGAGAGCTTCTGCTGGCAACAGACTCTCTGCTACGAGGGACTGAGGGGAGAGAAGCAAACCTACTAACTGCGGCTAGGTTGCGCTTCTTAGGCTACTGGACACCATTAGCTCCAGAGGGTTCGAACACAGGATCTTAACCTTGGTCGTCCGTTCCCGGAGCCGCGCCGCCGTCCTCCTCGCAGAGCCAGAAGACAGAAGCCGGCGGAAGCAAGAAGACATCGAAATCGGCGGCAGAAGACTCCTGTCTTCACATGAGGTAGCGCACAGCACTGCAGCTGTGCGCCATTGCGCCCATACTACCCACACACTCCGGTCACTGTAGGGTGCAGGGCGCAGGGGGCGGCCCCCTGGGCAGCAATTAGGATACCTCTTGGCAAAAAGACACATATATACAGCTGGGCACTGTATATATGTACGAGCCCCCGCCATTTTATTTACACAGACCCGGGACAGAAGCCCGCCGCTGAGGGGGCGGGGCCTTCTTCCTCAGCACTAACCGGCGCCATTTTCTCTCCACAGCTCCGCTGAGAGGAAGCTCCCCAGGCTCTCCCCTGCAGTATCAAGGTAGAAAAAGGGTAAAAAGAGAGGGGGGGCACATAAATTTTAGAGATGTGCACTTGAAATTTTTCGGGTTTTGTGTTTTGGTTTTGGGTTCGGTTCTGCGGCCGTGTTTTGGGTTCGACCGCGTTTTGGCAAAACCTCACCGAATTTTTTTTGTCGTATTCGGGTGTGTTTTGGATTCGGGTGTTTTTTTCAAAAAACACTAAAAAACAGCTTAAATCATAGAATTTGGGGGTCATTTTGATCCCAAAGTATTATTAACCTCAAAAACCATAATTTCCACTCATTTTCAGTCTATTCTGAATACCTCACACCTCACAATATTATTTTTAGTCCTAAAATTTGCACAGAGGTCGCTGGATGACTAAGCTAAGCGACCCTAGTGGCCGACACAAACACCTGGCCCATCTAGGAGTGGCACTGCAGTGTCACGCAGGATGTCCCTTCCAAAAAACACTCCCCAAACAGCACATGACGCAAAGAAGAAAAAAAGAGGCGCAATGAGGTAGCTGTGTGAGTAAGCTAAGCGACCCTAGTGGCCGACACAAACACCTGGCCCATCTAGGAGTGGCACTGCAGTGTCACGCAGGATGTCCCTTCCAAAAAACACTCCCCAAACAGCACATGACGCAAAGAAGAAAAAAAGAGGCGCAATGAGGTAGCTGTGTGAGTAAGCTAAGCGACCCTAGTGGCCGACACAAACACCTGGCCCATCTAGGAGTGGCACTGCAGTGTCACGCAGGATGTCCCTTCCAAAAAACCCTCCCCAAACAGCACATGACGCAAAGAAAAAAAGAGGCGCAATGAGGTAGCTGTGTGAGTAAGATAAGCGACCCTAGTGGCCGACACAAACACCGGGCCCATCTAGGAGTGGCACTGCAGTGTCTCACGCAGGATGTCCCTTCCAAAAAACCCTCCCCAAACAGCACATGACGCAAAGAAAAAAAGAGGCGCAATGAGGTAGCTGTGTGAGTGAGATAAGCGACCCTAGTGGCCGACACAAACACCTGGCCCATCTAGGAGTGGCACTGCAGTGTCACGCAGGATGTCCCTTCCAAAAAACCCTCCCCAAACAGCACATGACGCAAAGAAAAAAAGAGGCGCAATGAGGTAGCTGTGTGAGTAAGATAAGCGACCCTAGTGGCCGACACAAACACCTGGCCCATCTAGGAGTGGCACTGCAGTGTCACGCAGGATGTCCCTTCCAAAAAACCCTCCCCAAACAGCACATGACGCAAAGAAAAAAAGAGGTGCAATGAGGTAGCTGTGTGAGTAAGCTAAGCGACCCTAGTGGCCGACACAAACACCTGGCCCATCTAGGAGTGGCACTGCAGTGTCACGCAGGATGTCCCTTCCAAAAAACCCTCCCCAAACAGCACATGACGCAAAGAAAAAAAGAGGCGCAATGAGGTAGCTGTGTGACTAAGCTTAGCGACCCTAGTGGCCGACACAAACACCGGGCCCATCTAGGAGTGGCACTGCAGTGTCACGCAGGATGTCCCTTCCAAAAAACCCTCCCCAAACAGCACATGACGCAAAGAAAAAAAGAGGCGCAATGAGGTAGCTGTGTGAGTAAGATAAGCGACCCTAGTGGCCGACACAAACACCGGGCCCATCTAGGAGTGGCACTGCAGTGTCTCACGCAGGATGTCCCTTCCAAAAAACCCTCCCCAAACAGCACATGACGCAAAGAAAAAAAGAGGCGCAATGAGGTAGCTGTGTGAGTAAGATAAGCGACCCTAGTGGCCGACACAAACACCTGGCCCATCTAGGAGTGGCACTGCAGTGTCACGCAGGATGTCCCTTCCAAAAAACCCTCCCCAAACAGCACATGACGCAAAGAAAAAAAGAGGCGCAATGAGGTAGCTGTGTGAGTAAGATAAGCGACCCTAGTGGCCGACACAAACACCGGGCCCATCTAGGAGTGGCACTGCAGTGTCACGCAGGATGTCCCTTCCAAAAAACCCTCCCCAAACAGCACATGACGCAAAGAAAAAAAGAGGCGCAATGAGGTAGCTGTGTGAGTAAGATAAGCGACCCTAGTGGCCGACACAAACACCTGGCCCATCTAGGAGTGGCACTGCAGTGTCACGCAGGATGTCCCTTCCAAAAAACCCTCCCCAAACAGCACATGACGCAAAGAAAAAAAGAGGCGCAATGAGGTAGCTGTGTGAGTAAGCTAAGCGACCCTAGTGGCCGACACAAACACCTGGCCCATCTAGGAGTGGCACTGCAGTGTCACGCAGGATGTCCCTTCCAAAAAACCCTCCCCAAACAGCACATGACGCAAAGAAAAAAAGAGGCGCAATGAGGTAGCTGTGTGACTAAGCTTAGCGACCCTAGTGGCCGACACAAACACCGGGCCCATCTAGGAGTGGCACTGCAGTGTCACGCAGGATGTCCCTTCCAAAAAACCCTCCCCAAACAGCACATGACGCAAAGAAAAAAAGAGGCGCAATGAGGTAGCTGTGTGAGTAAGATAAGCGACCCTAGTGGCCGACACAAACACCGGGCCCATCTAGGAGTGGCACTGCAGTGTCTCACGCAGGATGTCCCTTCCAAAAAACCCTCCCCAAACAGCACATGACGCAAAGAAAAAAAGAGGCGCAATGAGGTAGCTGTGTGAGTAAGATAAGCGACCCTAGTGGCCGACACAAACACCTGGCCCATCTAGGAGTGGCACTGCAGTGTCACGCAGGATGTCCCTTCCAAAAAACCCTCCCCAAACAGCACATGACGCAAAGAAAAAAAGAGGCGCAATGAGGTAGCTGTGTGAGTAAGATAAGCGACCCTAGTGGCCGATACAAACACCGGGCCCATCTAGGAGTGGCACTGCAGTGTCACGCAGGATGTCCCTTCCAAAAAACCCTCCCCAAACAGCACATGACGCTAAGAAAAAAAGAGGCGCAATGAGGTAGCTGTGTGAGTAAGATAAGCGACCCTAGTGGCCGACACAAACACCGGGCCCATCTAGGAGTGGCACTGCAGTGTCACGCAGGATGGCCCTTCCAAAAAACACTCCCCAAACAGCACATGACGCAAATAAAAATGAAAGAAAAAAGAGGTGCAAGATGGAATTGTCCTTGGGCCCTCCCACCCACCCTTATGTTGTATAAACAGGACATGCACACTTTAACCAACCCATCATTTCAGTGACAGGGTCTGCCACACGACTGTGACTGAAATGACGGGTTGGTTTGGACCCCCACCTAAAAAGAAGCAATTAATCTCTCCTTGCACAAACTGGCTCTACAGAGGCAAGATGTCCACCTCATCATCATCCTCCGATATATCACCGTGTACATCCCCCTCCTCACAGATTATCAATTCGTCCCCACTGGAATCCACCATCTCAGCTCCCTGTGTACTTTGTGGAGGCAATTGCTGCTGGTCAATGTCTCCACGGAGGAATTGATTATAATTCATTTTAATGAACATCATCTTCTCCACATTTTCTGGATGTAACCTCGTACGCCGATTGCTGACAAGGTGAGCGGCGGCACTAAACACTCTTTCGGAGTACACACTTGTGGGAGGGCAACTTAGGTAGAATAAAGCCAGTTTGTGCAAGGGCCTCCAAATTGCCTCTTTTTCCTGCCAGTATAAGTACGGACTGTGTGACGTGCCTACTTGGATGCGGTCACTCATATAATCCTACACCATTCTTTCAATGGTGAGAGAATCATATGCAGTGACAGTAGACGACATGTCCGTAATCGTTGTCAGGTCCTTCAGTCCGGACCAGATGTCAGCATCAGCAGTCGCTCCAGACTGCCCTGCATCACCGCCAGCGGGTGGGCTCGGAATTCTGAGCCTTTTCCTCGCACCCCCAGTTGCGGGAGAATGTGAAGGAGGAGATGTTGACAGGTCGCGTTCCGCTTCACTTGACAATTTTCTCACCAGCAGGTCTTTGAACCCCAGCAGACTTGTGTCTGCCGGAAAGAGAGATCCAAGGTAGGCTTTAAATCTAGGATCGAGCATGGTGGCCAAAATGTAGTGCTCTGATTTCAACAGATTGACCACCCGTGAATCCTTGTTAAGCGAATTAAGGGCTCCATCCACAAGTCCCACATGCCTAGCGGAATCGCTCTGTGTTAGCTCCTCCTTCAATGTCTCCAGCTTCTTCTGCAAAAGCCTGATGAGGGGAATGACCTGACTCAGGCTGGCAGTGTCTGAACTGACTTCACGTGTGGCAAGTTCAAAGGGCATCAGAACCTTGCACAACGTTGAAATCATTCTCCACTGCGCTTGAGACAGGTGCATTCCACCTCCTATATCGTGCTGAATTGTATAGGCTTGAATGGCCTTTTGCTGCTCCTCCAACCTCTGAAGCATATAGAGGGTTGAATTCCACCTCGTTACCACTTCTTGCTTCAGATGATGGCAGGGCAGGTTCAGTTGTTTTTGGTGGTGCTCCAGTCTTCTGTACGTGGTGCCTGTACGCCGAAAGTGTCCCGCAATTCTTCTGGCCACCGACAGCATCTCTTGCACACCCCTGTCGTTTTTAAAAAAATTCTGCACCACCAAATTCAAGGTATGTGCAAAACATAGGACGTGCTGGAATTTGCCCATATTTAATGCACACACAATATTGCTGGCGTTGTCCGATGCCACAAATCCACAGGAGAGTCCAATTGGGGTAAGCCATTCCGCGATGATCTTCCTCAGTTGCCGTAAGAGGTTTTCAGCTGTGTGCGTATTCTGGAAAGCGGTGATACAAAGCGTAGCCTGCCTAGGAAAGAGTTGGCGTTTGCGAGATGCTGCTACTGGTGCCGCCGCTGCTGTTCTTGCGGCGGGAGTCCATACATCTACCCAGTGGGCTGTCACAGTCATATAGTCCTGACCCTGCCCTGCTCCACTTGTCCACATGTCCGTGGTTAAGTGGACATTGGTTACAACTGCATTTTTTAGGACACTGGTGAGTCTTTTTCTGACGTCCGTGTACATTCTCGGTATCGCCTGCCTAGAGAAGTGGAACCTAGATGGTATTTGGTAACGGGGGCACACTGCCTCAATAAATTGTCTAGTTCCCTGTGAACTAACGACGGATACCGGACGCACGTCTAACACCAACATAGTTGTCAAGGCCTCAGTTATCCGCTTTGCAGCAGGATGACTGCTGTGATATTTCATCTTCCTCGCAAAGGACTGTTGGACAGTCAATTGCTTACTGGAAGTAGTACAAGTGGTCTTCCGACTTCCCCTCTGGGATGACGATCGACTCCCAGCAGCAACAACAGCAGCGCCAGCAGCAGTAGGCATTTCACTCAAGGATGCATCGGAGGAATCCCAGGCAGGAGAGGACTCGTCAGAATTGCCAGTGACATGGCCTGCAGGACTATTGGCATTCCTGGGTAAGGAGGAAATTGACACTGAGGGAGTTGGTGGGGTGGTTTGCGTGAGCTTGGTTACAAGAGGAAGGGATTTACTGGTCAGTGGACTTCTTCCGCTGTCACCCAAAGTTTTTGAACTTGTCACTGACTTATTATGAATGCGCTGCAGGTGACGTATAAGGGAGGATGTTCCGAGGTGGTTAACGTCCTTACCCCTACTTATTACAGCTTGACAAAGGCAACACACGGCTTGACACCTGTTGTCCGCATTTCTGTTGAAATACTTCCACACCGAAGAGCTGATTTTTTTGGTATTTTCACCAGGCATGTCAATGGCCATATTCCTCCCACGGACAACAGGTGTCTCCCCGGGTGCCTGACTTAAACAAACCACCTCACCATCAGAATCCTCCTGGTCAATTTCCTCCCCAGCGCCAGCAACACCCATATCCTCCTCATCCTGGTGTACTTCAACACTGACATCTTCAATCTGACTATCAGGAACTGGACTGCGGGTGCTCCTTCCAGCACTTGCAGGGGGCGTGCAAATGGTGGAAGGCGCATGCTCTTCACGTCCAGTGTTGGGAAGGTCAGGCATCGCAACCGACACAATTGGACTCTCCTTGTGGATTTGGGATTTCGAAGAACGCACAGTTCTTTGCGGTGCTTTTGCCAGCTTGAGTCTTTTCATTTTTCTAGCGAGAGGCTGAGTGCTTCCATCCTCATGTGAAGCTGAACCACTAGCCATGAACATAGGCCAGGGCCTCAGCCGTTCCTTGCCACTCCGTGTGGTAAATGGCATATTGGCAAGTTTACGCTTCTCCTCCGACAATTTTATTTTAGGTTTTGGAGTCCTTTTTTTACTGATATTTGGTGTTTTGGATTTTACATGCTCTGTACTATGACATTGGGCATCGGCCTTGGCAGACGACGTTGCTGGCATTTCATCGTCTCGGCCATGACTAGTGGCAGCAGCTTCAGCACGAGGTGGAAGTGGATCTTGATCTTTCCCTAATTTTGGAACCTCAACATTTTTGTTCTCCATATTTTAATAGGGACAACTAAAAGGCACCTCAGGTAAACAATGGAGATGGATGGATACTAGTATACTTATGGATGGACTGCCGAGTGCCGACACAGAGGTAGCTACAGCCGTGGACTACCGTACTGTGTCTGCTGATAATATAGACTGGATGATAATGAGATGAAATCAATATATATGTATATATAATATCACTAGTACTGCAGCCGGACAGGTATATATTATATATTTATTATGTAATGACTGATGACGGACCTGCTGGACACTGTCAGCTCAGCAGCACCGCAGACTGCTACAGTAAGCTACTATAGTAGTATGTATAAAGAAGAAAGAAAAAAACAACAACCACGGGTAGGTGGTATACAATTATGGATGGACTGCCGAGTGCCGACACAGAGGTAGCTACAGCCGTGGACTAACGTACTGTGTCTGCTGATAATATAGACTGGATGATAATGAGATGAAATCAATATATATGTATATATAATATCACTAGTACTGCAGCCGGACAGGTATATATTATATATTTATTATGTAATGACTGATGACGGACCTGCTGGACACTGTCAGCTCAGCAGCACCGCAGACTGCTACAGTAAGCTACTATAGTAGTATGTATAAAGAAGAAAGAAAAAAACAACAACCACGGGTAGGTGGTATACAATTATGGATGGACTGCCGAGTGCCGACACAGAGGTAGCTACAGCCGTGGACTAACGTACTGTGTCTGCTGATAATATAGACTGGATGATAATGAGATGAAATCAATATATATGTATATATAATATCACTAGTACTGCAGCCGGACAGGTATATATTATATATTTATTATGTAATGACTGATGACGGACCTGCTGGACACTGTCAGCTCAGCAGCACCGCAGACTGCTACAGTAAGCTACTATAGTAGTATGTATAAAGAAGAAAGAAAAAAACAACAACCACGGGTAGGTGGTATACAATTATGGATGGACTGCCGAGTGCCGACACAGAGGTAGCTACAGCCGTGGACTAACGTACTGTGTCTGCTGCTAATATAGACTGGATGATAATGAGATGAAATCAATATATATGTATATATAATATCACTAGTACTGCAGCCGGACAGGTATATATTATATATTTATTATGTAATGACTGATGACGGACCTGCTGGACACTGTCAGCTCAGCAGCACCGCAGACTGCTACAGTAAGCTACTATAGTAGTATGTATAAAGAAGAAAGAAAAGAAAAAAAAACACGGGTAGGTGCTAGGTGGTATACAATATTATATATATATTATATACAATTATATATATATATATATATATATAAAATATATATTAAACTCATAAACTGGTGGTGATTTATTAAACTGGTGGTCAGGTCACTGGTCACACTATCAGCAACTTGCAAGTAGTACTCCTGAGTCCTAAGCAGACAATCACAATATATATTATACTGGTGGTCAGTGTGGTCACAAACAATGGCAGTGTGGCTGGCACTCTGGCAGCAAAAGTGTGCACTGTACGTTATATATACTCCTGAGTCCTGCTCTCAGACTCTAACTGCTCCCCACTGTCAGTGTCTCCCCCACAAGTCAGATAATACAGTCACACTATCTCTCTCTATCACTTCAGCAAGTACTAGTAGTAGTAGTACTCCTCCTAATGCTCCCCAAATTACTACTGTGTCTCTCTCTGTCTCACTCTCTTCTCGAATCTCTATAAACGGAGAGGACGCCAGACACGTCCTCTCCCTATGAATCTCAATGCACGTGTGAAAAATGGAGGCGACGCGCGGCTCCTTATATAGAATCCGAGTCTCGCGATAGAATCCGAGCCTCGCGAGAATCCGACAGCGTGATGATGACGTTCGGGCGCGCTCGGGTTAACCGAGCAAGGCGGGAAGATCCGAGTCGCTCGGACCCGTGTAAAAAAACATGAAGTTCGGGCGGGTTCGGATTCCGAGGAACCGAACCCGCTCATCTCTAATAAATTTAGGCGCAAATTATCATAAACAGCAGCTACTGGGTAAACACTAAGTTACTGTGTAATCCCTGGGTTATATAGCGCTGGGGTGTGTGCTGGCATACTCTCTCTCTGTCTCCCCAAAAGGCCTTGTGGGGTCCTGTCCTCAATTAGAGCATTCCCTGTGTGTGTGCGGTGTGTCGGTACGTTTGTGTCGACATGTTTGATGAGGACGGTTACGTGGAGGCAGAACAAGTGCAAGTGAATGTGGTGTCACCGCCGACGGCGCCGACACCTAATTGGATGGATATGTGGAAGGTGTTAAATGATAACGTAAGCTCCTTGCATAAAAGGTTGGATAATCAGTCAGGGTCTCAACCCATGTCTGATTCTACAGCTCAGGGGCCGTCAGGGTCTCAAAAGCGCCCACTATCCCAGTTGGTTGACACAGATGTCGACACGGATTCTGACTCCAGTGTCGATGACGATGATGCAAAGTTGCAGCCTAAAATGACTAAAGCCATCCGATACATGATTATAGCAATCAAGGATGTATTGCACATATCGGAGGAAAACCCTGTCCCTGACAAGAGGGTTTATATGTTTGGGGAGAACAAGCAAGAAGTGACTTTTCCCCCTTCACATGAATTAAATGAGTTATGTGAAAAAGCGTGGGATTCCCCTGATAGGAAAGTACTGGTTTCCAAAAGATTACTTATGGCGTATCCTTTCCCACCAACGGATAGGTTACGCTGGGAATCCTCCCCTAGGGTAGACAAAGCGTTGACACGCTTATCTAAGAAGGTGTCCCTGCCGTCACAGGATATGGCCACCCTAAAGGATCCTGCGGATAGGAAGCAGGAAGGTATCCTGAAGTCTGTTTATACACATTCTGGTACTCTGCTGAGGCCAGCAATTGCTTCGGCCTGGATGTGTAGTGCTGTAGCAGCATGGACAGATACTCTGTCTGAGGAGATAGATACCCTGGACAGGGAGACTATTTTACTGACCCTAGGGCATATCAAAGACGCTGTCCTATATATGTGGGATGCCCAGAGGGACATTTGCCTGCTGGGCTCTAGAATAAACGCAATGTCGATTTCTGCCAGAAGGGTCCTATGGACTCGGCAATGGACAGGTGATGCCGACTCTAAAAAACACATGGAGGTGTTACCTTATAAGGGTGAGGAATTGTTTGGGGACGGTCTCTCGGACCTAGTTTCCACAGCTACGGCTGGGAAGTCAAATTTCTTGCCATATATTCCCTCACAGCCAAAGAAGGCACCGTATTACCAAATGCAGTCCTTTCGTTCACAAAAAAGCAAGAAAGTCAGAGGTGCATCCTTTCTTGCCAGAGGCAGGGGTAGAGGAAAAAAGCTGCACCATGCAGCTAGTTCCCAGGAACAAAAGTCCTCCCCGGCTTCCACTAAATCCACCGCATGACGCTTGGGCTCCACAGCCGGAGCCAGGAGCGGTGGGGGCGCGTCTCCGAAATTTCAGCCACCAGTGGGTTCGCTCACGGGTGGATCCTTGGGCTATACAAATTGTGTCTCAGGGATACAAGCTGGAATTCGAGGTGACGCCCCCTCACCGTTACCTAAAATCGGCCTTGCCAGCTTCCCCCATGGAAAGGGAGGTAGTGTTGGCAGCAATTCATAAGCTATATCTCCAGCAGGTGGTAGTGAAGGTTCCCCTCCTTCAACAGGGAAGGGGTTACTATTCCACTATGTTTGTGGTACCGAAACCGGACGGTTCGGTCAGACCCATTTTGAATTTAAAATCCCTGAACATTTATCTGAAGAAATTCAAGTTCAAGATGGAATCGCTCATAGCGGTCATTGCAAGCCTGGAGGAAGGGGATTTTATGGTGTCTCTGGACATCAAGGATGCGTACTTGCATGTCCCCATTTATCCACCTCATCAGGAGTACCTCAGGTTTGTGGTACAGGACTGTCATTACCAATTCCAGACGTTGCCGTTTGGCCTGTCCACGGCACCGAGAATATTTACCAAGGTGATGGAGGAAATGTTGGTGCTCCTTCGGAAGCAAGGGGTTACAATTATCCCATACTTGGACGATCTCCTCATAAAGGCGAGGTCCAGGGAGCGGTTGCTGATCAGCGTAGCACTCTCTCAGGAAGTGTTGCAACAGCACGGCTGGATTCTGAATATTCCAAAGTCGCAGCTGATTCCTACGACGCGTCTGCCCTTCCTGGGCATGATTCTGGACACAAGCCAGAAAAAGGTGTTTCTTCCGGAGGAAAAGGCTCAGGAGCTCGTGACCAAAACAGGTATCGGTGCATCACTGCACGCGAGTCCTGGGAAAGATGGTGGCGTCATACGAAGCCATTCCCTTCGGCAGGTTCCATGCGAGGATCTTTCAGTGGGATCTGTTGGACAAGTGGTCCGGATCGCATCTTCAGATGCATCGGCTGATCACCCTGTCCCCCAGGGCCAGGGTGTCTCTTCTGTGGTGGCTGCAAAGTGCTCACCTCCTCCAGGGCCGCAGGTTCGGCATACAGGACTGGGTCCTGGTGACCACGGATGCAAGCCGCCGAGGATGGGGGGCAGTCACTAAGGGAAGAAACTTCCAGGGGCTGTGGTCAAGTCAGGAGACTTGTCTGCACATCAATATCCTGGAACTAAGGGCCGTATACAACGCCCTGAGTCAAGCGGAGTCTCTGCTTCGAAACCAACCAGTGCTGATTCAGTCAGACAACATCACTGCAGTGGCCCATGTAAACCGCCAGGGCGGCACAAGAAGCAGGGTGGCAATGGCAGAAGCCACCAGGATTCTTCGTTGGGCGGAGAATCACGTACTAGCACTGTCAGCAGTGTTCATTCCGGGAGTGGATAACTGGGAAGCAGACTTCCTCAGCAGGCACGACCTCCACCCGGGAGAGTGGGGACTTCATCAAGAAGTCTTCACGCAGATTGCAAATCGATGGGAACTGCCACAGGTGGACATGATGGCATCCCGTCTCAACAAAAAGCTAAAAAGGTATTGCGCCAGGTCAAGAGACCCTCAGGCGATAGCTGTGGACGCACTTGTAACACCGTGGGTGTTCCAGTCGGTCTATGTGTTTCCTCCTCTTCCTCTCATACCAAAGGTGCTGAGAATTGTGAGAAAAAGAGGAGTGAGAACAATACTCATTGTTCCGGATTGGCCAAGAAGGACTTGGTACCCGGAATTGCAAGAAATGCTCGCAGAGGACCCATGGCCTCTGCCTCTCAGACAGGACCTGTTGCAACAGGGGCCCTGTCTGTTCCAAGACTTACCGCGGCTGCGTTTGACAGCATGGCGGTTGAACGCCGGATCCTAGCGGAAAAAGGCATTCCGGATGAAGTTATTCCTACGCTGATAAAGGCTAGGAAGGACGTGACGGCAAAGCATTATCACCGTATATGGCGAAAATATGTTGCTTGGTGTGAGGCCAGGAAGGCTCCTACAGAGGAATTCCAGCTGGGCCGGTTACTGCACTTCCTACAGTCAGGAGTGACTATGGGCTTAAAATTAGGATCCATAAAGGTCCAGATTTCGGCCCTATCCATTTTCTTTCAAAAGGAACTGGCTTCGCTTCCTGAAGTTCAGACGTTTGTAAAGGGAGTGCTGCATATTCAGCCCCCTTTTGTGCCACCAGTGGCACCTTGGGATCTTAACGTGGTGTAGAGTTTCCTGAAATCTCACTGGTTTGAGCCACTTAAGACCGTGGAGCTAAAGTATCTCACGTGGAAAGTGGTCATGCTATTGGCCTTAGCTTCGGCTAGGCGTGTGTCAGAATTGGCGGCTTTGTCATGTAAAAGCCCCTATCTGGTTTTCCATATGGACAGGGCAGAATTACGGACTCGTCCGCAATTTCTGCCGAAGGTGGTGTCATCTTTTCATTTGAACCAACCTATTGTGGTGCCTGCGGCTACTCGTGACTTGGAGGACTCCAAGTTGATTGATGTAGTCAGGGCTTTGAAGATTTATGTAGCCAGGACGGCTGGAGTCAGGAAAACTGACTCGCTGTTATCCTGTATGCATCCAACAAGCTGGGTGCTCCTCCTTCAAAGCAGACTATTGCTCGCTGGATCTGTAACACGATTCAGCAGGCTCATTCTGCGGCTGCTTTGCCGCATCCAAAATCAGTTAAGGCCCATTCCACAAGGAAAGTGGGCTCTTCTTGGGCGGCTGCCCGAGGGGTCTCGGCATTACAACTTTGCCGAGCAGCTACTTGGTCGGGTTCAAACACCTTTGCAAAGTTCTATAAGTTTGATACCCTGGCTGAGGAGGACCTTGTGTTTGCCCATTCGGTGCTGCAGAGTCATCCGCACTCTCCCGCCCATTTGGAAGCTTTGGTATAATCCCCATGGTCCTTACGGAGTTCCCAGCATCCACTAGGGCGTTAGAGAAAATAAGATTTTACTCACCGGTAAATATATTTCTCGTAGTCCGTAGTGGATGCTGGGCGCCCGTCCCAGGTGCGGACTTTCTGCAATACGTGTATATAGTTATTGCTTAATAAAGGGTTATGTTATGTTGGCATCCATTGGTTGATGCTCTGTTGTTGTTCATACTGTTAACTGGGTAAGTTTATCACGAGTTATACGGTGTGATTGGTGTGGCTGGTATGAGTCTTACCCTGGATTCCAAAATCCTTTCCTTGTAATGTCAGCTCTTCCGGGCACAGTTTCCTTAACTGAGGTCTGGAGGAGGGGCATAGAGGGAGGAGCCAGTGCACACCAGGTAGTACTAAATCTTTTTTTTAGAGTGCGCAGTCTCCTGCGGAGCCCGTCTATTCCCCATGGTCCTTACGGAGTCCCCAGCATCCACTACGGACTACGAGAAATAGATTTACCGGTGAGTAAAATCTTATTTTATTGTACTCTACATTAATTTAGTTAAATTGTAGCTTACTTATAAGCTTTCAATTCCAGAGCACAAAAACGTGATCTGGCATGCTACTGTAGTAGCTCACCCATCCTCACAACTACCAAGCCTGGCTACAGAGCCTGGCTAATGGCTGCTATCACTGGAGCAGCAGAGTATTGCTTAGTTGTCTTGCCAATAGCTTTTTCATCAATGCCAGCAACAATTGACATTTTTTATTGTGTTTGTGAGGTTTCACCCCCCAAATAAAGAGGGACTATTTGTCAACAAGAGGCAGACAGAGTAGAATTTACTGTTGTTTTATTTAGGGCCTTACAAATTATTTGAAAAACCTTGAGGACCAGACACCCATTTTCTTTAATTTTGGAAAAGGCAGTGTTGTGGATACATTGGTATTAGTTTTTTCCTAAATGTACTGTATGAACAGTGCTGTAACTAGGTGTGTGCAGATGGTGCCTTGCCCACAGCGCAACTGCACTGAAGGCGCACCATCGGCAGCACCCCCCCCCGCACGGTCGTTATCCTCAGTCAGGCGCTAGTGAAAGTCCCGCCGCCGGTGCTAGTCTTCCGCCGCCTGTGCAATGGTGTGGGAGCACTGGCGTATCCGGCAGTACACATCCTCCCCCTTTCCCCGTCCCTGAGTCTCGCTGCCTCTGTATGGGAGTGGGAGCTGTGGCGCAGGCGCTGTGTGACAGCACTCATCTCCCTACTCCATACGTGAGAGCCGCTGCCGTTGCCGTCTGTGTCCTACAGCCTCTGTAAAGGTCAGTTGATTGTTGCAGCACGGCCAGCTGCCGGACCTGAAGTGTCTCAGTGCATCTACTGTACGCCGGATCGTGCCTCCGTCAGGCAGAGCCGGATTAAGGGGGTCACAGGGGGTTAGTACCCCGGGCCCTCCTCCCTAAAGGGGCACCCCGGATGGATCTGCTTAGATCCATCTAACCCTGCTACCTGCACAGCATAACACACTCATGCTGCACGAGGATTACACTCACAGCTACAGTAGTAGCAGCTCCCTGGCTTGCAGGGACCATGCCTCTTCCCAGCGTCACGGAGGAGAGAGGGGCAGGGATCACGGACTGGACAGGAGACAGAACACAGACCTCTGCTCACTGATAAGGAGCTGTCAAGCAAGCAAGGTAGTCCGTAGGTGAGCGCCTACCCCACACAGTAATTCGTTTATTGTTATAGTCTGCAGCAGACTGCATACTGTGTCAAATCTCAATGGGCAGGGACTCAAACCTTTAAAATAGTTATTCTATATCCTAAGAAGCAAAAAAAAGTCACCCCCACCCCCACCCCCCTGTTAAAAAGCACTAAAAAAAAAAACACTACCCCACCCTGCGGCCATGCCGGGAGTGCATGCCTGCGCCTCGGTAAGGTGAGATGACCGACGCTCCATCTGTACCTGCCGTACTGTGTAAAAGGGACCTCTGCCTAACGTAATGTGTAAAAGGGAGCTCTGTGGCATGCCCCTTACCCATGAAGCCACGCCCCTATATTTTTGACACATGTATATTTGGGGGGGGTCGATGCCGTTTCTTGCACACAGCGCTAAAATGTCTAGTTACGGCACTGTGTATGAATGCTATGTTATGCAAAGTCACTTGGCTAAGGATCCCAGTTTATAAGATAATTTTATTGGCGAGATGGTATACAAAAATGAAAAGATGACCTACGCAGAGGTCTCAAGATAACAGCGTGACATCACAAATCATAATAACATGGCATTAATAAAGTAGTAATATATGTATATAAATATCTATTGAAGAAGTTAATTCAGTAAAGCAAAAAAAAAAAATACACAAAAGAGTTATGGTAGACTTACCATTATTAAAGGGCCCTACATACTGGCAGATAACACTGCACGACATGAACGTTCTCGTTCATTAATGAACGAGAACTCGTTCATATCGCGCAGTGTGTAGGCACCAACGATGAACGATGCGCGGCCCCGCACTTGTTCATCAGTGGTGCCCTGTTGCTTATGCATGCTGGCCAATATGGACGAGATTGTCCATATTAGCATGCATTGCTATGGCACCAGGTGACGAGGGGAGTGAAGAAACTTCACTCCCCCATCACCTCCCCCCCACCGCCGGGTCGGGTCACCCGTCTGCCGTATTGGCGGTCGGGCAGCTCGGCGGCAGGTCACCCAGTCTGTAGGGCCCTTAACTCTCTTTCTGCGAGGTACATTGGGTTCCACAGGGAAACATCGGGGTGTAGATTGGATCTTGATCCAGTGGCACCAACAGGCTGAGGGGCATATTCAATTGAAGTCGAAAACTGCTGTCTGTCGAAAATATTAAATATTTTGCTAAATTTTTCCACAAGTCGATAAATTCGACTTGTCGAAAAGCACGTGGATTGGCGGAATAGCTGCCGATCCACGTGTTGATGTCGAAAACAGGGCCAAATCCGACAGGTTTTGGCCCCCTTTTCGACCATCTCAATCCGACATCAAAATGATGTCGGAATGAAATGCGGACCCAGAGGAGGTGAGGGGGGGAGCCGCAGGGAGATGGAAGGACAGCCAGCGGGCATAGAGGGAGATCAGCGCTACAGAAGCACTGCAGCTGGATGTCACTCAGCCGCCCGACCTCACGGCAGCTTCCACCTGGCTCCAGCACACTGCTGGAGCCGGGTGGAAGCTGCCATGAGGTTTGGCGGCTGAGTGACATCCTGCTGCAGCGCTACTCTGTAGCGCTGATCTCCCTGTATGCCCACCGGCTGTCTCCCCGTGGCTCGCCCCCCTTCTCCTTCTCTGCATCCCATCTTAATTCGACTTGAAAAAGTCAAATTAAGATGGTATTGAATAGGGGTTGTCGGATCCATTCCGACAAATACATGTCGGAATGGATCCGACTTTAATTGAATATACCTTTTAAGCTTTAGGCTGTCCCAGGATGCATTGGGGCCTACTCTATAACCCCGCCTCCAGGCACTGTGAGCTCAGTTTAGTTAACCAGTCCAATGCAGGAGCAGGTAAGAGAGAAGGTAGATGTGGAACCCAATGTACCTCGCAGAAAGAGTTAACAATGGTAACTCTACCATAACTTTACTTTTCTGCAGCTTACATTGGTTTCCACAGGGAAACATCGGGGATGTCCTAAAGCAGTTCCTCAAGAAAAGGGATGCGCCTTAGCGGGTATGAGTACCCGGTGTCCAAAGGAAGCATCCTGGGAGGCGGAAGTATCAAACGCATAGAACCTAATAAACGTGTTCACAGAGAACCACGTAGCCGCCTTGCACAATTGTTCTGCAGATGCATCATGGCGGGCCACCCAAGAAGGTCCAACAGACCGAGTAGAATGGGCATTAATAGTAGCAGGAGCTGGGAGATCAGCCTGCGCATAAGCTTGTGCAATCACCATTCTAATCCATCTGGCCAAGGTTTGCTTATTCGCAGGCCAGCCACATTTGTGAAAACCAAACAAAACAAAAAGGTAATCTGACCTCCTGATAGAGGCAGTCCTCTTCACATATACAGTATACAGAGAGCCCATACCACATCCAAAGACCGCTCTTTGGAGGACAAATCAGAAGAGATAAAGGCTGGAACCACAATCTTTTGGTTAAGGTGAAAAGATGACACCACCTTAGGTAAATAACCTGGGTGAGTTCTAAGAACTGCCCGGTCACGATGAAATATTAGAAAGGTGGACGACAGGATAATGCGCCGAGGTCCGACATCCTTCTTGCAGAGGCAATAGCCAGTAGAAACAAGACCTTGGCCGTGAGCCATTTAAGGTCCACCATCTCAAGAGGTTCAAATGGAGGCTCTTGCAGGGCATTCAGGACAACAGACAGATCCCATGGAGCCACAGGAGGGACATAGGGAGGCTGAATCCATAAGACACCCTGAGTGAATGTATGAACGTCAGGTATAGACGCAATTTTTCTCTGAAACCATACCGACAAGGCAGATATGTAAACCTTGAGGGAGGCCAGACGAAGGCCTAAGTCCAGGCCTCTTTGCAGAAAAGCCAGAATTCTGGAAGTGCTGAATCTGTATGCATCGTAATTCTTATCAGCTCACCAGGTGAAGTAAGAATTCCAGACCCTGTAATAAATCCAAGCAGATGCCGGTTTGCGGGCTTTTAACATAGTTTGGATGACTACCTCAGAGAATCCTTTGGCTCTCAGGAATGATGCCTCAAGAACCACGCTGTCAAAGCCAGCCTGGCCAGGTCGGATAAAGACAAGGGCCCTGTAAAAGGAGGTCTGGGCGCTGAGGGAGTAGAAGAGGATGCTCTGTCGATAGACCCTGCAGGTCTGAGAATCAATGCCATCTGCGCCATGCTGGAGCGACTAGAAGTAGAAATCCTCCTTCTTGTTTGAACTTCTGTAGGACTCTGGGCAGGATTGACACTGGAGGGTACACATAGGGCAGCCGAAAGTTCCATGGAATTGCCAGTGCGTCCACGAACGCTGCTTGAGGATCCCTGGTCCTCGATCCGAAGACCGGACACTTGTGATTGTATCGAGACACCATCAGGTCAACGTCTGGTAGGCCCCACTTGTCCACTAGGAGTTGAAAGACTTCTGGATGAAGACTCCACTCTCCGGCGTGCACGTCTTGGCGACTGAGGAAGTCCGCTTCCCAGTTTATGATGCCCATAATTAACACTGCCGGTATTGCTGGCAGATGGCGCTCTGCCCAACGAAGGATTTTTGACACTTCCATCATAGCCATGCGGCTTCAAGTGCCGCCTTGATGGTTTATGTATGCCACCGTAGTGGCATTGTCTGAACGTACCAGAGGCAGGGCGAGAGTGAATGCATTGAACACCGCCCGCAACTTCAGAATGTTTATTGGGAGGAGTGACTCCTCCTTGGTCCAGCAACCCTGAAAAGAATGTTGCTCCAACACCGCACCCCATCCCCTCAGACTGGCATCTGTTGTCAGCAGGACCCAGTCGGGGATCCAGAAGGGACGGCCCCTGCTAAATTGCTGGTCCTGCGGCCACCACGTAGGTGACAGATGAACCTATGGAATCAAAGTGATCATGTGAGATCTGATCCGATGAGGTAGTCCACCCCCCTTGGAATGGATTAACCTCTGCAGAGGACGAGAATGAAATTGAGTGTACCAAGTACTTGCATGGCCACGTGTATTGACACTCTGGGGCAAAACTGGAAGCATCTTATCCTGTCTTGAAGTCTAAGGACTTTTTCTGGAGACACAAACAGTCATTGACTGTGTGTGTCCAGGAGTGCCCCCAGGTGCCCCATGCTCTGAGCTGGGACCAGCGAGAATTTCTTCCATTTGATGAGCCACACATGGGCTTGCAGGAATCTTACCGTCAGTTGTAGATGACTGAGGTGAAGTCAACCAGATACGGCAGGATCCTGACTCCCTGGTGACGGAGATGGGCCGTCATTACGGCCATGACCTTGGTGAAGCGCCATAGCCAGTCCAAATGGAACCTGGAACTGATAGTGGAGGTTGCCAATAGCAAACTGCAGATACTGCTGATGCAACATGGCAATAGGTATATGCAGGTACGCAACCTGTATATCCAGGGATACCATATAGTCTCTGGGTTCAATAGCCAGTATAATTGAGTGCAGTGTTTCCATACGGAACTTGGACATTCGCACAAATTTGTTCAGTGATTTGAGGTTGAGTATAGGCCGGAAAGACCCATTGGGTTTTGGAACTAGAAACAGGGTCAAGTAGTAACCTCTGCCTCTCTGGGCCAGAGGAACTGGCACTACCACTCCTGTATTCAGGAGAAAATTCACAACCTTTTGCAAAACTTGCGCCTTTAACAGATCCGAAGGGATAACCGTGGTGCAAAACTGGCAAGGGGGACGTCTCTTGAAAGAGACTGCATACCTGTGAGTGACAACTTCTCGCACCCATGCATCTGAAATGGTCATTAAGCAGACCTGGGTGAACTGCAGAAGTCGGCCTCCTACCCTGGGGTCCCCCAGGGAGACGCCTGCCTCATCATGCAGCAGGCTTGTCTTGTTTAGAAGCAGGCTGATGGGCCGCCCAGGACTGCTTTGCCTTGGACTTAGTGGTTTTGGGAGCACGAGATTGTCTATTGTATGCCTGACCTTTTGCTTTCCCTTGAGGCTGAGAGGAACAAAAAGTGGTACTTTTAGCCTTCTGTGTGGAAGGGTTAGTATTTGGGAGAAAGGCAGTCTTAGCAGATGCCAATTCAGACTCAATTTTATTAAGGTCTTCCCCAAACAAAATGTCGACCTTAAAGGGGAGTACCTCCAAGGTCTTTTTGAAATCTAGGTCCACCTTCCATGACCTCAACCACAGAATACGGTGAGCTAGGACAGACATAGTCGACGCCTTGGCTGCCAACACACCCGCCTCAGAGGACGCCTCCTGCATGTAACAGGCTGCGGTGGTAATATGAGACAGGTATTGTCTGGTATTGTCAGATATATCCCCGGGCAGCTCATCCTCTAATGCCTGAACCCGTGCTTCAATTCCTTTTTCAGCCCAAGAGGCTGCAATAGTGGGTCTATATACAGCACCTGTAAGGGAGTAAATAGATTTCAGGCAACCCTCCACATGCTTATCTGTCGGTTCCCTCAGTGAAGTGACAGTGGTGACAGGCAGAGTGGATGACACCACTACGTGGGTGACATGAGAATACACCAACGGTGAATTTTCCAACTTCTTACATAACTCTGCAGGGGGAGGATAGCGAGCCAAGGCCCGTTTAGACAGAGGGGATTTCTTCCCTGGATTATACTAGGGCTCCTGCATGATGTCTCCAAATGGTCAGAATGGGGTAATAGATTTTGAACCACCTTATGCCGTTTAAACATATCAGTTTTCTTAGCCACAGTAGTGGAATCCTCATCATCAGTGATTTGTAGGATTTGCTTAATAGCAACCACAAAGGCAGGGACATCAATTTTCAATGGAGAATCCTGGTCAGAAACACCTGATTCAGTGTCTGACAGGACAGTACACTCCCCCTCCTCTTCAGATGAAACATTTGAGAGATTTGTGGATTGTGAGGAGGAAGCAGCCCGCTTAGATGACCCAGAGACACTAGAGTGACCTGAAGTCGATTTTTGTCTGAGCAAGGAATAATTTAATTGCTGCAACTGGTTAGAAAAATTTTCTGCCAAAGGCGTATTAACCATAGGGACAATTTGTGGCTGTAATGGCACAGGTGGTCCCACAGGGGACGTAAGGCGTTCCACCAGAGTACCCAGTAGGTTTGTGACTGCAGCACAAGGTGGCTCCTGATTGCTTACAGGAGCTGCAGACTAACAGGGAGACAAACCATCATACACAGCTTCCCCCTCTTGTAAAACTTTGGCGCATGCTCTGCATGATGCAGGAGCATCCAGAAACTTCCTGCCCTTCTTGTAATACATTGTACACAAATACAACAGAGCAAATTAGTACGATGAAGCCAGAGTACAGTACTTGCAAACAAATCCGTTAGTATGTGACTGTAGACACAGTAGAATACATGTAATAGGTAAATACTGTGACGCACTATATATATGACCCTCTGGGGGTCATTCCGACCTGATCACACGCTGCCATTTTTCACAGTGCGGCGATCAGGTCACTGCTGCTTATGCGCATGCACCGCAATGCGCAGGCGCATTGTACGGGTACAAAGCGGATCGTTGCTGTGCGATGGATTTAATGAAGAATCCATTTGCACAGCCGATCGCAAGGAGATTGACAGGAAGAAGGCGTTTATGGGTGTCAACTGACGGTTTTCTGGGAGTGTTTGGAAAAACGTAGGCGTGTCCAAGCGTTTGCAGGCGGGTGTCTGACGTCAATTCCGGGACCAGACAGGCTGAAGTGATCACAGCAGCTGAATAAGTTCTGAGCTACTCAACTGCACAAACTATTTTTGTACCGCTCGGCTGCACATGCGATCTTACCTTGCACAGCAAATATACACTCCCCATTGGGCGGTGACTATGCGTTCGCATGGCTACAAAAAGTAGCTAGCGAATGATCAACTCGGAATTACCCCCCTAGTCCCTTAGGGTACAGAATATAGTGATAGATATAACTGGGAAACACTGAAAGTGAAACAGCAGATACAGGCACACACAGTCACAGGCAATGCAGATAATTATTATGAAAATAAAACTGCACTGGACTAGTATATGTACAGATATATATATATATATATATATATATTATTTTTTTTTGAGCAGTGTGTATATATATATATATATATATATATATATATATACATACATACACACTGCTCAAAAAAAAAAAAAAGGGAACATTTAAACAACACATCCTAGATCTGAATGAATGAAATATTCTTATTAAATACTTTGTTCTTTACATAGTTGAATGTGCTGACAACAAAATCACACAAAAATTATCAATGGAAATCAAATTTATTAACCCATGGAGGTCTGGATTTGGAGTCACACTCAAAATTAAAGTGGAAAAACACACTACAGGCTGATCCAACTTTGATGTAATGTCCTTAAAACAAGTCAAAATGAGGCTCAGTAGTGTGTGTGGCCTCCATGTGCCTGTATGACCTCCCTACAACACCTGGGCATGCTCCTGATCAGGTGGCGGATGGTCTCCTGAGGGATCTCCTCCCAGACCTGGACTAAAGCATCCGCCAACTCCTGGACAGTCTGTGGTGCAACCTGGCGTTGGTGGATGGAGCGAGACATGATGTCCCAGATGTGCACAATTGGATTTAGGTCTGGGGAATGGGCGGGCCAGTCCATAGCATCAATGCCTTCGTCTTGCAGGAACTGCTGACACACTCCAGCCACATGAGGTCTAGCATTGTCTTGCATTAGGAGGAACCCAGGGCCAACAGCACCAGCACATGGTCTCACAAGGGGCCTGAGGATCTCATTTCGGTACCTAATGGCAGTCAGGCTACCTCTGGCGAGCACATGGAGGAATGTGCGGACCCCCAAAAAATGCCACCCCACACCATTACTGACCCACTGCCAAACCGGTCATGCTGGAGGATGTTGCAGGCCGCAGAACGTTTTCCTTGGCGTCTGCAGACTCTGTCACGTCTGTCACATGTGCTCAGTGAGAACCTGCTTTCATCTGTGAAGAGCACAGTGCGCCAGTGGCGAATTTGCCACTTGGTGTTCTCTGGCAAATGCCAAACGTCCTGCACGGTGTTGGGCTGTAAGCACAACCCCCACCTGTGGACATCGGCCCTCATACCACCCTCATGGAGTCTCTTTCTGATCATTTGAGTAGACACATGCACATTTGTGGCTTGCTGGAGGTCATTTTGCAGAGCTCTGGCAGTGATCCTCCTGTTCCTCCTTGCACAAAGGCGGAGGTAGCGGTCCTGCTGCTGGGTTGTTGCCCTCCTATGGCTTCCTCCACGTCTCCTGATGTACTGGCCTGTCTCCTGGTAGCGCCTCCATGTTCTGGACACTACGCTGACAGACACAGCAAACCTTCTTGCCACAGCTCGCATTGATGTGCCATCCTGGATGAGCTGCACTACCTAAGCAACTTGTGTGGGTTGTAGACTCAGTCTCATGCTACCACTAGAGTGAAAGCAACGCCAGCTTTCAAAAGTGACCAAAACATCAGCCAGAAAGCATAGGAGCTAAGAAGTGGTCTGTGGTCACCACTTGCAGAACAACTCCTTTATTGGGGGTGTCTTGCTAATTGCCTATAATTTCCACCTGTTGTCTATTCCATTTGCACAACAGCATCAGTGTTGCTTCCTAAGTGGACAGTTTGATCTCACAGAAGTGTGATTGAGTTACATTGTGTTGTTTAAGTGTTCCCTTTATTTTTTTGAGCAGTGTGTATATATATATATATATATATATATATATATAAAACACAGCACGGTCCTAAACCGGAGGTATATATCAGAATTCTTGTACAATATATTCTGTAATAGGTACAATGTTTCTGAACTAACGCTGTCTGCAGGGGCGGATTGGGAACAAAAAGCGTCCCTGGAAAAATTTGTACTAGTGGCCCCACATGGTCAGCACCAGAGGTGTAAGGTCTAGCCATGGGCCATGGCAGCAGCACCCTCCCCCCAAGACTTTCCAGATAGTGGGCATGTTCAGCATCAAGGGGGTAGTTGAAAAGAAATAAAATTACATATTATGAGCACATTATATGATACACCTTCAGAATTTAGGAAACTGTATCATTCTTTAGAAATATATATTTTCTTGCTTATTACACAAACCTTATCCCAATCACTATTCACTCAATCTTATATGTCAACCAAGCAGGCAGACAGAGCATACACTAGATCATCTGCAATCACAGGCTGAGTGGCAAAGTCATTTTCATATATGCAAATTATTTTGCATCTTATTCATTATGTCTAGAAAAAGGACCACATGTCCTCAAACTTAACAGGCCCCACGGGTGCATCGGCCCACCGGGAATCTTCCCTGTAAACCCTATGGCCGATCCACCTCTGGCTGTCTGTATCAGGGACGTGCAGTCAGGGGAGGCAGTGCCTCCCCTGTCATTAATGACTCAAATAATACAAAGAAGATACTTATGACACAGATTTTGTGTCATAAGTATATTTGTATTATTTTAATCATTTTTATCCTGTAAAAATCTGTGTTACAGAGGCACCGCTGTCGGTGCCTCACGCTGACAATGTAAAATGGCCGGAAGCGGGGGGCGGGGCCAAGCAGCAGGGATTAAAATCCCATTGAAAAAAAGCACTATAAGCGGCACTGGTATAAGTGCCGCTTTGACAGGGGCGTGCTTTCAGCCCATATGAAAGCACGCCCCTGTCACTGTTGAGGAGGTGATTGGCCAGTGGGAGTGTGCAGTGCTACGCTGAGCTCCCGGTCTCCAGCCGTGCAGACAAGCTCCGTGTGAGCGCTTGCTCTGCCTGCATGTGACGCTGCCTGGGGCACTGCGAGCTAAGCTCCCGGACCTCAGTACCCTGCACTATTCAGGGAGCGGGTAGCCCGATCCCCCTATGTGCCGCACACTCGGGCCGCCGCGGACCCTGCACTGATCAGGGAGTGGGTAGCCCGATCCCCCTGTGTGCCGCACATGGGCCGCCGCAGATGCCTGATCAGGGAGCCGGGTAGCCCGATCCCCCTGTGTGCCGCACACTCGGGCCGCCGCGGATCCGTCCTCCGCCCGCCTTCTGATTTCAATAGTCCCGGGTGCCAAGGTATGTGGTTGCTGGAGTGGACGCAGCCACATTAAATTTGAATGTACGGACAAAAGTGTGGACAAAATAAAAATGAGAATCTTGCTTAATTAATAATAAGTTTACTAAATTATGATGAAAATTAATACACTTAAAATAATCAGTTATACCAATTATTCAGACATATGTTTAAACATATGTCTGAATAATTGGTATAACTGATTATTTTAAGTGTATTAATCTTAATCACAATTTAGTAAACTTATTATTAATTAAGCAAGATTCTCCATTTTATTTATTGATTGAATTAAAACACAATTATACCGATTTAAAGTGTCCACACTATTGTCGGTACATTCAGCGCACGAGGGGTTAACACTGGGTAGTGCTGCCTTGTGCTGCAGGGGCTCCCTGCATGGAACCCCTGACAATGAGCATGAAACCAATGGCAACTATCATGAAACCGCTGGCAACAAGCATGGAACCCATGGCATGAAAACATTGGTAACGAGCATGAGACCCCTGGCAACGAACATGAAACCGCTGGCAATGAGCATGGAACCCAGGACATGAAACCATTGGCAACAAGCATGAGACCCCTGGCAACGATCATGAGACCCCTGGCAATGAGCAGGTAATTTAAAAATAATTAGAGGCCTTACTGTGGCATAATTTGTATGGGACATTCAGTGTCGGACTGGGGCATGAAGGGCCCACCGGGGAATGCAGTGGTAGGGGCCTATGTTTAGGGGTGTGGTCAGTCTCCAGTGGGGGTGTGGCCAGCTGCTACAATGGATTGCCTAACCATTAGTGAGTGCATGGGCTGGGACCCTTGACAAATATATAAATACTGCTAGTGCGTGCATGATAATGTACCAGATAAATATTGGCAATGCACTGTAGAGAATACATCATAGTCCTGTGCAGTATAAGGTAACATATGAATAATGTATAATTCAAGAACACAGTCTGGAACCTGATCACTAGAGGAGGAGGGCCCCCCAGGCAGTAGGGCCCACCAGTGGTTTCCCCTGTACCCCGGTGGGCCAGTCCGACCCTGGGGACATTATTGTGTGTGGAGAATAAAATGGTGTCTGGTATAACTGTACTGTATGTGGCATAATGTGGAATGGGCATTATGGTATGTGGAATGGGCATTATGGTGTGTGGAATACTGTGGAATGGGCATTACGGTGTGTGGAATAATGTGGAATGGGCATTATGGTCTGTGGAATAATGTGAAAAGGGCATTACGGTGTGTGGAATAATGTGGAATGGGCATTACGGTGTGTGGAATAATGTGGAATGGTCATTAAGGAGTGTGACATAATGTGTAAAGGGCATTACTATAAGGAGCAAAAATGACAAATAATGTGGAAAGGGCATGAATAGTTTTTCCCCCTGTGTTTTATTTTTCCTGTGTTGTATAGGGGGCTCTACCTTGCGTAATGTGTATAAAGGGTACTACTGTGTGGTGTAATGTGACTGACAGACACTACTGTGGGGTGTAATGTGAATTGGTACTATTCTGTGTCCACGACCCTTCCCCATGAAGCCATGCCCCTGTCACCCACTGCTGCCATCCTCTCCCTAGTGTCACCCTCTCCCTGGTGTCACACTCTTCCTGACACCCTCTCCCTGGCGTCACCCACTCCATGTCACCAACAGCTGTCACCCTCTCTCTGGAGTCACGCTCTCCCTGTCAGCCACTGCTGGCTATTTTGTTGTCCAGAACTTCCATTAACTTAATAGTGCCACACCCACGGTGCTATTAAGTTAATGGAAGCCTTGGACAACAAAATTGCATTCATGTTCTCCTCCCACTCCCTCCCCAGTCTCAAACACAATTTTTTTTCCTATAAAAAATTTACAATACATTATCCGCCTGCTCATCACATGTTTGATAAGCAGGCAGGCTGCAGGCATTGGCGGTGGTGGCGGCATCGGACTGAGATGCGAATTAGTGGTGGAGGGTCCGGGTAGTTGATGGTGGGTGAGTTTGTAAGCCATTGGCGGTGGCGGGGGTAGTGGGCATCGGCTCAGGATCAGTAGCGGGCATTGGCTCAGCGGCGGTAGGGGTCATCGGCGGGATTTGGCGGACATTATGGCTGCAGTGCCTCACCAGCCACTGACCTCACCACACGCCACTCGTCTGTATAAAGACATGTAGATTACTCAAGTGTTTGTAAAGTCACAGCACTGTATGTAGGCGGCTTTACAAGGGAAAACTTACCCTGCAGTCCCAGAGACTAGCCACAACTATGCTTATAAGATGGCTTCCAGAGTCTCAGTCAGGGAGTGAGGGAGAGTGTGAGGCATCTCCAGGGCGGGAAAATCTGCCTAGAAGTCGCCCTTCCATCCCAGGTACTAGAGAGCCTTACTAAATGGGCCGTTAGTACACCCGACCTGTGCTCTATTGCCCTGGTGGTCTAGTGGGGTCCCTGCTCGGTGACAGTGTCCACGCCAGCACTACAACCCATCTCCCTAGGTCACGGACGAAACATGATTTAATGGCAGGTCCCACCTAGGGGACCCTCTTACCTCCTCCCCGTAGCAGCCATGCATACCAGGAGGGCAACTGCGACCGTGTACCTAAAGCCAGAGCGTCTCCACTGCAAGTACCCGGGAACAGGCCGCAGGAGTATGCAACGCCGCTTGGGAGGTGACGGAGCTGCAGCGCTGAAGTGTCACCATGACATGCAGCGCTGACAGCCCACTTTTGAAGAAATTTTCTGTCAGAAAAACTTTTCCAGGGCTGCCCAGAGCAGCCTATCTGTTAAGTGACCTGCTGCTGGATACACCAACTGAAACTGAGCTCACAGTGCCTGGAGGCAGGGTTATAGAGGAGGCCTCAATGCATCCTGGGACAGCCTAAAGCTTTAGGGGTATATGCAATTGCGGTCGAATTGACGCGAAAGTCGAAAAACGGGACATTCTCGACAAAAAATACATGTCGAATTGGATTCGTCAATGCAATACAGTACTTTTCGACAAAATACCTGCCGTTTCAGATTCGACTTTTTGCAAATCGACATTTTCAAAATTCGACATGTCTGCAATGGTCAAAATGCGGCTTTTCGACAAAAGTATATTCAATTGAAGATCTAATAAAAAAAAAATGTCAACATTTTTTTTTTTTGCTTTTTGGATTGCTAATAGCATATCTATTTATATTTGAAGGGATTATCTACTTGGTTTGTCTTTTTTTGACTCACAAGTATTATTTAATTGATTTTTTAAAAGAATATTTTTTTCTTCACTCTGCTGAGGGAAATGTACCCATGATTCCACAGTTTTACCCAGGATACACTTCTGCAAAGCCCCTCCTCTATCCTCACTCCCGGGTTTGAGACTTCAGGGAGACGAGCAGCCATTACAGTCAGCTCTCTTGTGGAATCGTTTTTTTAGGACAATCCCTGCGTTTTAACTCATTTATATCCTATTTTTGTACTGACTACAATAATGGAGCCTTTTTCTGACCAGATTGTGATGTTCATGCTGGTTGCAAGCATGGAGGAAGAAAGGGCTGGTGAACATCAGGATCAAAGTCAGCAAATGTCTGCATTGGGTGAGTCAGTATTGCGTGTTTCATTTCCACGTCCACGCTAGTATCGCACTAGGCGTGAACTGGAGGATTAGAACAGGTGATGGTAATCTGCGCACTGAGGTGTTGAGTGTCAGTTGGGTCGGGGTGTGCAGCAGGTTCAGGGGTTATCCAGTCCCTATTAATGCAATATAAAGAACTGATACACAATGCTTCTTACATTTTGTTTTTGCATTGTGTATCAGTTCTTTATAGTGAAATGGAGGATCTCAGCGAGTTCGAGGTGATTCAAAATTATCGCTTATCGACTCGCGACATATATTCGCTGTACGCTCTGTTGGAGGCCGACCTGGAACCTCGGGCATGGACCAATCGCGCAGTCAGCGGTTTCCAGAAACTGCTGGCTATGTTACATTTTTTGGCGTCAGGCACATTCCAGCCTACTTTGTCTCAAACATGCGGTTTTTCACAGTCGACACTGTCGCGCTGTATAACCCAGGTCATTAGGGCTTTCCGCAAATTGATGATCCAGTTCATCACATTTCCAGATACGGACAGCGGATGTTGTGAGATCAAATTAGGCTTTTTTACCAAATACAATTTTCCCAATGTTCTGGGCGCGATTGACTGTACCCAAGCTCAGATCAGACCGCCACGGAATTCGGAAGAATGTTTTCGGAACCGAAAACATTTCCATTCCATGAATATACAGGCGGTCTGTGATGTCAACATGAAATTTTTGAATATTTTTGTGGGATTTCCTGGATCGTCTCACGACTCCTTCATCCTAAGCCAGTCATCGCTGTTTGAGAATTCCGAAACAGGAAACATGCCGGGTGGCTGGCTGAAAGGTATTTATTTTAATTGTTTTTATTTTATTTTATTTTTTATTTTATTTTTTATTTTTTTATTTATTTTTATATTACCCACCATTTTTTTCATTTCCCTAGGCGATGCGGGTTATCCCAACAAATCGTGGCTCTTGACCCCATTGTCTAATCCTGTTGGTAGAGCAGAAAAACGTTACCAAGAGACACACAAAGCATCGAGGCAAATAATTGAGCGTACCTTTGGTGTACTTAAAAGCCGGTTTAGATGTTTAGACACTTCCGGTGGTGCTCTTTTGTATTCCCGGCAAAGGTTTGCGGCATGGTAAATGCATGTTGTATTTTACACAACATATGTGTCGCAAACCGTTTGCCGGTTACTCTTCATCGCAGTGCTTTCCGACGCGGGAACAGTTCTTCTGCTCTACCGGTGGGTATGGACGAAGGAGATGATTCCCGACGCACATTGATCCAAAGCTTTTTTTCCACTGCCTGTGAGTATACTTGTAACATTTGTATTATCGTGTAGACTGAGATTGTAATATTCTAAAAAAAATATTTATGTATTTCAGAGTTTTACGTCCTGTTGACGCACCTTCCCAGGCCTGTTTTCCAAGTTTCGTCCTGTTGACGACCTGTTACCCCGTTTTTTCCTGTTGTTGGGTTGCCACAAATATTGGACCCGTTTATCCAACTCTACCATGGGCAACCTACTTGTGATGTGGACCTGAACCTCCGCCATGTAGCAGACAACCCCCCTCAGGTGAGATGTATTGCCCAAAACTCCCTCTTGTCCAAGTCACCCCGGCATATCCAAAGTGCAGCCCTCCGGCATTTGCAATGCTTACGCTGCGTCAGGGAATGTTTGGATGTGTAGTTTCTCAAGTGCCGGAGGGTTGCATTTTGGAGAAAGGCCGCTGTAACCTGCTTGTGTCAAAGTGTTGCTTGTACCTTGTCTTTTCCATAGAAGGGTGACACTATTACCAATAGCTGGAACCTCATACTATTCTCTTCCACAGGTCTTGCGGAGTATCCTTCCCAAGTGGCGTGGATGTGAAGAGACACGACAGTTCTTCTGATGTACCATGGCATGGGCGACCTTCTTGTGATGTGGACCTGAACCTCCGCCATGTAGCAGACAACCCCCCTCAGGTGAGATGTATTGCCCAAAACTCCCTCTTGTCCAAGTCACCCCGGCATATCCAAAGTGCAGCCCTCCGGCATTTGCAAAACTGCACATCCAATCATGCCCTGACAGCAATGCTTACGCTGCGTCAGGGAATGTTTGGATGTGTAGTTTCTCAAGTGCCGGAGGATTGCATTTTGGAGAAAGGCTGCTGTAACCTGCTTGTGTCAAAGTGTTGCTTGTACCTTGTCTTTTCCATAGAAGGGTGACACTATTACCAATAGCTGGAACCTCATACTATTCTCTGCCACAGGTCTTGCGGAGTATCCTTCCCAAGTGGCGTGGATGTGAAGAGACACAACAATTCTTCTGATGTACCATGGCATGGGCGACCTACTTGTGATGTGGACCTGAACCTCCGCCATGTAGCAGACAACCCCCCTCAGGTGAGATATATTGCCCAAAACTCCCTCCTGTCCAAGTCACCCCGGCATGTTGAAAGTGCAGCCCTCCAGCATTTGCAAAACTGCACATCCAATCATGCCCTGACAGCAATGCTTAATCTGCGTCAGGGAATGTTTGGATGTGTAGTTTCTCAAGTGCCAGAGGGTTGCATTTTGGAGAAAGGCCACTGTAACCTGCTTGTGTCGTGTTGCTTGTACCTTGTCTTTTCCATAGAAGGGTAGCACTATTACCAATAGCTGGAACCTCATACTATTCTCTTCCACAGGTCTTGCGGAGTATCCTTCCCAAGTGGCGTGGATGTGAAGAGACACGACAGTTCTTCTGATGTACTATGGCATGGCCGACCTACCTGTGATGTGGACCTGAACCTCCGCCATGTAGCAGACAACCCCCCTCAGGTGAGATGTATTGCCCAAAACTTCCTCTTGTCCAAGTCACCCCGGCATGTCCAAAGTGCAGCCCTCCGGCATTTGCAAAACTGCACATCCAATCATGCCCTGACAGCAATGCTTACGCTGCGTCAGGGAATGTTTGAATGTATAAAAATAAAAACTGAAGAGCTTGTTACTCACGGCTGTCACGGTTGTTCACGGTAGTCACGGCTTTAGCTTCTCTTGCAAGGGGAGTGGACCTCCTTAGCCAGGCACCGCTTCAGCTGTGTCCCCAATCAGAATGGCTCGTCGGCCCGCCGTGCAGTCACAAGGAAGATGGTTGGACTATGGGCAGTAGAATCTAGAGATGTGCACTTGAAATTTTTCGGGTTTTGTGTTTTGGTTTTGGGTTCGGTTCCGCGGCCGTGTTTTGGGTTCGACCGCGTTTTGGCAAAACCTCACCGAATTTTTTTTGTCGGATTCGGGTGTGTTTTGGATTCGGGTGTTTTTTTCAAAAAACCCTAAAAAACAGCTTAAATCATAGAATTTGGGGGTCATTTTGATCCCAAAGTATTATTAACCTCAATAACCATTATTTCCACTCATTTTCAGTCTATTCTGAATACCTTACACCTCACAATATTATTTTTAGTCCTAAAATTTGCACCGAGGTCGCTGGATGACTAAGCTAAGCGACCCTAGTGGCCGACACAAACACCGGGCCCATCTAGGAGTGGCACTGCAGTGTCACGCAGGATGGCCCTTCCAAAAAACACTCCCCAAACAGCACATGACGCAAAGAAAAAAAGAGGCGCAATGAGGTAGCTGTGTGAGTAAGATAAGCGACCCTAGTGGCCGACACAAACACCGGGCCCATCTAGGAGTGGCACTGCAGTGTCACGCAGGATGGCCCTTCCAAAAAACACTCCCCAAACAGCACATGACGCAAAGAAAAAAAGAGGCGCAATGAGGTAGCTGTGTGAGTAAGATAAGCGACCCAAGTGGCCGACACAAACACCGGGCCCATCTAGGAGTGTCACTGCAGTGTCACGCAGGATGGCCCTTCCAAAAAACACTCCCCAAACAGCACATGACGCAAAGAAAAAAAGAGGCGCAATGAGGTAGCTGTGTGAGTAAGATAAGCGACCCTAGTGGCCGACACAAACACCGGGCCCATCTAGGAGTGGCACTGCAGTGTCACGCAGGATGGCCCTTCCAAAAAACACTCCCCAAACAGCACATGACGCAAAGAAAAAAAGAGGCGCAATGAGGTAGCTGTGTGAGTAAGATAAGCGACCCTAGTGGCCGACACAAACACCGGGCCCATCTAGGAGTGGCACTGCAGTGTCACGCAGGATGGCCCTTCCAAAAAACACTCCCCAAACAGCACATGACGCAAAGAAAAAAAGAGGCGCAATGAGGTAGCTGTGTGAGTAAGATAAGCGACCCTAGTGGCCGACACAAACACCGGGCCCATCTAGGAGTGGCACTGCAGTGTCACGCAGGATGGCCCTTCCAAAAAACACTCCCCAAACAGCACATGACGCAAAGAAAAATTAAAGAAAAAAGAGGTGCAAGATGGAATTGTCCTTGGGCCCTCCCACCCACCCTTATGTTGTATAAACAGGACATGCACACTTTAACCAACCCATCATTTCAGTGACAGGGTCTGCCACACGACTGTGACTGAAATGACGGGTTGGTTTGGACCCCCACCAAAAAAGAAGCAATTAATCTCTCCTTGCACAAACTGGTGAGCGGCGGCACTAAACACTCTTTCGGAGTACACACTTGTGGGAGGGCAACTTAGGTAGAATAAAGCCAGTTTGTGCAAGGGCCTCCAAATTGCCTCTTTTTCCTGCCAGTATAAGTACGGACTGTGTGACGTGCCTACTTGGATGCGGTCACTCATATAATCCTCCACTATTCTTTCAATGGGGAGAGAATCATATGCAGTGACAGTAGACGACATGTCCGTAATCGTTGACAGGTCCTTCAGTCCGGACCAGATGTCAGCATCAGCAGTCGCTCCAGACTGCCCTGCATCACAGCCAGCGGGTGGGCTCGGAATTCTGAGCCTTTTCCTCGCACCCCCAGTTGCGGGAGAATGTGAAGGAGGAGATGTTGACAGGTCGCGTTCCACTTGACTTGACAATTTTCTCACCAGCAGGTCTTTGAACCCCAGCAGACTTGTGTCTGCCGGAAAGAGAGATCCAAGGTAGGTTTTAAATCTAGGATCGAGCACGGTGGCCAAAATGTAGTGCTCTGATTTCAACAGATTGACCACCCGTGAATCCTTGTTAAGCGAATTAAGGGCTCCATCCACAAGTCCCACATGCCTAGCGGAATCGCTCCGTGTTAGCTCCTCCTTCAATGTCTCCAGCTTCTTCTGCAAAAGCCTGATGAGGGGAATGACCTGACTCTGGCTGGCAGTGTCTGAACTGACTTCACGTGTGGCAAGTTCAAAGGGCAGCAGAACCTTGCACAACGTTGAAATCATTCTCCACTGCGCTTGAGACAGGTGCATTCCACCTCCTATATCGTGCTGAATTGTATAGGCTTGAATGGCCTTTTGCTGCTCCTCCAACCTCTGAAGCATATATAGGGTTGAATTCCACCTCGTTACCACTTCTTGCTTCAGATGATGGCAGGGCAGGTTCAGGCGTTTTTGGTGTTGCTCCAGTCTTCTGTACGTGGTGCCTGTACGCCGAAAGTGTCCCGCAATTCTTCTGGCCACCGACAGCATCTCTTGCACGCCCCTGTCGTTTTTTTAAAAATTCTGCACCACCAAATTCAAGGTATGTGCAAAACATGGGACGTGCTGGAATTTGCCCAGATTTAATGCGCACACAATATTGCTGGCGTTGTCCGATGCCACAAATCCACAGGAGAGTCCAATTGGGGTAAGCCATTCCGCGATGATCTTCCTCAGTTGCCGTAAGAGGTTTTCAGCTGTGTGCGTATTCTGGAAACCGGTGATACAAAGCGTAGCCTGCCTAGGAAAGAGTTGGCGTTTGCGAGATGCTGCTACTGGTGCCGCCGCTGCTGTTCTTGCGGCGGGAGTCCATACATCTACCCAGTGGGCTGTCACAGTCATATAGTCCTGACCCTGCCCTGCTCCACTTGTCCACATGTCCGTGGTTAAGTGGACATTGGGTACAGCTGCATTTTTTAGGACACTGGTGACTCTTTTTCTGAGGTCTGTGTACATTTTCGGTATCGCCTGCCTAGAGAAATGGAACCTGGATGGTATTTGGTACCGGGGACACAGTACCTCCAACAAGTCTCTAGTTGGCTCTGCAGTAATGATGGATACCGGAACCACGTTTCTCACCACCCAGGATGCCAAGGCCTCAGTTATCCGCTTTGCAGCAGGATGACTGCTGTGATATTTCATCTTCCTCGCAAAGGACTGTTGGACAGTCAATTGCTTGGTGGAAGTAGTAAAAGTGGGCTTACGAGTACGACTTCCCCTCTGGGATGACCATCGACTCCCAGCAGCAACAACAGCAGCGCCAGCAGCAGTAGGCGTTACACGCAAGGATGCATCGGAGGAATCCCAGGCAGGAGAGGACTCGTCAGAATTGCCAGTGACATGGCCTGCAGGACTATTGGCATTCCTGGGGAAGGAGGAAATTGACACTGAGGGAGTTGGTGGGGTGGTTTGCGTGAGCTTGGTTACAAGAGGAAGGGATTTACTGGTCAGTGGACTGCTTCCGCTGTCGCCCAAAGTTTTTGAACTTGTCACTGACTTATTATGAATGCGCTGCAGGTGACGTATAAGGGAGGATGTTCCGAGGTGGTTAACGTCCTTACCCCTACTTATTACAGCTTGACAAAGGCAACACACGGCTTGACAAATGTTGTCCGCATTTCTGTTGAAATACTTCCACACCGAAGAGCTGATTTTTTTGGTATTTTCACCAGGCATGTCAACGGCCATATTCCTCCCACGGACAACAGGTGTCTCCCCGGGTGCCTGACTTAAACAAACCACCTCACCATCAGAATCCTCCTTGTCAATTTCCTCCCCAGCGCCAGCAACACCCATATCCTCCTCATCCTGGTGTACTTCAACACTGACATCTTCAATCTGACTATCAGGAACTGGACTGCGGGTGCTCCTTCCAGCACTTGCAGGGGGCGTGCAAATGGTGGAAGGCGCATGCTCTTCACGTCCAGTGTTGGGAAGGTCAGGCATCGCAACCGACACAATTGGACTCTCCTTGTGGATTTGGGATTTCGAAGAACGCACAGTTCTTTGCGGTGCTTTTGCCAGCTTGAGTCTTTTCATTTTTCTAGCAAGAGGCTGAGTGCTTCCATCCTCATGTGAAGCTGAACCACTAGCCATGAACACAGGCCAGGGCCTCAGCCGTTCCTTGCCACTCCGTGTGGTAAATGGCATATTGGCAAGTTTACGCTTCTCCTCCGACAATTTTATTTTAGATTTTGGAGTCCTTTTTTTACTGATATTTGGTGTTTTGGATTTTACATGCTCTGTACTATGACATTGGGCATCGGCCTTGGCAGACGACGTTGCTGGCATTTCATCGTCTCGGCCATGACTAGTGGCAGCAGCTTCAGCACGAGGTGGAAGTGGATCTTGATCTTTCCCTAATTTTGGAACCTCAACATTTTTGTTCTCCATATTTTAATAGGCACAACTAAAAGGCACCTCAGGTAAACAATGGAGATGGATGGATACTAGTATACTTATGGATGGACGAGCAACTGCCGACACAGAGGTAGCTACAGCCGTGGACTACCGTACTGTGTCTGCTGCTAATATAGACTGGATGATAATGAGATGAAATCAATATATATATATATAATATCACACTAGTACTGCAGCCGGACAGGTAGATATATTTATTATGTAATGACTGATGACGGACCTGCTGGACACTGTCAGCTCAGCAGCACCGCAGACTGCTACAGTAAGCTACTATAGTAGTATGTATAAAGAAGAAAAAAAAAAAAAAACCACGGGTAGGTGGTATACAATTATGGATGGACCAGCGACTGCCGACACAGAGGTAGCTACAGCCGTGGACTACCGTACTGTGTCTGCTGCTAATATAGACTGGATGATAATGAGATGAAATCAATATATATATATATAATATCACTAGTACTGCAGCCGGACAGGTATATAATATATATTTATTATGTAATGACTGATGACGGACCTGCTGGACACTGTCAGCTCAGCAGCACCGCAGACTGCTACAGTAAGCTACTATAGTAGTATGTATAAAGAAGAAAGAAAAAAAAAAAAACACGGGTAGGTGGTATACAATTATGGATGGACCAGCGACTGCCGACACAGAGGTAGCTACAGCCGTGGACTACCGTACTGTGTCTGCTGCTAATATAGACTGGATGATAATGAGATGAAATCAATATATATATATATAATATCACACTAGTACTGCAGCCGGACAGGTAGATATATTTATTATGTAATGACTGATGACGGACCTGCTGGACGCTGTCAGCTCAGCAGCACCGCAGATTGCTACAGTAAGCTACTATAGTAGTATGTATAAAGAAGAAAGAAAAAAAAAAACCACGGGTAGGTGGTATACAATTATGGATGGACCAGCGACTGCCGACACAGAGGTAGCTACAGCCGTGGACTACCGTACTGTGTCTGCTGCTAATATAGACTGGATGATAATGAGATGAAATCAATATATATATATATATAATATCACACTAGTACTGCAGCCGGACAGGTAGATATATTTATTATGTAATGACTGATGACGGACCTGCTGGACACTGTCAGCTCAGCAGCACCGCAGACTGCTACAGTAAGCTACTATAGTAGTATGTATAAAGAAGAAAGAAAAAAAAAAACCACGGGTAGGTGGTATACAATTATGGATGGACCAGCGACTGCCGACACAGAGGTAGCTACAGCCGTGGACTACCGTACTGTGTCTGCTGCTAATATAGACTGGATGATAATGAGATGAAATAAATATATATATATATATATATAATATCACACTAGTACTGCAGCCGGACAGGTAGATATATTTATTATGTAATGACTGATGACGGACCTGCTGGACACTGTCAGCTCAGCAGCACCGCAGACTGTTACAGTAAGCTACTATAGTAATATGTATAAAGAAGAAAGAAAAAAAAAAACCACGGGTAGGTGGTATACAATTATGGATGGACCAGCGACTGCCGACACAGAGGTAGCTACAGCCGTGGACTACCGTACTGTGTCTGCTGCTAATATAGACTGGATGATAATGAGATGAAATCAATATATATATATATATATATATAATATCACTAGTACTGCAGCCGGACAGGTATATAATATATATTTATTATGTAATGACTGATGACGGACCTGCTGGACACTGTCAGCTCAGCAGCACCGCAGACTGCTACAGTAAGCTACTATAGTAGTATGTATAAAGAAGAAAGAAAAAAAAAAACCACGGGTAGGTGGTATACAATTATGGATGGACCAGCGACTGCCGACACAGAGGTAGCTACAGCCGTGGACTACCGTACTGTGTCTGCTGCTAATATAGACTGGATGATAATGAGATGAAATCAATATATATATATATATAATATCACTAGTACTGCAGCCGGACAGGTATATAATATATATTTATTATGTAATGACTGATGACGGACCTGCTGGACACTGTCAGCTCAGCAGCACTGCAGACTGCTACAGTAAGCTACTATAGTAGTATGTATAAAGAAGAAGAAAGAAAAAAAAACGGGTAGGTGGTATACAATATTATATATATATTATATACAATTATATATATATATTATATATATTAAACTGGTGGTGATTATTAAACTGGTGGTCAGGTCACTGGTCACACTATCAGCAACTTGCAAGTAGTACTCCTAAGCAGACAATCACAATATATATTATACTGGTGGTCAGTGTGGTCACAATGGCAGTGTGGCACTCTGGCAGCAAGTCCTGCTCTCAGACTCTAACTGCTCCCCACTGTCAGTGTCTCCCCCACAAGTCAGATATACATTATACAGTCACACTATCTATCTATCACTTCAGCAAGTAGTAGTACTCCTCCTAAAGTACTCCTCCTAATGCTCCCCAAAATTACTACTGTGTCTCTCTCTACTCTTGTCTCACTCTCTTCTCTATAAACGGAGAGGACGCCAGCCACGTCCTCTCCCTATGAATCTCAATGCACGTGTGAAAATGGCGGCGACGCGCGGCTCCTTATATAGAATCCGAGTCTCGCGATAGAATCCGAGCCTCGCGAGAATCCGACAGCGGGATGATGACGTTCGGGCGCGCTCGGGTTAACCGAGCAAGGCGGGAAGATCCGAGTCGCTCGGCCCCGTGTAAAAAAACCTGAAGTTCGGGCGGGTTCGGATTCCGAGGAACCGAACCCGCTCATCTCTAGTAGAATCCCATCCGGTGGTGCCGCTGCTCCAGAAGCTTCACTTGTCCTCAATTCTGGAGACTTTTCAAGGGTCTGGCTGGATACTTCTGCACGGCTGTCTTCAAACCCAAGAAAAGTTTCGTCCGTTAACCCTGTAGACTCAAACAGTTCGGGTGATGGGTCCACAAGGGTAGTGTCTTGTTGAGGCTCTTCGGTCACAGTCCCAGAGCTCCTGGAGAGATGACGAGCTGGTGATGGCCTGCGCGCAGGAGATGTACTTTGGCGCCCAGCTGGTGGTGTGGTCGCCGACGGTGTCTGGCGCACAGGTGACGTTTTGTGCGCTGATGTCTGGTGCGCAGGTGATGGTCTGCGCGCTGATGATGTCTGGCGCGCAGGTGACTTTCTGCGCGCTGACGATGTGTGGCGCGCAGGTGATGATCTGCGCGCTGATGATGCTTGCTGCGCAGGTGATGGTCCGCGCGCTGCTGCCGATGCCTGCTGCGCAGGTGATGGTCTGCGCGCTGATGATGTCTGGCGCGCAGGTGACTTTCTGCGCGCTGACAATGTGTGGCGCGCAGGTGATGATCTGCGCGCTGATGATGCTTGCTGCGCAGGTGATGGTCCGCGCGCTGCTGCCGATGCCTGCTGCGCAGGTGATGGTCCGCGCGCTGGCGATGTCCTGCGTGCAGGTGATGTCCTCTGGGCAGGCGTGTCTGGGGAAAAAGAACAAACACATTAGCAAATAAAAAAAATAAAAAAAAAGATTAGTGCAGCTCATCTGAATGTATTCTTACCATCAGCCCTCCTTTTGGACTGCTTGTCTCCCGCCGTCTTCCGTCTTCTGGGCGGTTCTTCCTCCTCGGGAAAGCCAGCAGGACGGCTAGAGTCCACACCTCCACGAAATCCTTGGACCATGGCAGGGTTCATGCGCCTTTTAATAACTTCCTCCCAGGGTAGCCACTTCAGATTGAGAGCCGGACCACCTCCCGTAGCTGTCTCATGTCGGCGCTGAATCCCCATCTTCTTCTTGGTCTGTCTGCGGCAATCACTGTACCGCTTCATGCAGTTTCTGGTGCTCCGGCGGTTTCCAGATACTGCAGTGACTTGTCTTGCGATGGCATCCCAGATGTTTCGCTTGGTCTTAGCTGCTGTGGTCTGTGCCCTTGGTCCATACAGAACGTCGTAGGACCTGTCGACGCCATCCACTAGGGCACAGTTTTCCGCCTCAGTGTATCTGGGTCCACGCGGCTTCTTCGGTCCTGCGTCTTAACCAGAGGCTTCCTCCTCCAACTGCTCCTCTGGCTGGCTTCTTGCCTTTAGGGATTAAGAAAAAAAAACATGCATTTAATAAGATCGGTATGTACCTGTGAGTGTCAGTATCCCTGGCAGTGCGCAAAGATACCTGTAGGTGTGCATGGCAGTGCGCAAACTAGGGTGTGTCAAGTTGGATGCTATTGTGTCTGCAGGTGTTGTCAGTATTTACCTTTCTAGGCTTTTTCTTTTTCTTTGACTTCTCCATTTGGTCCCTTGACGACCGCGGCTGGTCACTGCATGCCTGGTCGGTCGTATCCTCCTCCTGGGTCGGCTCCCACACCTCATTGCTATGCAGGGAAAGTTCTTCTGAGGGGTGGGGGGAAGGGGTGGATCGGGGCCGCTTGTCCCTGGACATCTCTGTTGTAAAAAGAAAAAAAAATATTTTTACAAATTTAACACACATTACATAATTACATGCAACCACACGTCATGCTGCTGGGACCCCAGTGCTCAAGCAGGATCAAACAAGAAAAAAAAAATGAAATTTGAAAAAAAAACACAGCCAAACAAGCCAAAACCCCAGTACAAGCATCCCTGCACATGCTGGAGGTCTACCAGTGCTAAAGCGGGAGCAAAACACATGTTTTGGAAACAATCTCCACCACATGTCGGCCACATGGCAGATACCGACACGGTCAAAGTCAGCCCAAACAAGCCAAAAAGTACCTCCAGCATGTGCAGGCATGCACCAGTGCTAAAATATGAGCAAAAAACATGTTTTGGGAACAAACGATATCACATGTCGACCACATGTCGGATACCAAAACACTCTAAAATCACCCCAAACAAGCCAAAAAGCATCCCTGCACTTGCTGGAGGTCTACCAGTGCTAAAGCAGGAGCAAAAAACATGTTTTGGAAACAATCTCCACCAGATGTTGGCCACATGGCAGATACCGACACGGTCAAAGTCAGCCCAAACAAGCCAAAAAGTACCTCCAGCATGTGCAGGCATGCACCAGTGCTAAAATATGAGCAAAAAAACATGTTTTGGGAACAAACGACATCACATGTCGACCACATGTCGGATACCAACACACTCTAAAATCACCCCAAACAAGCCAAAAAGCATCCCTGCACTTGCTGGAGGTCTACCAGTGCTAAAGCAGGAGCAAAAACATGTTTTGGAAACAATCTCCACCACATGTCGGCCACATGGCAGATACCGACACGGTCAAAGTCAGCCCAAACAAGCCAAAAAGTACCTCCAGCATGTGCAGGCATGCACCAGTGCTAAAATATGAGCAAAAAAACATGTTTTGGGAAAAACGACATCACATGTCGACCACATGTCGGATACCAACACACTCTAAAATCACCCCAAACAAGCCAAAAAGCATCCCTGCACATGCTGGAGGTACACCAATGCAAAAGCATGACCCAAAAACCACTTTATGTAAAAAAAAATGTGAAAAACTACCAACAAACAAACAACTCCCAAAAAAACATGCAGCAATACAAGCAGGAGCTATATACACATACCTTCACACATATACATACCCCAAACACCCCAAAGCAACGCCACATGTACACCTCATGGCACCCCCCCACTACACAAACACATACATGCAACGCCAGACCACATGTGGTACTTACCTACAAATGTAGAAATCGCTCCTAAAACGACTCTCCTTCGGGGTAACAGGTCTCCTGTCCGTCCTGGATTAAAGCCTGCTGGGTGTCCAAACGAAAACCACAGCAAACAACACCAATTTGCTAGCTCTGCAGCTCCTCCACTCCACTCTGCAGGTTCACAAAATGGCTGCTGAGTACGCAGCAAACAAGCCCTATAAAGGGCTCGACGATTGGTCCGTTTTATTCGACAAGGGGAGTGTCGAATGCGTTTTGTATTGCATATGTCGAATACATGGACCCGGCGGAGGGTTTCGGCTGTCGAGTACAGTCGAATCCTAAAACGGACGAAAAAAAGACGCAATTCGGCCAGAATTGCATATACCCCTTAGCCTGTTGGTGCCTCTGGATCAAGATCGACTCTACACCTCAATGTTCCCCTGTGGAAACCAATGTAACCTGCTGCAGAAACATCTCTTTTGTGTTTTGTTTTGTTTTAAAATAAGAGAACTAATTTGAGCAAAGAAGAGAAAAGAGGAGGAAGGCGGGAATGTAGAGAAGAATGTTAGATAGAGGATAAGGGGCGTAGGGGAAATGATAACCCGACCGGTCCAATAAGCAATCAGAGAAATGTAAAAACCTTCACTAGGTTATGAGTATAGATGGAGAAACTGGGGCAAGGAACAAATCATGTAAATGCAGGGGCAGTGATGTGTGGTGGGGTGAGGCAGAGCCTTTCCTGTCATACTAACGTTTGTACCAGAGTTTTGATTGTATAAAGTATATGAAAAATACAAAGAATATGTTTGAAATATCTTATTTGCATTATTCTAATCATTTTTACAGCTAAAACTTTGTAGTAAAAAGTCTATGGCAGGTGAGGCAGTGCCTCACCTGCTGACCTTTTCTTAACTACTCAGATCAAAACTCACCAAATTTCCAGAAGTTTATACTGCTGTACCTGTGTATAATGCCCAGATGTACCCTTTGACTTATATATTATGTTTAAATCTGGCTCTGGTGCTAGACAGTGCCTCCTGAGCCATTTAGCTCACCGCACGTCCCTGTGCAGGTGTGATATTGAAATAAAAAGTCCATGGTTCGCAGACTTTGATAAAGGTGTGAGCGGAACCCCGAAGTGTACTAGTAATATATTCCATTGAGTGGATATACCATATTTTGGCAATAATTTCAGCTAATGTGGGGGTTCAGTAGTCCTCCGTAATCCCACTATGCAGCACCTCGCTTGAAGAACAATATGAGTAAACAGCTTATTTTGGTGACGAGATGCCTCGGGTATGCTCATTGGCCCTCATTCCGAGTTGTTCGCTCGCTAGCTGCTTTTAGCAGCATTGCACATACTAGGCTGCCGCCCTCTGGGAGTGTATCTTAGCATAGCAGAATTGCGAACGAAAGATTAGCAAAACTGCTACTAAATAATTCTTTGCAGTTTCTGAGTAGCTCCAGACATACTCACAGATTGCGATCAGCTCAGTCCGTTTAGTACCTGGTTTGACGTCACAAACACGCCCTGCGTTCGGCCAGCCACTCCCCCGTTTATCCAGACACTCCCGCGTTTTTCCCTGACACGCCTGCGTTTTCTAGCACACTCCTGGAAAACGCTCAGTTACCACCCAGAAACGCCCCTTTCCTGTCAATCATTCACCGATCAGCGGTGCGACTGAAAATCGTTGCTCGAACACCAGCAAATCTACTAAGTTTTGTGTTAAATAACTTAGCGCATGCGCCCTGCGTACCATGTGCATGCGCAGTTAGCAACAAATCGCAGCATAGCGAAAATCAACGAGCGAACAACTCAGAATAACCCCCATTGAGAGAAGAAAATATTTGGCATTCAAAGGAACGGAAATAAACAAAATTGAGTTAGCTAGAGCCGCAACTTCGAGCCGTAGCGGAATTAACTTTGGGCAGTCCCACCAGACATGGAGAAATGTACCGTCTGATTGTTTACATCTCCAACATAGTGGGAAGACCTCTGGGTGCATCTTATTATGTCTAATTCTATAGAATAATTTATATGCATTTTCTTTCAGTCTAACACAAATAGGGTTAGAAGCAACAATAGTACAGATTTCAGAACAATCTTCCATATGTAAAGTTTCACCCAAATCTGATTCCCAAGCTCTCGTGTGAGTCTCTAGTGTCCAAGGGATGGGGTAAGAGCAACGGATATAAAATAGAGATAAGCCCTTTAGTGGACACACTCCGGAACACCAACTTCTCAATGGGTGTAAAAGGTCTAGAACTGAGTCTCACTGCAAATGACATGTGAAAATGTCTAATTTGTAAATATTGAAAAAAAATTGTGCAGAATTTATCCCGGATATCTGTAAATGTCGGGAAGGATGGGGTTTGGGTGATATCATTAAGCAGTCTGATTCCACTCTTTTGCCAACAGGCGAAAGCAGCGGGAGAGCATTCAGCACGAAAGCTGGGGTTGTCAAACAGTGGAACCAGAGGGCTGGGATAAGGTGCTGGGTTAAACTGTTTGTTAGCAGAGTTCCAAACATCTAAAGTGTGGGATATAGTAGGGTGACCAGTGACCATCTTAGGGCAGGCCGATCTAGGGAGCCATAGTAAAGTAGATACTGAGTGCATCTTGAGAATGTTAGATTCTATCTCTACCCAAATTCTTTCAAATTGAGGTCTATTCCATAAAATACATTGTACTAGTCTAGACGCCAGGTAATAGGATTTGAAATTTGGAACACCCAAACCCCCGTCAGATGTGTGCCTCTAAATAACCAAATGTTTTACTCTGGGTATTTTTTTTAGACCAAATAAATTTCATGTTTCTTGTTTTATGTTGAAGGAGCTTGAAGATACAGGGAAGCACTCAAATCGGTAAGGTTTGAAAAAGATAGAGTAATCTTGTCAAAAGATTCATTTTGATGGCGTGGACACGACCAATCCAAGATATGTGGTAACCTCCCCATTCCTCAAGATCCTTCTGAAACTGAGCTAACAGTTTGGGATAATTAGTGTTCTAAAGCTGCCAATAGTTTTTTGGTAATAGACACCCCTAAATAGGTTAAATTACGTTTATTCCAACAAATATGGTAGGATAGTTCAAGACCGTTTGTGGGATATAAATGTTGAGAACCTCAGTTTTTTGTGTATTAACCTTATACTGTGTGAGTGTCCCATATGCCTCAATTTCCTGACACAGGTGTGGAAGGGAGTGGGCCGGGTCCGAAATCATAAGTAGAACACCATCTGCATACAGGGCAATTTTGTGTTCGGAGGAGCCAAACCTAATACCTTTAATATCAGGATTGGCACGATAAGGACCCCAGTTTAACACCCTCAGACTAATGGCTGGACAGGAAGATTTTAAAAACCCTAAAACCTATGCTAAAAAGGTTTTTTTAAATGCCATTATTGCAACCATCAACGAGGCTCTTGCTGTCTGATATGTTAAATAGGAGACATCCAAGGAGATTGTTGCACAAAAGCAAAAGAATATGGGAGAGGCAAATAACTCACGTTTTCAGCCCATTCTATTCAGGAGAAAAATGATCGGGGCTAATTGAATACTGGCCTTATGTGATAGAGCACATGAAGCAGGCTGAACAGGAGGTGTAAAGACATACTGTCCACAATTGAAAGTAAATTTCATACCAAATGGCAGGGACTATGCTATATAATAAAAGGCTAACTCTGCTCCTCACCTTTTTTGGGGGGAATTTAAGTGTTTTGCATGCCGGTAGCCACTAGATGGCAGCGGATGGAACAATTCAAATGTTGCTACATTCGGGAGTGCACAGACACCGGTGCTCAAATTACTGTTACGTTGTTCCATCGTTTTTATGGGCTAGTAACTAGTATTGAATAACAGACAAAGAGACTAATTCAAATCTGATCGCTGTTCGATGCGCACACAGCAGAATACGCAAGGGAACGAACGCTACGCAAGAATGCAAACATACACCCACAGTGCAAGAGAGCACATCAATGTGCAGCACTGCAAAAAAGAGGTGTATACCAATATGCATCGCACAGGAGCGATGTGTATGCAAGGTTGCTAAGTAAATCGCCATATGTACACTGTAATGTGTAAATGTGCGCTGCATTCGCAAGCCACCAATATTTTTTGCATCTGTGCGTAGCATTCGCCAGCTAGCACTTATTCCCACAATGGGTTTTTTTTTAAATAGGAAAAAAGAAACCACCTAATCAATACACAATTACCATAAGGATTTGTAATGTGCTTGATCAATTAAGTCATCAAACACTGCACAATGAAGTGTTTGAGAACATAATTACTCAATAATATTCCTCAATTATGGCAAAAAACATACTAAAAACACAAATTATGTCTGTTATCCAAGTTGCATCATACACTGAATAATATTTATGTTAGCTTCAGGTGGTTTTTTTTTGTTTTTTTTAAATGCAGTATTTACACTCCACCCCTAAAATGTTATTTTCACAAATATAGTCGAAAGATAAATATACACGTATTGAAGAATCCCTGGATATATTAAATAGATATCAAAATGTTTTGAAGGCTTAAATATATTTTAAAATATAACACAACACAATAACATAGTTCAAATTATGTTTTATTATTTAACATTACAGGTAGTTTGTTCTGTCTTTAATTTGGGTACCAAAAATAGAAATTAAATTAAAATAAAAGTAACAAATTTTGGACGTTGTCCAGGAGGGCCAGGATGTTGCCCTGCATGGCCACCAGTTGGGCCCGTATGGCCAGGTCTCGATCTCCAAGCTCAGGATCTGTAATAAGTTTAGATTAATGTTTAAATTACTAATTGAACACATAAACCCATATTTAGGAAACCAACATAACTACATTATATTTAAAATCCCACTGTAAAGCAGATTATGGACTTCACATATGCTACTTATTAATGACCTAAAAGATGACTTCCACATTCCTAATCAATTATTAGGCAAGACACTGTATTTTACATTAAAAATTAAACCTCTGCCCTTATGTCCTTAAAACACAAAAAACACATCAACACTGCATCTGGCATGTTTCTGGCTCACTTCTTCTCAAACTAAATTAATGGAGCGTGTAAGGCCACTAGCCATCTTATGTAATGGTGTCACACACATCTGAAGTTGTTCCCATTAAATTAGGTAGTTAGGAAAGGACATTCTTATTCCTTGTCATTAAATTAGTCTTAAAAATTATTTTTACTTTTACTGAATTGTACTTTTTCTGAAATCTCTGCCACTACCTGTGTGTTGGACCTGTGTGCCTCTAGCTGCTGTGGAACTAAACATCCCAGCATGGCCTACCTCATTGACAGCATGCCTAGTTCAACTGTGGTCGGAAATGGTTGGAAGTGGTTTCACACAGCAGCTGCAGGGACACAAGTTGAAGACACATGTTGTTGTAAATTTTTAAACATGAAATGATTGGGTTAACTAAAATTAGTCTTCCTAGGCTCCAGATCCGGCCGCTCAAACACATCTCCTTCGGGGGCTATAGTGGCCCACTCGCCCTCATCCTCACTTTCTGGGCCCAAAGCATACTTGCCTACTTTTGAAAAGTAGTTTCAGGAAGATTATAGATTGCATTGGAATGCCCGTGCCATTGAGCGGACGTGTCACATTCCACCTAAGGGGCGTGTGTTTATCTCCACGTTTGGGTGTATCTACTGTAACTCAGGGGTGTGTCCTGTGGCAGATCAAAACTTAAGTAGAAAGCGTAGTATATGGCACACGCCGACATCACAGCTACATTACCCAGCAGTGCTACACGCCGACATCACACATACATTACACAGCAGTGCTACACGCCGACATCACACCTACATTACCCAGCAGTGCTACACGCCGACATCACACATACATTACACAGCAGTGCTACACGCCGACATCACACCTACATTACACAGCAGTGCTACACGTCGACATCACACCTACATTAGACAGCAGTGCTACACGCCGACATCACACATACATTACACAGCAGTGCTACACGCCGACTTCACAGTTACATTACACAGCAGTGCTACACGCTGACATCAGTTACATTACATAGCAGTGCTACACGCCGACATCACACATACATTACACAGCAGTGCTACACGCCGACATCACAGTTACATTACACAGCAGGGGGAAATCTTCTTAGATACATTTGACCCCAACTGACTCCATTCTAAATATACCACCATCACAGACCCAAGGCCCATATGCTGATAGGAGGGAATCCGGGAGCTGTACGGTAATTTGCTCGGGCAGCGTGGTACTCCGATGAAAAACGGTCAGCATCTATGATTTTGGGTTGCAGTCTAGACCCCTGGGTTTGGACAATTGCATTATGCTTCCATTAAACAGCCCTCTATATGGTTGCCAGATCTATAGAGGGAATGCAGTCAAAATGCTGGCGGTCGGAGATCCCGGCGTTCAGGACACCGACGCCTGAATCCCGACAGCTGGCATAATGCCGACGGACGACATCCCGATACCTGCCCCTAATTCTCACTCCCCCCTCTGCCAGGTATTCTATAGGGATCCCTATAGACGAGCTTACATTCAAGTGCCATAAACATCACAGATTAATATTATTTCACCTATAGTAAATATGACCTTGCTAAGAAATCTGTTTGTCCGTGGCCATGTGCAGCAGGGGGTTAAGTGTCTGTCTCCGCTGGTTGCATTTTGAATAAATTATTTATACAGCAGGACATGCCAGACTACAGCTGCACTAATTCTAAATGACACCCAGCCAGGGTGTGTAACAAGTAACATAAGATCATACACAGGGCAAAAGGCAGTGACATAGGGTGGGGGTGAGGAAGGTTGAGCAGATATGGACAAGTCTGTGGACTGTAAGAGGAGGGGGTGCCGGCAATAACGGGAGATCGATGTTACATACTGTGGAATGCAGGTTCTGGGAGCCGTAAATAAACTTGCTGCGTGTGGGCTGGAGTCTCACTGCCAGAGGTACAGGCTGTGTCAGGCTTGTCTCGGGCAGTGTGAGGCTGTACATGAGTGCCGGAGGATGCTGTCCAGCTCCGGCTCCTGTGCTGCCTTCTCCCCCTCTCTGTAATTGTGGCAGGCTGGGGGTGGATGTGCGTGCGTCTACAGTACATCTCCGCAATGGGCGCTTCCTACAGTACATCTCCGCTATGGCCGGCTCTACCCCGTCGCATCAGGACTCGCGTCACGCATGCGCAGTCCGTATTATTGACGCACAAGTTGCGAATGCGGGAGGATTGTTTAATTTTCCGGGGCAGCGGGAGACTCCACAGTGAACCGGGAGTCTCCCGCGGGATGCGGGAGAGTAGGTAACTATGGCCCAAAGTGAGGGTGGGATGTTGGATGGGGGAAGGGGCTTGAAGGGGGGAGGGAGGTTGGTTGGTGGAACGGGCTTGAAGGGGGGAGGGAGATTGGATGGGGGAAGGGGCTTGAAAGGGGGAGGGAGGTTGTTTGGGGGAAATAGGATCCGATTGTGATGGGGTGGGAATGTCAAGGGGATCTTCATTTGGGCCGTGGTATGGAGGATGAGGTGCGGTGTATGCTTGAGAGGGGGAGGGTGGTTGAGAGGGGGGGTTGAGAGGGGGAGAATGTTTGAGAGGGGGAGAATGTTTGAGAGGGGGTGAATGTTTGAGGGAGGGGGAGGATGCTTGTGAGGGGGAGGATGCTTGAGAGGGGGAGGGTGGTTGAGGGGGGGAGGGTCTGTTCTGGTGCCGGATGCCTCGTCTTGCTCAGCCTAAGGAGAGTGAAACACAGCTGTATGTCAGTTATTGCAACTTTTTGCCATAACATTTTGACAGTAAAAAAAATTTTATTAGATTTTTTATTTTAATGTGGGTTTTTTTGTGTGATACCATAGTTACAAGGAGATTATTATTTTATATTGGGTCCTGCAGAATGTATTTAATTTTTTTTATTGAAATATTATTTTCAAGCTTCAAACATAACATGATGTCATAGACATTGTCTTGTATGTGTTTGGTTTGTTTGTATTATCTTCATCAAACAATGCTTATGCCATACAAGGTACCCAGTAGGGGTAATTCAGATCTGATCACACCAGCAAATTTGTTAGCAGTTGGGCAAAACCATGGAGGTCATTCCGAGTTGTTCGCTCGCAAGGCGATTTTAGCAGAGTTGCTCACGCTAAGCCGCCGCCTACTGGGAGTGAATCTTAGCATCTTAAAATTGCGAACGACGTATTCGCAATTTTGCGATTACAAACTTCTTAGCAGTTTCAGATTAGCTTCAGACTTACTCGGCATCTGCGTTCAGTTCAGTGCTTGTCGTTCCTGGTTTGACGTCGCAAACACACCCAGCGTTCGCCCAGACACTCCCCCGTTTCTCCAGCCACTCCTGCGTTTTTTCCGGAAACGGTAGCGTTTTTTCCCACACGCCCATAAAACGGCCTGTTTCCGCCCAGAAACACCCATTTCCTGTCAATCACACTACGATCGCCTGAGCGAAGAAAAAGCCGTGAGTAAAAATCCTAACTTCATAGCAAATTTACTTGGCGCAGTCGCAGTGCGGACATTGCGCATGCGCACTAAGCGGAAAATCGCTGCGATGCGATGAAATTTACCGAGCGAACAACTCGGAATGAGGGCCAATGTGCACTGCAGGGTGGGCAGATATAACATGTGCAGAGAGAGTTAGATTTGGGTGGGGTGTGTTCAAACTGAAATCTAAATTGCAGTGTAAAAATAAAGCAGCCAGTATTTTCCCTGCACAGAAACAAAATAACGCACCCAAATCTAACTCTCTCTGCACATGTTATATCTGCCCTCCGTGCGGTGCACATGGATCAGATCTGAATTTGGCCCACAGATACTTACAAGCTTACATGCTTACAAGCATCTATGACTCTAAACATATACTAAAACTGTCTACATGCATAAAAGCACACACACATTTGTATGCTAATATTAGCCATGGAAAATATTAAAAACAATAGGCAAACAAGCGCTACACTGTGCATCACTTACTGGCTAGTATTTGCTGGTGCAAACACGACAGCAGATCCGGCTGTCGGCGGTGGAGGTCCGACCACCGCCGCTCCAATTGCACAATGGGCCGCCTTGTGCGGACCCTCGCCTGCAGTTTGCGGTGAACCTCTGCATAGGCCGCACGCTTTCTTGCGTTTGAGACGTATGGTCCCGTGCGGCCTACACGGCGGTCCATCACCACAGTGAGGAGCCTTAGCTTCTTCATACTAAATGCGGCAGCTCGCATGGTGCCAATGGCGTATTGATCTCAAATGCTCATATTTATTCTGTGTGCTCACTGTTGATTGGCCGTCAGTTATGATGCTGTCAAATAGTAAGGAGCTTTATTGAAATTGGTTTTGATGAACATCCTGATGTGCGGCCCTGAATGCGTACACAAGGGGGTATGCACGCCAATAAATGCACTGCACCTAGAAACTTACCAACTTCCGCAGCACTTTACTCAGCTACACATAGCAGGTTTTTTGGATGAGCGTGTTTGGATATGTGGGAATAAGGGAAAAAAGAACATTAATACAGATGTTTGCATGATATACCTTTTTTTAAAAAAAATATATTTTCTTTTTTTGGTTTGTTTAAGGAGAATAAAATGTTTGTTCTTGTTAAAAAAAAAAAACCTTGCAAATATATTAAACCAATTTGAAGTCCACAAAACACTATTGGTATACATGCACTATTTTGCTCCTTTCACAAATGCACTCTACATCTTTTTCACAAGTATTACCAACACAAACTAAGAGATTTACTTTGTATGTAAAATCAAGCACATACATGTAAAATAGTTTCACATTTACTAAAATACATTGTTTGTTGGTAATCAGTAACTGGTGAATCGCACAGGAGGACCCTAGGCTGAACCACACCACGTATGTTGGTACTACTATTTTTTGGCAAGGATTGTTGCAACCTTAAAATATTTTTCCTTGTTCCATCTGAAGGGTACCAGTGGAAGTGGCCTCACCTTTTCTCATATAGGGAATCTCCTGTGTTTATGTTGTTTTGATTTTTGTCTTGTGGACATTTTCCATTTTTATCTATTTTATTGTTCGAAAAAAAAGTTTTTTAGTAATAAAAAATCATCATTTTTCTGGCGGGATTTGCCATTTTATTGATCGCCCGGGAGCCATTGGTGTGGGGGTATCAGAGGTCGAGGACAGAAGTCGGGACCAAAAGATACCTTTCAACGCATATAGGGCTTGATATAAAGGTAAGCCTGGTGCAGATGGGCGACCTATTATAAAGTTGATGTGATATGGTGTGTTGAGAAGTTATCCATATAACAAGCATTGTGGGAGATCCAAAATAGAAGCAAGGACCCAAAGATACCTTTCAACGCACATAGGGCCCATCATAAAGGTCAGTCTCCTAATAATTGGGACTTCAAGGATCGATTGAAAACAATGGGACTCACTAATTTGTTTTCTCTTTGAGGAACAAGAAACTATACGGATCGGAATTGTGTATAGCAGCGCTGGGAGATCGCCCCTTTATGTTATATTGTGTCTAGAAAGGAGTGGTGCTCCTTCTTTGGTGGTTTACCGAGCTGCAGCTAGGGCGCAAGTTACTGTTACACATATTTTTTTGAGTAACTACCTATATTATACCTGGCTGAAATATCTGATTACATCTACCTGTAAAGAATTTGCTCTCGTTTTTCAAACTCTAAAATACCTGATGTATTGTTGGATTATTCGGGCTCTAAGTGCATGTCCCCGATGGGCGTCCGAGCCCCGCCTCCATGTCAGGCCAAACCCTGGCTCATCATCCTCTGGGGTCAATACCTCATTATCTGGTAGATCAAAATGCCTACTTACAGCAATATTGTGTAGGATCGCACACAAGACCACAATTTTACTAACCATTTCCGGCGAATACATGAGGTCGCCACCAGTGCGGTGGAGCACACAGAAGCGCCCTTTTAGGACGCCAATTGTCCACTCCAACAGCTGCCTAGTGGCTGTAAGCACGGAATTAAAATCCGTTTGTGGCCCTGGTGTTGGTCTGCTGTAAGGAGTCATGAGCCAGGGGGTGCAAGGGTATCCATGATCTCCTGCAAAAACACAATACAATATGACTTCAGAAATACAAACAAGTGAAAAACTACATCACTTAACCTTGAATACATGATGCAGATTAAACTCACCCAATATCCACGCATCTTGCCCTTCCAACGTCCTTAATCTTTGCCATATCCTTGATTGCCAAATCTCGTGTGAATCATGGGCACTCCCTGGGTACCGGGCGTTCAGGGAAAGGATCTGGAGGGATGGGCCACAAACAACCATCACATTAAAAGAGTGGAACAGTTTTCTGTTCCTAAAGATTTCTTCATTATGTTGTCAAAGTCGAAAAATATTGCAGTACACACATCGCGTACAAACTACACACAGATGGCCTCCTTGCGTGTACTTGTTCTGCCGTGCGTGCGCATATTCGCAATTTGTGTATGGTCGCTCCCGCGGTCCTGCGCATTAGCGCGTGGTATGAGTATTTACGGTAGAGTTTGTGAACGCATGGAAAAGCCATCAAAACACATTAGATATTTAATCCAAATAGTGCATAATTAACACATAGTCTCCCTGCACCACACCAGCAAGTTACAACAGTTTAAATGGTATCAGAACAAAAGGATTCACCTTTACAGGATAGGAGGGGACAGAACTAGGTTATAAGGTGGTGTTTGGTATCCAGATGTAGGGTATTTTAAGGGTAATATTCCGGTGTTGGTTTGCAGCAGTTCCTGCGAATAGTTATGTGCAGGAGCAGAATATAGATATAAACTGTATTTACTGTACATTAGGTATGCGGTGGGAACCCAGAGGAGACCACCCACAAGTGCATCTGGAACAGACATCGCCCATCTATTCAAACCAACCTATGACCTCTCCTGTACTGTAAATGACCATCCCTGTGTCCAATGGACAAAGAGATTACAGTATCCATTGTGTTAAGTTTTGGAAGATTGTATAAAGGAGCCAGCTGCAGGCCTGGTCAGGGACAAGACTCTAAAGTTTTTCTATCTAGATGACTGAGGACCAGACTGGGTAGCGCGGCGAAAACCAAACACGTATGTACCATTGACTGTAGCCATTATTCTTTTTTATTGTATTGCTTTGTTATTGTAACCCCCTTTCAGTAATACAGGTTGAGTATCCCATATCCAAATATTCCAAAATACGGAATATTCCGAAATACAGACTTTTTTTGAGTGAGAGTGAGATAGTGAAACCTTTGTTTTTTGATGACTCAATGTACACAAACTTTGTTTAATACACAAAGTTATTAAAAATATTGTATTAAACGACGTTCAGGCTGTGTGTATAAGGTGTATATGAAACATAAATGAATTGTGTGAATGTACACACACTTTGTTTAATGTACAAAGTTATTAAAAATATTGGCTAAAATTACCTTCAGGCTGTGTGTATAAGGTGTATATGAAACATAAATGCATTCTGTGCTTAGATTTAGGTCCCATCACCATGATATCTCATTATGGTATGCAATTATTCCAAAATACGGAAAAATCCGATATCCAAAATATTGTATTAAACGACGTTCAGGCTGTGTGTATAAGGTGTATATGAAACATAAATGCATTCTGTGCTTAGATTTAGGTCCCATCACCATGATATCTCATTATGGTATGCAATTATTCCAAAATACGGAAAAATCTGATATCCAAAATACCTCTGGTCCCAAGCATTTTGGATAAGGTATACTCAGCCTGTAATATGTTGTGGTGTCGGAACCCGGCATTTTAAATACAAACTGGTGTCGTGTTTTCCTTTCCCTGCTAAGGTTATAAGTGTATTACTATCGCATGCATAGCTGTTAAGGGTTCACGGTGTATCTTTGGGTGTGCACACACTGAGTGTACTTTGTACAGCTAGCGCGGCGTTTGTACGCAAAGTACGTACACGGTACGGGGCTCTGTACGCTAATGATGTAATAAGTACGTAGGTTGAGGATTAAGTATAGCGGCCGCAGCGGCTCCATTTAAAGTGTATGAAATGTCTTTTTAAAGTGTTGCTTTTAGTCCTGTACGTAAATCAGCATTTACAATTGGGGGCATCGTCCGGTTTCCACATACTCACAGCCTAATAGGTCATAGCAGACTTAATTTAACAGCAAAGGGCGGAAAGAAGTTATCCTACGTAACCTTTTCTTGGTCGATTGATAAACTGAAAACCCTACTTGTGTGCTGATTAGATGGCGTCTGCTCTGTATGGTCTGCAGAGGTGCTGGTAGAACCCGTAAAACACAGGAAAAAAGCTATTTAAAAATCTGTGAATTTTTTTGGGGCGCCAAAAAAGTGTACACAAAGGACACTCATACTTTGCATACCCTCTCACATTGTTGCCACAAGACTCAGATTGCTAGATTCATTTAAATCTGTGTGAAATTGGATACATTTGTTGCTACATAGTTAAAACTAAAATAAAAGTGTTTAAGGAAGTAAATATAAAGACACAAATGCAGGCCTGCGTAAAAGTTTATACAGAACAAGTTGTGTCTAGTGGGCAATAGTAATTAGTATTGTTCACATTTATAGAGCTGTGGGATTTGTTTTATTGCGGACATACGGTTTTGTACACGTGTCTCGGACAAAGTACAGGACTGTGCATGCAGCGTAAAAGACATGCACGGTCGCACGTTTACGCAAAGTGCGTAAGAGTGCAGACGTTAAGTACAAATTACACAATAGTGTTGTTTAGTTCAAAGGTGGGACAGTAGCCATGCTACAATAGCACAAAACTACCCGGTTTCTAAAACAGATTAGTATAAAACTTTTGGTTATACTGTATTGCCTCTGGGGTTAAAGCTGCCAATCAGAACGAGTGAAAATTTTCTGTACAGAAAAACAAAGTGTATTTGAATGAGCGAAAGCGGAGTGAGTGGATTTGAACCCCGGAAATCGTGTCCCGTGGTACACCAAGTGAGTGGAGGCTTGGTGGCGTGAGGTGGCTGACTCACGTTAATATAGATTGAAATACATAAGTCGTGAGGAGAATTGCACAGGAGCATGGTAGGGAATTGTGAATTGTGACCCATATAGTTTTTTTTTATACGCTCCGGCTGAGGATTCACAGCTTGTGATTCGATTCCAGTGGTCGTACGGCAGATAGGTAACAAGTACCTATACGCTGTGCGATTGGACCACGCGTTTGTGAGTGCGATATATAGCGCAACTTGATACCCCTTTTACGAGCTTTTGCATAAAATCGCGGTATCATTAGCGCTGTGTACAGCATACGCAAGCGTGATTTGTGTACAAGTGCATAAAGGGAGTTTTCGCTGGTCTCTCTCAGGAAAATCTCCAACGACAGATACTTTACTGGAAAGGGTAAGTTATTCCTAAAAACTTCCAGTAAATATAGGTCAATTAGGGGCCCTAAGTTGGGTACATCGCCTTCGCTATCGACTGTGTATGGTAGTACTGGCCAACATGGGCGAGAGTAGGTGGAAGCGCTCGGAGAACTTTCACCATCGCCTTATATTGAGTATTTTGGTGTTTGTGGGAAAAGGCCCACAATTATGGGAGCCAGTTGCTCAACTAAGGGACATTTAGCCAGGGTTCAGGCTGAAGTGCCGCGGCCGAGAGGGTCAGCGAGGTTTATTATGTGTGAAAAATATGGTTCACACACGGAGGCTTTTTGCAATGAATGATTACGTATGACTGACAAAGATAGGGTACCATTCAATAAGGTGGGCAGCTTTGAACCGGAGGTATTGCAGAACTTAAGGATAAGGATATGTCTGATAAAATCCAGAAAACAAAGGATTAGACATACAGATTGTTTAAATTTATGGCAGCAAGAGGGGGAGATGCAAAGGGAATTAGCTCACGCAGCAGGTTCCAAACCTAGCGGGAAAACAATGGCGACCGCACCACCACCACCATATATTGTTGGGGAGAAAGTGGCTACAAGCAATGGTGCATTAGTACAGGATAGGAATGTGATTGATAAATGTACTAACGCTAACCCTTGCCAGCTGTATCCCATTTTAAATTTTCCCCAGGATTGTGAGCAGGAAGATGATCCCAGCATGATATCGGCACTCTCTCTAGCAGCTACCATACAAGATACTCAGGTGAGCACGGCCCAAACATCAAGAGTTGTAGCAAGGCCCCCTAGCGGAGGAATAAGTGAGGTCGTGTCCACAGGTAAGCACGGTACCATACATTATGCAGAAAATATAGCTCCCCACATTGTAGAATCAAACCAGAAGGATGTAATTGAATTAAATCCTGTGAGGGTAATTGCAGTTCCCAACGGGAAAACTGACAATCAGGGAGTAACTCCCATCAGGAACATTGCCATGCATTGTCCCTGGTCCTGAGCAGAGTTAAGGTCAATGCCAGAGATTCATTAAAGAGTTAGGTAACGCCCATGAGCCTACAAATAAAGATTGGCGAACAGTGCTACGAGTTTGTTTACCCTCAAATATAGACACCACGAAGTTCATAGCAGACAGTAAGTTAGATGCAGAAGTACCTCTCACTGATGAATACAATCAGGAGAATGTAAAGCAAATCAATCTGCAACTAGGAGTGTATTTCCCTACTGTTGTCAAATGGAATAACATTTTCTCCATAAGACAAAAGGAAGGTGAAACGGCATCCGAATATTTCCATTGAGCACTGCTGGAAATGGCTAGATACACTGGGATCGAGGACATTAAAGATAATGTACATCACAGAGAGGTAGCTGTTACTGTATTAATGGACGGGTTAAAGGAGGCATTAAGAACAAGGGTACAAACCTCTCTACCTAACTGGAGAGGTATCTCGGTGGCTGCATTGAGAGAGTCCGCTATCGAGCGCGACCGGAATATCAGTAAGCACAGGGAGTCTCAGGGGGATAAGCTGATGACAGTAAGTATAAATGCTCTTACAACAAAACCACATCAGCCAAAACTCCAGATCCCTGATGGTAAGTCATGGTCAATAATATGCTTCTATTGTAAAAAGGAAGGACATTTTGCAAGGGACTGTAGGAATAAAGGTACACATAACATATACCGACCCCCTAGGCCAGGATATGAATCAGACTACAATTCACATAATTGGGATCAGGGACCACCTAGGAGGAATTACGAGCCACATGCAGGGGAAACAAGGAGGTACCCACCAAGGAGAGATTGGCAGACCTCCGAAAATTCTCAGCTACCCCCCTCACATATTGTAGCTGCCAATGCGCTGCGGGAGGGTCCCAATATACAATAGGGGTTGGGCCACACCTGTAGTCTGCAGCCAGTGAAATTGATTGCTAGCCATGGTAGCGAACCTGAGGTCACGGTTGATGTAGCTGGTGTACCATTACCATTTCTTGTAGATACAGGGGCGGCCAGGTCAGTGTTGAATTCCACATCAGGTATAAAGACCACGGGAAAAATGATTTCGGCAATGGGAGTAACAGGAACGGTTCAACAATACCCTTTGAGTAGACCTGCAGAGATTACGATAGGGCCCTTGCAAACCAAACATTCTTTTCTGTTGGCTGCATCGGCTCCGACTAATCTACTCGGCAGAGACTTATTGTGTAAAATGCGGTGTGTCATATATTGTACTCCTGAGGGTGTCTTCTTGGATATACCTGAGAACCACGCTCAAGAAGTGCAAGATATGTTAGACACCCCTCAAAGGCTAATGTCGCATTCTACTGTTATAGACAAGTGTCCATCAAAGGTAGAGGAAATGATCTCACAAATACCGGGTTCCCTTTGGACCAAAGATGGACAAGACACTGGATTGATGGCGACTGTAGCTCCAGTAGTAGTACAAGTAAAAGATGGTAGGATAGTGTTAGGCGCCGGGGTCCGCTTGTCTGCGCGGCCCGGCGCCTAGCAACTAGAGACGCCGTGTGCGTACAGCCGCCGGCTCCCTAGCAACGCTAGACACCGGGCGCGCTGAGCCGCACGGACCCTAGCAACGGGGACGCCACTGGCGGACCGCGTTCCCCGTTGCTAGGCATTAGGAATTAATATATTCACCTGCTCTCTGGCCGTGCAGCAAGGCAGCTGCACGGCATTTATTCTAATCAGCCTTTTAGCAGCTGATCGGAGGACTCCTTGTTAAATACACTCCCAGGGCTTCTCACAGACGCCGGTAATAGCTTCCTGCATGCTGCCTTTGTTTGCTGAGAGTCTGTTTCCAGTCCTGCTGTATCCGGTCATTCCAGTCCTCAGAAGTCCGGTATTCGGGAGTTGTCATCTCATCCCAGGAGGTCGTTTGGTTCCCTGGAGTCCTGACTGATCACCGTTTTATATCCAGTGGTGTTCGTGAGTTGCGGCTCTGCCGTGTGTTGCGGCTCAGCCGCTTTTCCTTTTATATTTTGTTTTTGGAGCATTTGCGGAGGGTTCCGCTTCCACAAGTCCTCTCTGGTACTCGGCAGTGCCGGGTAGGAGAATTGGACAAGTGGATATTTTGGTTGTCCTTTTCCCTGGCGGTTTCTCCGCACATATTATAGTTTTGAGTTAGCTTAGCCCCTGGCCTGGTTGTTTAGTTAGAGGGCCTCTTGTTATCACCCTGTCTCGGATTTCCCTTTGTCTCTCATTAAGACCGGGGGGCATCGCAGTTGGGCAGACATAATCCGCCCTTCAAACGCGGCTGCCAAGGGCTCAAGAAACCATAGTCTCGCAGGGGATTTCTGACAACACGGGTGAGACAACAGAGTTAGGGCGCCAGGGGGTATTTTCCTGTCCTGCTCCCTTCCCCAGCATTCCGTTCCAGTGCTCCGGTCCTTGCCATAAGATCTCCTCTGACCAGAGTGCTGGAATCATAACATTATTACCGGCCATACCAAAACTTAAAATTAAACGGGGTTTAATTTTTTCTCATTCAGTTTTGTGAGAGTTTATCGGCCTCATGAATCCGACAGGTTTAGGGCCAAATCCTGGTCAGCTCTTAGTCAGCCAGATTCAAGAACTTACTCAGATGGTTCAGGATCTTTCTCTTCGGGTGAAGTCGCAGGAAGATCTTTTGCGAGCTTCCCCAAGGGTAGTCCCTGAACCAAAGATGCATTTGCCTGACCGTTTTTCTGGTGATAGAAAAGAGTTTTTTAATTTTAAAGAATCCTGTAAACTTTATTTTCATTTAAGACCGACTTCCTCGGGTACAGAATCTCAGCGGGTCGGGATTATTATTTCTTTACTCCAGGGGGATCCTCAGACCTGGGCATTTGGTTTAAGAGCAGAGGATCCTACATTGTTGTCAGTTGACGCTTTTTTTAAGTCTTTAGGGCTCTTGTATGATGACCCTGATAGAGAGGCGTCCGCTGAAAGTCAGCTGCGCGCTCTCAAACAAGGTAGAAATCCTGCGGAGGTTTATTGTACGGAGTTTCGCCGTTGGTCGAACGACTGTGGCTGGAATGACCCAGCCCTGCGCAGTCAGTTTCGCCTCGGCTTATCAGAGTCTATAAAGGACAGTCTCCTTCAGTACCCCGCTCCTGAGACTCTCGATAAACTCATGGAGCTTTCTATTAAGATTGATCGTCGTCTCAGAGAGCGGAGGGCTGAAAGAGGAGCACCTGTAAGGTCAAGTCCGTGTGTATATTCCATTCCTGAAGACGTAGAGGAGCCCATGCAGATGGGTCTCTCCCGGCTGTCTCCTGAGGAAAGAGCCAGAAGGCAAAATTCTGGTCTTTGTCTGTACTGTGGGGGTAAGGGACATTTTGCTCGTAATTGTCCAAACAAGTCGGGAAACGCTTTGACCAGGTGAATTGTGAGGGGGTTCACCTAGGTCTGCAGCTTATCTCCTCGAATAACTCCCTTTTAGTCCCAGTTAAAGTTTCCTTTGGCAGCCTCAGTTCTTCGGTGTCGGCTTTTGTTGACAGTGGAGCTGCAGGAAACTTTATGGATTTAACTTGGGCTAAGGCCTTAGGCATTCCTCAGTTACCTTTGGGTAGGTGTGTCACCATGCATGGCTTAGATGGGAGTCCGCTGTCCAATGGGATTATTTCTCTCCGTACACCCCCTGTACTACTTACAGTAGGAGCTCTTCATTCCGAGAAAATCGAGTTCTATCTTACACATTGCCCAGCAGTTCCAGTTGTTCTGGGTCACCCTTGGCTGGCCTTTCATAATCCCACCATTGATTGGCGGTCGGGGGAGATTTCACAATGGGGTACTTTTTGTGATAAGGAATGTATCACGTTTCCAGTCAGAGTAGCAGCTATCATTCCAGAACTCATTCCGGTGGAATACCAGGAGTTTGCTGATGTTTTCTCCAAAGGCAATGCGGACATTCTGCCTCCCCATCGGCCTTATGATTGTACTATTGAGTTAATTACTGGCGCCGCATTGCCAAAGGGAAGATTATATGCATTATCCGGGCCAGAAACTGCGGCTATGAATGATTATGTTAAGGAGAGCCTTGAGAAAGGATTTATTAGACCATCAAAATCTCCTTTAAGTGCAGGCTTCTTCTTTGTGGAGAAAAAGGATGGCTCGCTTAGACCTTGCATTGATTTTAGAGCCCTGAATAAGATCTCAGTTAAAAACACCTATCCTTTGCCGTTGATTTCTGTACTCTTTGATCAGTTACGTTCTGCTGTGATTTTTTCTAAAATTGACCTTAGAGGAGCGTACAACCTCATCCGAATTAAATCTGGAGATGAGTGGAAGACGGCCTTCAGTACTCAGTCGGGTCACTACGAATACCTGGTGATGCCGTTCGGTCTGTCCAATGCTCCAGCAGTTTTTCAGGACCTCATTAACGAAGTGCTCCGTGACTTCCTAGGGAAATTCGCGGTTGTTTACTTAGACGACATCCTGATTTTTTCTGAATCAATAGAACAACATGTTACCCAGGTGCGTCTGGTTCTTCAAAAGTTACGTGAGAATCATTTATATGCCAAGCTGGAGAAGTGTGAGTTTCATGTCACGGAAGTATCTTTTTTAGGGTACATAATTTCCCCTCAGGGATTTTCCATGGAACCAAAGAAACTCCAGGCCATCCTTAGTTGGGCGCAACCCACCAATTTAAAAGCAATTCAGCGCTTTTTAGGGTTTGCGAATTATTATAGGAGGTTCATTCATTCTTTTTCTGACCTGGTTGCTCCCATTGTAGCTCTGACAAAGAAAGGAGCGGATCCTACCAACTGGTCGCGTGAAGCTGAGTTGTCCTTCCGGGCCTTGAAACAAGCCTTTGTCTCCGCTCCAGTCCTCAGACATTCTAATCCGGAATTGCCCTTTGTGGTGGAGGTTGATGCTTCGGAGGTTGGAGTGGGGGCTATCCTTTCTCAAAAGGATCCGGAGTCTCTGGAGTTACATCCTTGTGCCTTTATGTCCAGGAAATTCTCCTCTGCTGAATCCAACTATGACGTTGGTAATCGGGAGTTACTGGCGGTAAAGTGGGCTTTCGAGGAGTGGAGGCATTGGCTGGAGGGAGCAAAACATTCTATTTCGGTATTGACTGACCATAAGAACCTGCAATACATTGAATCGGCTAAGCGGCTTAATGCCCGGTAGGCACGTTGGGCATTATTTTTTACTCGTTTCAAATTTATAATCACTTTCAGGCCTGGTTCCAAGAATACCAAGGCTGATGCCCTGTCACGTAGCTTTCTTCCGGTTCACAATAACAATCCTGTTACCCCCATACTTCCATCTTCGGTCATCTGGGCGGGCCTCACACAAGATTTATTTACCCAGTTAAAACAGCTTCAACACCAAGCTCCTAGAATTACTCCTGCTGGTCGTCTTTACGTCTCTGAGTTTTTGAGAGCTACTGTTTTAACGGAATTCCATGATAACAAAGTTTCAGGGCATCCAGGAGTTTCTAAGACATTGGAGTTAGTCTCTTGCTCAGTATGGTGGCCTAGTCTTTCTAAAGACGTCAAGGAATTTGTTTATTCATGTCAGGTTTGTGCACAGCATAAGGTTCCCCGTTCCTTGCCTATCGGGCAACTTATGCCCTTAAATGTTCCTCTCAGGCCATGGTCTCATATTTCCATGGATTTTGTGGTTGACCTTCCCCTTTCAGCCGGATTCCGAGTCATATGGGTGGTAGTGGACCGTTTTAGTAAAATGGCTCATTTTATTGCTCTTCCCCGATTGCCTTCTGCCCAAGGGTTGGCAGTTTTGTTTCTCCGCCATGTATTCAGGCTTCATGGGTTGCCTACTGATATTGTTTCTGATCGGGGTCCACAATTCATCGCACAATTCTGAAAATGTTTTTGTGCCTCATTGAAGATGAAATTGTCGTTAACATCCGGTTACCACCCACAATCCAACGGGCAAACCGAACGAGTTAACCAATCATTGAAACAATATTTGCGCTTGTATTCAGCCAAACTCCAGAATGATTGGTCCGAGTTTCTTCCGTTGGCTGAATTTGCTAACAATAATTCTTGTCATTCCTCCACTAAAGAGTCTCCATTCTTTTCAGTTTTTGGTTTTCACCCCAGAGCTAATTCTTTTTTTCATCATTCCTCAGTCTCCTCGCTAACCTTAACCTCCCATCTCAGAGCCATTTGGAAAAAGGTGCACCTTGCTCTCAGAAAAGCGGCCTTTCGAGAGAAGAAATTTTCTGACAGGCTCCGACGTCCTTGCACTTTTAAGGTGGGAGATAGGGTGTGGTTGTCGACTCGCAACATCAGGCTTCGACAATCCTCGGCTAGACTGGGACCCAAATTTATTGGGCCATTTCTTATTATTAAAAGAGTCAACCCAGTTGCCTTTCGGTTACGTTTACCAAGATCTCTCAGGATTGGAAATACGTTTCATTGTTCCCTGTTGAAACAATACGTTTCTTCCAGTAGATTTCCTCGGAAGATCTCTCAGGGTAGATCTCCAGTGGATGTACAGGGACAACAGGAGTTCTTGGTAGAGAAGGTTCTCGATTCCAAATTGTCCCGGGGTCGGCTGTATTTTCTTGTTCACTGGAAAGGCTATGGTCCGGAGGAAAGGTCTTGGGTCCTGGATAAGGATCTTCATGCCCCGAGGCTCAAGAGGGCATTTTTTCGGGAATTTCCTCAGAAACCTGGCTTTAGGGGTTCCTTGACCTCTCCTCAAGGGGGGGGTACTGTTAGGCGCTGGGGTCCGCTTGTCTGCGCGGCCCGGCGCCTAGCAACTAGAGACGCCGTGTGCGTACAGCCGCCGGCTCCCTAGCAACGCTAGACGCCGGGCGCGCTGAGCCGCACGGACCCTAGCAACGGGGATGCCACTGGCGGACCGCGTTCCCCGTTGCTAGGCTTTAGGAATTAATATATTCACCTACTCTCTGGCCGTGCAGCAAGGCAGCTGCACGGCATTTATTCTAATCAGCCTTTTAGCAGCTGATTGGAGGACTCCTTGTTAAATACACTCCCAGGGCTTCTCACAGACGCCGGTAATAGCTTCCTGCATGCTGCCTTTGTTTGCTGAGAGTCTGTTTCCAGTCCTGCTGTATCCGGTCATTCCAGTCCTCAGAAGTCCGGTATTCGGGAGTTGTCATCTCATCCCAGGAGGTCGTTTGGTTCCCTTGAGTCCTGACTGATCACCATTTTATATCCAGTGGTGTTCGTGAGTTGCGGCTCTGCCGTGTGTTGCGGCTCAGCCGCTTTTCCTTTTATATTTTGTTTTTGGAGCATTTGCGGAGGGTTCCGGTTCCACAAGTCCTCTCTGGTACTCGGCGGTGCCGGGTAGGAGAATTGGACAAGTGGATATTTTGGTTGTCCTTTTCCCTGGCGGTTTCTCCGCACATATTATAGTTTTGAGTTAGCTTAGCCCCTGGCCTGGTTGTTTAGTTAGAGGGCCTCTTGTTATCACCCTGTCTCGGATTTCCCTTTGTCTCTCATTAAGACCGGGGGGCATCGGAGTTGGGCAGACATAATCCGCCCTTCAAACGCAGCTGCCAAGGGCTCAAGAAACCATAGTCTCGCAGGGGATTTCTGACAACATGGGTGAGACAACAGAGTTAGGGCGCCAGGGGCTATTTTCCTGTCCTGCTCCCTTCCCCAGCATTCCGTTCCAGTGCTCCGGTCCTTGCCATAAGATCTCCTCTGACCAGAGTGCTGGAATCATAACAGATAGCTCCAAAAATCCCTCAGTATCCTCTGAAGCCAGAGGTAGAATTAGGAGTGTACCCCATCATAGAGCGGCTGCTACAGCAGGGCATCCTAGTCAGGACGTCCAGCACCACCAATAGTCCCATCTTCCCTGTGAAAAAGAGTGGGGGGAGGGGTTAAAGGCTAGTGCAGGATCTAAGGGGGATAAACAAGATAGTTTAGAGCCAATTCCCCGTAGTGCCCAATCCAGCTGTCATCCTCATGCAAATTCCCTCTATTGCAAAAATCTTCACTGTCATTGACCTCTGTTCTGCTTTCTTTTCTGTCCCTCTTCACCCTGACAGCCAGTACCTTTTTGCCTTTACATATAGGGGCGTACAGTACACCTGGACTCGTCTCCCCCAAGGTTTCATTGACAGCCCAAGTATTTTCTCCCAGGCTTTGCCTGACTGTTTACAATCCTTTCAACCTGAGAGTGGATCAGTACTAATCAGTATGTTGATGACTTATTGTTGTGTTCTGACTCACTCGAATCGTCCTTGAAAGACACGAAACAGCTTCTGTTTCATCTTTCCCAAACGGGACACAAGGTTTCAAAGGATAAATTGCAGTTGTGCCGGACCAGGGTCAAATATTTGGGACATTGCTTGACTCAAGGACTTAGACACCTCACTGCTGACTCTGCCACAAACTCAGCAACAGATCCGCACTTTCCTTGGAATGTGTGGGTACTGTCGAAACTTGATTCCAGGGTTCTCTATACTGGCTTTACCTTTGCAAGAAATGGTCTCTTCAAACAAACCAGAACGGATCTCGCACACAGATGAGTCTGAACTGGCATTTGAGAGACTTAAACAGTGCCTATCACAGGCACCTGCATTAGGTATGCCAGATTATGAGAAGCCCTTTGAATTGTACGGTACATAAAGTGCGGGGTGCGTGGCAGGGGTTTTAACTCAGAGACATGGTGATGCCAGCAGACCGGTAGCTTACTACAGTGCACAGTTGGGCACTGTAGCGCGGTCTCTCCCCACTTGCTTGCGAAGTGTTGCAGTGATAGCTTTGCTGCTAAGTAAAAGCAAGGACGTAGTGTTAGGACATGACCTGACCATTCATACACCTCATGCAGTATCAGCCTTACTAAACTCAGCCCAAACCAGAAATGTCTCATCTGCTCGGTTTACAAAGTGGGAATTATCACTGATGGCCCCGGTAAACATCACCATTAAGAGATGCAGCTCACTAAATCCTGCAACTTACTTGCCAAGTGTGCCTGGACAGGAACAAAGGGTGGAGGATGAGAATGTTGGTGAAGGAGGATTTAGTGCAGACACTGATACGCATGATTGTATGGAATACCTGAATTAGACTTTCACAGCGAGACCTGACATCAGTGACAACCCACTGGAAGGAGTAGACTTTACCTTCTACACTGATGGTAGTTGCCACAGACAGACAGAATCGGGAGATTTGTGCACTGGATATGCAGTTGTAGATGACGAAGGTATCATAGAAGCTGAACCCCTGGGCCCACCGCACTCAGCACAAGTTGCTGAGTTTGTCGCCCTAACCAGAGCGTGTGAATTGGCCAAGGGTAAGTCAGCTAATATATACACAGATTCTAGGTACGCCTTTGGAGTAGTGCATGATTTTGGGGTCCTATGGCGCCTCAGAAATTTCATGATGGCAGCTGGCACACCTGTAGCGCATGCGTCCCACATCAAAAGGCTTTTGACAGCAATACAGGAACCAGACAGAGTGGCTGTTAACAAGTGCAAAGCACACACTTACAACCAAGACCCAATTTCACTTGGTAACAGCTGGGCAGATGAAGCTGCTAAATCAGCAGCAAGCACCCCCATACAAACGAGCATCACATCACTGATGACATTTAACACGATCAACACACAACAATTAATCGAAATGCAAAATTTGTGTTCCCTACAGGAAAAGGCAGTCTGGAGGGCAAAGGGGTATGGCCAGGAGTCCTCAGGACTGGACAGGTGGACCCGGTAAGCCGGTGGCCCCCAGAGCATATCTTCCAAGCCTAGCTGAGGTGGCACACGGTCTGACTCATCTGGGTAAAGAGGGTATGTGCAAGTTGGTAAGAGCCTACTGGTGTGCGCCAGGATTCTCTTCTCATGGAGGTAAGAGAGCAATGACATGTTTTACTTGCTTGAGGAAGAATATTGTAAAGACAATACCAACAGAGCCATCCCATATCCCTCCTACAGACGGACCTTTTCAGGTAATACAAATCGATTTCATACAGTTACAACCCTGTAGGAATTTGAAATATGTGTTAGTTTGTATTGATGTATTTTCCAACTGGGTAGAAGCATTCCCTGCTGCCACAAATACTGCTACATTCACTGCAAAGAAAATTGTGCAGGAATTTGTGTGTAGATATGGTATCCCTAGAATAATTGAAAATGACAGGGGTACCCATTTTACAGGTGAAGTCTTTCAGGTCATGTGCAAACTGATGGGAATTAATAGCAAGCTGCATACTCCGTACCGTCCACAGGTGAGTGCAAATGTAGAGAGAGTGAACAGCACTATTAAGAACAAGCTGAGCAAATTAATGGCTGAAACTGGATTGTTGTGGCCAGAAGCTTTGCCACTAGTGTTGTACAGCATCAGAACCACTCCCAGGTCTCCCCTTAACTTATCACTCTTTGAAATTCTTTTTGGTCGACAACCTCATGTAATGATAGACCCCCAGGATGATTTGAAATGTAATAATGAAGTGACTGTGTAATATTTGGTTGGGATGAGCCAGCAGCTGAGAAATCAACAAAGAAATTTAAAGCTGGTGATTCCTAACCTACCGAACAGTAATTGTCATGACATTGAGCCTGGGGATTATGTGATGATTCGAAAATTCTTATGCTCAGGTTGCCTCATAGACAGGTGGGAAGGACCATACCAAGTCTTGTTAACTAGCACGACAGCATTGAAGGTCGCCGAAAGAGAGATTTGGGTCCACTCGTCCCACTGCAAGAAGGTCGCTGACCCGGAGAGAACTCGTGACAAAGAGCAGAATGTAGAGAATCTCGTATCATTGGAGTATTTGTTCCGGGAAAGTTGAGAGGCAGGACTGTTGAAGGGCATCTGAGCACAGAGAGCAACAAGATCTAGAACGGTTGTCGCACCATTTTCTTTTTTCACCTCCCCCTGCACATCACTCTAGTAAAGGCTGCCATCAGTAAGCGCTCTGGTAGTCAGGGAGCTCGGAGGCACTGTGAAGGGTTATTGTCTGATGAATATTGTATTTGTAGGAATTGTGAGAATATAGTAGAGGATGGGTGCATCCAGAGATGTCAGTCCAACCTTAATATCGACATGGACCACCATCCGTTGAGTGATTACCACTCACTAGTGGGTAAGGTCTTAAACCAGATGGAATGCTGGGTGTGCTCACAAGTACCTCAAGGTCAGAGTAAGTCAGGATTAGTACCATATCCTTTAGCAATAGATGAGGTACTCGAAATGCAGGGTGGGAGACCGGTGGACAAGATATTCAATATCTCTAGGCCCCCTAGTTTGAAGCTCCACCAGTATCATGTAGACAGGTCCTTATTGTGTTTTAATATTTCCAATTACCGAAAACCGGGAAATTTGGAAGTGACGTGGAATAACCAAAGACCTTTTCACACAGAGCTGATAGGATACCCATAGATTCTGAACTTGTACGCCAAATAGCCAACAGTGGGAGGTATTTTTGGTATAGGTATACCCGTGGAAGCAAGACCATGTGGGTTGGAAAAGTATCGTCAGGGTATTGTGCTCATATCATCCAGCCCGATACTTGTGCTGAGCAGATGGGAGAACTAGGGATTGGTTTCTTTACTTGGAAAATTTGTAATATGGTGATGTTATATTTTGTTCCCTATGTTCTCCCAGATGATGCCTATTTCATATGTGGGAGGAAGGCATACAAGTGGCTTGCCCCGAGCTCAGAGGGATTGTGTTATATTGGGAGAGTACTACCGGAGGTCATGACCATAACCCATGATAAAATGAAAGATGTTCACTGCAGTGCTCAGGCTCCTTATACTCATACTCACTATGAACACATCATCAAGAGACACCTCATAGATAGGGCAGAGCACGCAGCCTCTGATTTGATCCACGAATCCACCGGGATTCAGTTCCTTCTCGCATTAGACATTACCCGTACTGCCAGAGGAACTATAAATTATAGGTATATCCATGCGCTAGCGAACTTGATAGATAATATCACTGAGATGTATGACGACACTTTCAGGTATACGGGAAGGGAGTTACAAGCTTACAAGAAGGAACTGATTCAGCACAGGATGGTCCTTAATTATGTCACAGCCGTGACAGGTGGGTACTGTGTTACTCTGGCAACTCAATATGGTGTGAAGTGCTGTACGTATATTACAAACAGCACTGACAACCCAATGGAGATCATCGATCAAAAGATGGACGATATCTTGAAGTTGAAGTGGGAGTTCAGGAGGAAACACAACCTTACCTTGGCGACTGTGAGTAATGAACTGACCGGCTGGGTCTCATGGTTGAACCCACGCAAATGGTTCTCAGGTTTAGGAGAGTGGGCTCAAAATGTCATTATGAGTGTGGGGAAGTTTCTCCTTTGTATCCTGGGAGTCGTCATAATTATTGGTTCGATATTTAGGTGTGTTCAAATTCTAATGCGGCGCAAGCACGGCACAAATTTGATGAGTCTAAGAAGCGAGGGCGCTGTTATAGCAGCAGATTTAATTTACGACCCATCCATAGAGACAGTGTTATGATAAGGATTGCAAATGAATTTCATGGCCTGTTTCTTTCACCCGTTTTTCTTTTGTCTCCCCCTCTGCCCAGATACATTCAACCGGAAAAGACGTCAGCCCTACCCAAAATGTTTATGTGAATGTATTTTATATATGTGTATTATCTTCATCTCTGCAACCTCCAGCTAATGGCACACATAGTCGACAGGTGATATCCACATATACTAGCACTCACATATGTTTCCCCCTCCATGTATCATCAACTAAATGTGCACCCCATTTGTTGGAACAAGAAGCCGAAAAGAGCTCGGTAGTGTTTGCTGGCCCATTTACAGACCCTTAATACGGTATGAGAAGGATTTAATGTATACTTCGCAATACCTCAAAGCTTATGTAGAACATATACGGCACGATGATACATGCCCCTCAGACATGGATTCATACATACATGCTTTTACTATCCCACTAGGTCATATATTTCCCACCTACAACTCTCCCCCGACCATCCAAGCTTCTGTAGATATTGTATAGATATTTTTTTGTTTATTGATTAGATAGTGGCAGTTATTGGTGACTGCCAAAGGGTGGACTGTCAAAGTCGAACAATATTGCAGTACATACATCGCGTACAAACTACACACAGATGGCCTCCGTGCGTGTACTTGTTCTGCCATGCATGCGCATATTCGCAATTTGCGTATGGTCGCTCACGCGGTCCTGCGCATTAGCGCGTGGTATGAGTATTTATGGTAGAGTTTGTGAACGCATAGAAAAGCCATCAAAACACATTACATATTTAATCCAAATAGTGCATAATGTAAAACATAGTCTCCCTGCACCACACCAGCAAGTTACAACAGTTTAAATGGTATCAGAACAAAGGGATTCACCTTTACAGGATAGGAGGGGACAGAACAAGGTTATAAGGTGGTGTTTGGTATCCAGCTGTAGGATATTTTAAGGGTAATATTCCGGTGTTGGTTTGCAGCAGATCGCACGTTCCTGCAAATAGTTATGTGCAGGAGCAGAATATAGATATAAACTGTATTTACTGTACATTAGGTATGCGGCAGGAACCCAGAGGAGACCACCCACAAGTGCATCTGGAACAGACATCGCCCATCTATTCAAACCAACCTATGACCTCTCCTGTACTGTAAATGACCATCCCTGTGTCCAATGGACAAAGAGATTACAGTATCCATTGTGTTAAGTTTTGGAAGATTATATAAAGGAGCCAGCTGCAGGCCTGGTCAGGGACAAGACTCTAAAGGTTATCTATCTAGATGACTGAGGACCAGACTGGGTAGCGCGGCGAAAACCAAACACGTATGTACCATTGACTGTAGCCATTATTCTTTTTTATTGTATTGCTTTGTTATTGTAACCCCCTTTCAGTAATAGTATGTTGTGGTGTCAGAACCCGGCATTTTAAATACAAACTGGTGTCGTGTTTTCCTTTCCCTGCTAAGGTTGTAAGTGTATTACTATCGCATGCATAGCTGTTAAGGGTTCACGGTGTATCTTTGGGTGTGCACGCACTGAGTATACTTTGTACAGCCAGCGCGGAGTTTGTATGCAAAATACGTACACGGTACGGGGCTCTACGCTAATGGTGTAATAAGTACGTAGGTTGAGGATTAAGTATAGCGGCCGCAGCGGCTCCATTTAAAGTGTATGAAATGTCTTTTTAAAGTGTTGCTTTTAGTCCTGTACGTAAATCAGCATTTACAATGTGTTGGTGCCACAAGTGGAACATGTGTCCCATCCACTACCCCAATAACGTATGGAAAGCGGCTACCCCCTTCACGGAATTGCCGCTTCACCACAGCTAGGGACCCCACATCCAATGGCATAGAAATAAACTGCTTAGTCCTTTTCAGGAAAGCAGCAATGATGCACCTCAGGATTCTGGAAAATGCAGCCTGTGAAACGCCAACCAGCACACCAACTATCTGCTGGTAGAACTCTGAGGCACAGAAATGTAACACAGCAAGGAATTGTGTCAGTGGTGGAATTGCTGTAGGATGCCGAGTTTCACTCTCTAGATCACTCTCTATTATTGAAAGAGTTTCTAGGATGACATGAGGAGGAAGCCTATAGCGGCACACCACCTCATCTGGCATTCCAAAAAGGGAGACATGGGTACGGAAGATGCTAGACCTTGCACGCCTCCGTGGCCTTCGAGCATGAGGGGCAGGTTGGGGTTGGCCGGATAAGGCATTCACGTATGCAGCTGCAACCATCTGAGAGCAAAGAGTTAACAGTTTAAAACCAAACTTACAATACTATATAATACCAATAAATTAACAAAAAACTTTAGAATAATACAAGATCCACTTACAGCTGTTGGGAAATCCATAGCTACTTTGGGAACACAAGGAGTAAGAAAAGATTGTAAAATTTAGGTGGATTATTAAGCAACATTATTACTTAAAAAATAAACAACACAACAATTAGCATGCATAAACTTAACATCAAACCAAACAAACATCCAAAACAAGAAGTGTGACCATGCATATACTTACCCGCAGATATATTTCAAAAAGGGCACAGGCAAAAGGCCCAAAACTCAAAACCAAAAGGTGCTTCTTTGCCAAAAAAACACAAAACAAAAGATGCTTCCTTCAGAAGAAATGAAAAGGCAAAAAAAGACACATAAGAAACACACACATAGACCCATTACAATGACACACCACACACCTGTGAACAAGCATATACTTACCCGCAGATATATATAGTGCTATTCCTTATCTAAAAGCAAAAAAATAAATAAAAGTTTAGCATCCAATTAAGACTAACCTACAATACATGGCAAACACAAAACTTCTCCAAAAACAATAAAAAACAATAACATCTGTGCATGACGCTGTGCATTTTTTCCCCGTTTGTAAAATACCCACACAAAAGCACACCGCATCTATATACATACATGCATGCATACATGAATAATACATACATTGCATGTTTCGACTTATGGAAAGGAGCGCACGTTCGGCCCCAAAATATGAAAAAAAACCCCATCTTACCTTAAATATACAGTCACCACCTTCGAAAGCCAACACACCAACGACAATACTGCTTCACACCCAGCAACGCCTGCATACACCCGTAGACTGGGGCTGGGTAGGCCATTTTATAGCATGCGCAATCAAATTGCATATGCATCAGATGTGTAACAACAAAAAAAAACCCACATGCATACGCAGGTATAAAAAGGAAGAGCCACAGAAAGGCACTGCCAATCATCATGGAGCGTCAAATACAAATTGCTGCTGAATATAGGAAAGCCAGAGAGGAGTGTGAGGCACTCAGTAGGAGACAGCAGCAGGTAGTAGCTAGGCTAAATCAATTGGTAGCACAGCAGGAAAGAGGGTTTGAGGAGCCAGACGAAGAACCCAGTACAGATTTTAACCCATCTACTGGAGAACAAACCCAACGAGACACTTGTGTCTGTTCACAGGCTGAGGAAGATGTGGGGCCACACAGTGAAGAGGAAGCAGAAAATAGTACCCCGGCTACTTCACTGCAGGCAGGGAATCAAAAGATAAAATGACAACCACCTTTTACTAAGAGGGAGTTGGCCATTCTGGTTCCACAATCCATAGAAAAAAATCATTTTGGCAGCAAAAATATGGGTGCAGGCACCAGGAACAGAATCTGGAGGGAGATAACCAATGCCGTTAATGCAGTTGGGCCAATTGTCCGCACTCCACAAGAAGTCAGGAGACGGTAAGTTCATACTGAGCCACACTCAAACACACTATTGTCTGCATTAAGTAAGATGGGAGTATGCTTTTTAATGTGATGTTATCTATAGCAACCAACCAACACTATTACATATGTACTCTTGTAGAAGGTGCTTCAATGAACAGCTTACTCTTTGTGTGCTATGTAACGATACCTACATTCATGAGACAAATGCTTTCAATTATTTGTAGTATGCTATGTATGTGTACAAGTATAAGTCTAAATAAAAAAACAACAATATTAATAATGTTTTTTTTCTATTCGTTTCCTCCAAAAACATATACAAATACAGCTGGGCTGACTTTAAATCCCGACTCAAGCAAAAAAAAATCAGCAAACTGGAATGCTTCAAGAGCAACAGGTGGAGGGCCACTCCCTGACACTCTAGAATACACCGAGTTGGAGGAGCAGGCACTGGTCTGTGTGTCTTATGAGGGCGTGGCAGGTGTGTCAGAAATGGACACCGACACACCTGCCCTTGTAGGTCCACGTGCCCTGCAAGGTAAATTGATTTTTATGTGTCTGGTTCTTTTACCATTTTTTTTCGTAAGGACAAATGTGCGGAACTGATTTTAGTATTGTCTTAATTTTTTTTTATCTCCTTTTCCTATCACAGCACAGGAGAGGCAGCTCACTGAGGCTGAGGAGGGGGGATTGTGTGACAGCTCCAGTGTGGGGCACGAAACAGCACCATCACAGCCACAAACTGCCACACTGGCCCAACCTGCTATCCCGGAGCTTCTGGGTGAGATTGTGAACCATGGGAAAATCAACACCAACTTCCATGACCAGATGCTCTGGGAGGTCGGGGAGCTGGCCTCCTCAGTCCATGACCTCACCTCCATGGTCTGTCAGCTGGCCTCAAATGTGCACCATGGCATGTGTGACATCTCTGCAAGTATTAGACAAGGCATACAGACCATTGCCGAGCTTCTTGCTCAGAGTGTCAGGGAGGCTCTGACACCTGGCCCATCCCCTAGTCCTGGCCAGGAACAAGAGCCCACTGGCCAGGCCCCTCAAAGATCCGTGCGTAGACCGCAGGTGGATCAACCCCAAAATCCAGTTAAAAAAAGGAGGAAACAGTGATTTCTCTCCAGATACGGTCCTTGTTCCCTGCGCACGTTATCTTTTCACAGATTGTCTGAAAATGTTTTGTGGAACCAGAATGTCCAACTCTCTCTAGCATAATGTGGTTTGGCGTATTCTCTTTTCTTTCCCTGCCTGTGATGCGTTAGCCTGAGAACTTGGCCACACTTCGTCTTCAATTTGTGGTATTGTTTCTTGTGTTTGAGTATTGGTCTCAGAAACGCCCTAAATTTGACCCGCATCTTCCTCACCATTTTTAATTTTTGTGAGCTCTACAAAATGTAATTTGTGAGTTAACAATAAAAAAAAAATTGTGTTTAATGTTTAAACTTATTATAGTGAGGCAAGGGAATGTTTGTATATAAAATGCCTAAAACATTTAGTCACAGTATTTAGATGGTTTACCTTAAAAAAATACACAAAAGGAAATTCAGTACTCAGATGGATGTTCTAGTAAATTTGTGATGTTTGCCACAGCAACCAATCACATTTCATATATTTTGAAGGTTAGGGTGGTAGAGGAAGGACAAGTAAAATGTGATTGGTTGCTAGGGGCAACAACCCCGCTTAAATGGAAGGGCAATGTTAAAAAAACACATTCCTATGAATGTAGTGTCTGAAGCAGTATTAAAAAATAAGTAGGGACATAATAATCTTTACTTGGAACGCTGATGGATTACACAGGTTCTGTGTCAGATTAAAACCATCTGAAATATTAGCTTGGAAATCAGCCAGCCACAGAACCAGTGTAATCCATGTGTGAGCCAGAAAAAAGGAATAATATGGTCACCGTAAAGGATCATTATGGTGTGAATGTTGTTATATGAAACACACAACAAATTGATACTGCAACAAAAAATGACATGTATGCGCCATATCAAAAAACTGTATTTGTATCTTGAATGGGGTGGTCTTCAGTAGGCCGGCTGTCGGGATACCGATGCACAGTATACCGGCGCCGGAATCCCGACAACCGGCATACCGACACTTTTTCTCCCTCTTGGGGGTCCACGACCCCCCTGGAGGGAGAATAAATAGCGTTGCGCGTAGCGCGCCACAGTGCTTGCAGCGTGGCAAGTGCAGCGAGCCCGCAAGGGGCTCATTTGCGCTTGCCCAGCTGTTGGTATGCCGGCAGTTGGGATTCCGGCGCCGGTGTGCTGGCCGCCGGGAGCCCGGCTGCCGGCATACCCTACTACACCCTCTTGGATGTACTATGCAGTGTGATAGACAAATCAAAGCTATGTGTAATCACAAAGCAATGTGAACACAGAAAGTGGGTCATCCAAATAACAAACAGTTGTGTGTTGTGTAATATTTGCAAACAAACGTGTATACATATCTCCCAACATGACCCTCTCCAGGAGGGACAGAATGCTCTGCTCCTGGACTTCTCTCTTAATTTATAACTGCCAGCACCTGTGCTGAAACACCTTTCTTATTCATTAACCTGTTCAACACAGGTGCCGGCAATCTTCAATTCAGAGAAAAGTCCAGAAACAGAGCATTTTGCCCCTCCTGGAAGAAGGTCATGTTGGGAGGTATGTGTATAGATTGTGCGTTGAACATATGCAGGGACTACATACCATTTCTGAGAGGTAGAGGTGAAATGAGCTGAATAGGTGGTTGAATTGCATGCAGGTGTTTGATTTGCTAATAATCGGTAGCACATGAGGTACGGGAAGCCCCGAGCTGAATGTTTGCAAATCCTGCACAGGACAAATCTTACTCATCAGCTGCGAAAGCCCAGTGTGCACTGACATCGGATGGATGTGCACCTCTGCATAAACCACGCCTGCAAGCTGTAGCACACACCCGTGCAAGACACCCACCTGCCTGCCCTTTTTCACTACCCTTGCCATGCCATGTCCCCGCAACGCCTTCATCACGCCTTTTTGTCGTTGCCTGACAGCGAACAGAAAATCTGTGTGTATTGCTGCACAATCGTCGCACGCCGAGTCCGGCACATGCGCACTTCTGGCTTTACGTGTGTGTATTTCGCAAAAAAACGCCGCATGCGATACGAATTCTAGCAGCGATCAGGTCTGAATTACCCCCATAGTCAATAAGAAAGTGTACTAGCCACAGCAGGAAAAATATGAATTCAAAAAATATTTAAATCAAATTCGCTCAGTAGACATAGTGGAAACCCTGTCAGCCACGGATGAGTGTGAAACCAAAAATGGGAAATGAGAAACATTTTCCAAAATACTTGAAGGATTGACAGTGATTAGTCCTGACATTATTATTGATTTGCGGTGAATGTAAACCTATTGCGATATAGAATACCAAAAGCTAGACAAGAGGCTGTTTTCATAGACTTTAAACATATGTTAGAATTAGTGATGAGCGGATTCGGTTTTACTCGGTTTTACTCGGTTTTACTCGGTAAAGAAAATTAACTGAATTAATTATATAGTGATTGGTTAAGCCTCATTGTTCTAATTCTGAAACCAGATGAAGCTTATGATTCAGCATTGACTACTGTAAACGTAACATTGTGTCTCAGTTTGATGCATACCATGTGTGCAGTGTCGGACTGGGGCATGAAGGGCCCACTGGGGGAATGCAGTGATAGGGGCCCATACTTAGGGGTGTGGCCAGCCTACAAAGATTTTTTTTTACGGTTGAGGCAAAAAATTTGTATAAACTCCTGAGGGGCTCCAGGGCCAACCTACAGTAGGTCAGACTTTTCAGTTCACCCTTTACACATGCTGCTGCTCCTCTACCTCCCTTCTTCACATTCTGCAAGCACAACAGCCACATTTGCAGAATACATCACCTGTCTTAAATCTCCCTCAATAACAAAGGTTTCTGGGGGTAATTCAGAGTTGATCGCAGCAGCAAATTTGTTAGCAGTTGGGCAAAACCATGTGCACTGCAGGGGAGGCAGATATAACATGTGTAGAGAGAGTTAGATTTGGGTGGTGTGTGTTCAGGGCCGGCTCCAGGCCTACTAGCACCCTGAGCGAGAAAATGTAAAAGTGCCCCCCCCCCCCATGCGCGCGCCGAAGGCGCGCGCGCTCTTGGAAAAGTGGGCGTGGCCTCCTGAAAAAGTGGGCGTGGTCTCGTCCCCCAGCAGTGCCAGCTACACATGACATGCCCTCCAGCAGTGCCAGCTACACGTGCTAGTGTTCACTTTTTAGGGCAGGTTGCTGATCACAGGGAGGGCACATTTTTAAGTTAGGTGGGCAAAATGATGTACATACTGTAATGCTTGTTGTTCCCATTTCCACACGCTAAAGCATGGACAGTGCGCGCCGAAGGCGCGCAGCAAAAATTTAGGGGAGTTACTTCATGGGGAAGGTGCGTAGCCACATTATAGTGGCAATTCACATTACACCACACAGTAGTGCAGCTAATACACATTGCACCAGGTAGAACCTCCTATAAGAGCACGTTAGACACATTGCGCCAGGTAGAGCACTGAGACACACTGCCCAGCCACAGACGCCTAGCGGGAACACTACATGATATGCCCCCCAGCAGTGCCAGCTACACATGACATGCCCCCCAGCAGTGCCAGCTACACGTGACATGCCCCCCAGCAGTGCCAGCTACATAAATGGCCACACAGTTCCAGATGGATAAATGCCCCCACAGCGCAGATATGCCCCCACAGTGCCACATACATTAATGCCCTCACAGTGCAAGATATGCCCCCACAGTGCAAGAAATGTCCCCACAGTGCAAGAAATGTCCCCACGGTGCAAGAAATGTCCCCACGGTGCAAGAAATGCCCCCACGGTGCCAGATACATAAATGCCCCCACGGTGCCAGATACATAAATGCCCCCACGGTGCCAGATACATAAAAGCCCCCACGGTGCCAGATACATAAATGTCCCCACGGTGCCTGATACATAAATGTCCCCACGGTGCCTGATACATAAATGCCCCCACGGTGCCTGATACATAAATGCCCCCACGGTGCCTGATACATAAATGCCCCCACGGTGCCAGATAAATGCCCCCACAGAGCCAGATAAATGCCCCCACAGTGCCAGATATGTCCCCACAGTGCCAGATATGCCCCCACAGTGCCTGATATGTCCCCACAGTGCCTGATATGTCCCCACAGTGCCTGATATGCCCCCACAGTGCCAGAAATGCCCCCACAGTGCCAGAAATGCCCCCACAGTGCCAGAAATGCCCCCACAGTGCCAGATAAATGCCCCCACAGAGCCAGATAAATGCCCCCACAGTGCCAGAAATGCCCCCACAGTGCCAGAAATGCCCCCACAGTGCCAGATATGTCCCCACAGTGCCAGATATGTCCCCACAGTGCCAGATATGCCCCCACAGTGCCAGATATGTCCCCACAGTGCCTGAAATGCCCCCACAGTGCCAGAAATGCCCCCACAGTGCCAGAAATGCCCCCACAGTGCCAAAAATGCCCCCACAGAGCCAGATAAATGCCCCCACAGTGCCAGAAATGCCCCCACAGTGCCAGAAATGCCCCCACAGTGCCAGATATGTCCCCACAGTGCCAGATATGCCCCCACAGTGCCAGATATGCCCCCACAGTGCCAGATATGTCCCCACACTGCCTGAAATGCCCCCACAGTGCCAGAAATGCCCCCACAGTGCCAGAAATGCCCCCACAGAGCCAGATAAATGCCCCCACAGTGCCAGAAATGCCCCCACAGTGCCAGAAATGCCCCCACAGTGCCAGATATGTCCCCACAGTGCCAGATATGCCCCCACAGTGCCAGATATGCCCCCACAGTGCCAGATATGTCCCCACAGTGCCTGATATGCCCACAGTGCCAGAAATGCCCCCACAGTGCCAGATAAATGCCCCCACAGTGCAAGATAAATGCCCCCACAGAGCCAGATAAATGCCCCCACAGTGCCAGAAATGCCCCCACAGTGCCAGATATGTCCCCACAGTGCCAGATATGCCCCCACAGTGCCAGATATGCCCCCACAGTGCCTGATATGCCCCCACAGGGCCAGATATGTCCCCACAGTGCCTGATATGCCCCCACAGTGCCAAATATGCCCCCACAGAGCCAGATATGCAATGCCCCCACAGTGCCAGAAATGCCCCCACAGTGCCAGAAATGCCCCCACAGTGCCAGAAATGCCCCCCACAGAGCCAGAAATGCCCCCACAGTGCCAGAAATGCCCCCACATAACCAAAAATGCCCCCTGTGTGCCAGAAATGCCCCCACAGTGCGGTTCTCCCCCCCCCCCAAAAAAAAAAATACCTGCGGCGCTGGGGAGGAGTACTGCTGTCCGCCTGTGTGGGAGCGCTGGCGGGCGGGCGGGAGGCCGGGCGAGTGAGCCTGAGCCTGGGTCCGGGCTGGCGGGCGGCCACTTGTGCAGGCGGGCTATGCGCGGCGCCGGCGTCTGACGTTAGATACCGGCGCCGCGCAGCGCGCATACACAGCGCGACCGCCAAATGCTGCAGCAGCACACACACAGGGCCGGCTCCAGCATCGAATATGGCGGCGCCAGCGCGTGGCGCCCATTAAGGGTGGCGCCCTGCGCGGCCGCTCTATTCGAACATGCCTAGAGCCGGCCCTGGGTGTGTTCAAACTGAAATCTAAATTGCAGTGTAAAAATAAAGCAGCCAGTGTTTATCCTGCACAGAAACAAAATAACCCACCCAAATCTAACTCTCTCTGCACATGTTACATCTGCCCCACCTGCAGTGCACATGGTTTTGCCCATTTGCTGATAAATTTGCAGCTGTATCAACTCTGAATTACCCCCTATGTCCCTTTTTGTTGCTATCATACTCCAATGCGCTACAGCATGAGTACTCAGAACCATGTCTAAAATGTCTGTGTTTTTGGGGCAGTTGCATGTGTGGTTTTGCATAACTATCTTAAAAAAAAATAATCAGATTGCAGTTTCAGACCTGGAACTTTTAAATTATGTAGTTTGAGAGTAGGCTTTGCCATTAATAAATCTACAAACGTTACACAAAACCTCCAAAAAACAATTTGGTTTAACAAAGCAACACTTCAGTAAATTTCCCCTTTAGGCCTGAGTGGGAAGGGCAATTTGCTTAGGTGTAATCTAGTATCACATTTACAGAGGTGAATGTAAAGGCTGGTATACACGGGAAAGATGTGTGCTGAGTGAACCGCTCAGCACACATCTCTCCCGCCGCTCAGCACAGCGCGATGTGTGCTGAGTGATGCAGGGGAGGACTGGGGGCCGCTCATTTCACCCAGCGGGTGAAATGAGTGATGTGCTAGATTGGCCTGCATGCTGGCTCAATCTAGCACCGGCGATAGCGATGCGCGGGGCCGCGCATCGCTATCGCTGAGGGGGCTACGAGCTCGGTAGGGATGTTTGTACGAGTGATCTGTGCTTAAAATCTAAGCAATCTAGTCAGATTGCTTAGATTTTAAGCATGGATCTCTCCGTGAGTACCCCCCTTAAGAACCAGAGGCTGATAATCAGAATCACTGTGTACAATGAAAAACAAGCAACAATAAAAATGTCACGCACAGTCCAAAGTTCCCTGGCTTTATGCTACAGTATCTACTACCTGTAGAGACAGCCCAGTTTTCATAGCTGAGGGCAAACTACATACCTTAGTCACAGGTATGATATTATCCACTACCCAAGCCAGCCTGGTGGATAAAATGATTTAAGCTCGGTAGGGATGTTTGTGCAAAAGGTAACATTCTAAGGCATGTTTCAGAGGCAGCCGCGTGATGTCACACACGGCCGCTGTAGGGGAAAACATGGCTGTGTATGCAGGAGGGCTACTGGTAAGCCCAGTGGTCACGATGCCTGCATTGTATTTGCATTTTTTAATATCGCAACACAGGGCGGAGCGTCTCATGAGATTTTTTCAGATGCAGATTTAGCGATTTAGCAGAATCTGCTACTGAAGCTGAATGAGGGCCCAAGTGCACACCTGCACATACACTGACATGTCTCAGCAGTGGCAGAACTTGTGAGTGGTGGGTCCAGGTGCAAAAATATAATTTGGGCCCCCCTCCTCTACCCCAACCCAAGTTAACAATATGCCACACGGCAGTGGGTGATAGGGAGAGGCAGAGGGTGACAGTGTAAGGCAGGGGGAGCAGAGATTGACATAGCAATGCAAAGGGTGACAAAGAAAGGCAAGTGAAGGCAGAGGGTGTCAGCGGAAGGCAGGGAGAGACAGAGGGTTACTGGAAGGATGACAGGGAGAGACAGAGGGTGACAGGTGCACAATGTCCTGCATGGTGCAGAGAACAAGGGGCATGTACCTTGGTGGGGGCAGGAACACAGAGGCCCCTGCTCTGTTTGCCACAGGAGCCCCTGCCCGTTGTGCTTTACTCAGTTTAGAACTCGGTCAGACTCTGACAGTGCCAGTTAAACCGGTTGTGGCTGCTTTTAATTCACAGACAGCAGTGAATCAGAAAAAATGTACAGCTGTCTGGTAATTAGAGGCAGTAAGTGGCTGTGATCATCCGTGCTGATAAGTGTCAGGACTCTTCTCTTAGTCCAGCACACACAAGGTCAGCACTGCCACCCTAAGGTAAGGTCCCTCAGGCAGTGGGGCCACCCTGCTCTCTGCACTGCGGCATTCATCTGACACTGCTCAAAATGGTCTTCAGGGGAGTGGGGAGGGCTTCATGGGGGTTATCACTCATTGCTGGTCTGGGCAGCAGTGGGCCCCTTAGCCCTCAGGGGCCCTGGTGCAGTGTACCTGCTGCACCATTGGTAGTTCCACCCCTGTGTTTCAGAATCTTTTGTTCATTTGGCATGTCATAATTTAACAATATGTGGTATTCAGTAACATGGTTGGCACAGAATCTAATTGCAGTTTATTATGCAATAGTGCATTATCCTCTGCAGCCATAGTGGTCAGTTGTACCCACATATACAGTAGTCCATGTGACACTTGAAATGATGAGTGTATATAAATATATGGTGTAACTATAGTACAACAAACTTGTATTAGAAATAGCTGAAATATTTCTGCAAATGCATGTTTTATTAATGCTATGATGAAGCCCTAATATAAAACCCTATTCATTTTTGTATCCTTGGATGATCCAGATTATAATTATTATTCCAGTTTCCTGGTAAATTCTGAGAATGTGTAATTTAGCCAAGTTTCCACTAGCATCTCGTGTGAGTGCGTTTTCCTTGGCACTGTGACATCTATTTTGAATTGATCTGTAACTTTGCAGGTTTGTAGTTAACCTTGTGATTATTATTTACCAATCAAAACCCTTGTGTGATATTGGAAAACAGAGGATGAAATATTTCTTATTACACATTGCATTTATCAGCCTGCCTTCAGCTATGGAACTATCACCTGGGATCATTTTTGGTTGTGATTCCACAGGCTTACACTACGTTTCTTCAAAAACATTTTCCATATATTTATGTAACATTTCACATTTATAAACCACTTTGGTGTTTCAAGCAAATGCAGTTGGAGCTGACACCTGTCCCACAAACACCCCTTTTTTAAATGGAATAAATATTTGTATTCCTATAAGGGACGGATTGGCCTTTAAAATTACCGGGAAGGTTTCTGGGAGGCCGACAGCACTGTGGGGCCAATTGCCGCATGCGGCTCAGCCCCCAGTAGCGCATCACTCAGTATATACCTGGCAGCCGCCAGCACCTATCAGAGGCCTCAGCTTAGGGGACCTCTTATACTGCAAAGATAGGCTGTCATCTCATGTGACAGAGTTCCTCCAATCACCAGTTCCCGGCAGCCACAGTGCCCACTCACGGTGAGTGATATCTCTTCTCTTCTTCTCTCTCGGCCCTTCCACTCTCTGCTACAACCCAACCCCTTCTCACACACACTCCAACCCACCATCTGCTCCCTACCCCACCCACGGCACTCCCTCCCCGTCCATCCGCGGGACCCACTTCCCGCACCCGCGGCACCCCCACCTTCGGCACCCCCCACTCGCGGTAACCCCCCACCCGTGGTGTACTGTGAGTAACGGACGCTGCAGCGTAATGTGAGTAACGGATAACACTGGGCGGCATAATGTGAGTAACGGACACCACTGGGTGGCGTAATGTGAGTAACGGATGCCATTGGGTGGTGTAATGTGAGTAATGGACGCCGCTGGGCGGTGTAATGTAAGTAATGGACGTTGCGTATGTGAAAATGCGCAGCAGCGATCAGGTCTGAATTAGGCCCGGACACCACTGGGTGGCGTAATGTGAGTAACGGATGCCATTGGGTGGTGTAATGTGAGTAATGGACGCCGCTGGGCGGTGTAATGTAAGTAATGGACGTTGCGTATGTGAAAATGCGCAGCAGCGATCAGGTCTGAATTAGGCCCATGGTTTGTCCCAACTTATAATTTATTTTTTTTGCTCCCAACTCAGAATCAGCCTCATATATGGTATAAGCTTGTAATCTTCACAATAATGGACCATATTGTTCTATTTGATAGACCTTTTTTCTACATTATGGTTTTTTTTCTTTTAGCGCTTAATTGATTTGAGCATTACACATGAGAGAAATGTGATCTATATATGTGCCTACACAGAGATTTATTTTTTTAAACCTTTTTCATTATATATCTCTTTATAGCATTAATAATTCAAGGGGTTTTAGTCAATTGGGGCTCCAAGGTTTTGTGCCTAGCAGTTCAGACATTAATTTGCTGGCCAATCTAATTACTTGCACAGAAAAGTGTATGGCTGCAGTACTAAGCTAAAATGAACAACCCTGCGGTGATTCCATTCATTGACCAGTGCAGTACTTTAGGTAAATAATGGGCAGAATCTATTATAAAAATGTATTAACTTTTTTTATAGGCAATGCAAACATTTACATTGCTTTAGACAAAATATTTTATCTATTTATAAAAATTACTTTGTTTCTTACTTTGGATAAAATAATTAGGCACTTGGGTGCTGATATTTGTACATAACTTCACTAAAGAATATAGTAAATACACTGAGAAAGTAACAGTTATTTTGTTAAATATGAATATTCTTATCAAATAAATAAACATCCCGTCATACTTTCTTTCTTAGCATTAAATTTATATCCTCACACGTAATTACCAACCTATGGGCTACCAACTCTGGGAGTGAGCAATCAGGTTGGCACTTAAAGGGGGCTCCTTGCACAAGTGGGCAGTGCTGGGGGTAAGGTGACGCGATTGCGTCATTGTGGCAATGCTAGACATTGATGTGATTACCAGCATTGTGAAGCTGGGGCAGGGTCACGATGAGGCAGTTCAACGTGAATTGCATTATTAGCCACGTATACCATCCACTTCACTCAGGAAGCGGGTGGTTGCAGCCAGGTTGTAGGTGGCTCCAGGACACTTGCTCATTCTTCCAGTTCACTTGGAGCACCTCCTGATTTCTGGGCATACTTGCCTACTCTCCCGGAATGGCCAGGAGCCTCCCAAAAATCTGCTGGTGCTCCCATCTACATGGAAAAGTTTGAAAGTCTCCTGGCTGGCAGCCAAGTCCTCGCACCCCCAGGTTAGAAACACTCATAGACCACTTGCAGCTGGGGTGCCGATGACGTGATTCGCATCATTGTGACCCCACCCCACTATGCTGGCAGCCCCTGCTCCTCCCCATCATGCCCCCGTGCTACACCACGCCCCCTGCTGAGCAGACCTGGCTGCCAGAATGTCGGAAACTATGTTTCTGGGACAGTGGGCAAGTTTGTTCTCACGTCACAGACATAGGGGTGCCGATGACGTGATTCGCGTCATCGTGACCCAACCCCCTGCCCCACTATGCTGTTAATTTCAGTATAGTGTAGTAGGGGCAGGGCCATGATGACGCAATCTCGCAGTCACACTCCCTGCTCCTCCCACATCACGCCTCCCTGTGCCGCACCATGCCCCCTGCTCCTCCTCATCACCCCCCCCCGTGCTGCGCCATGCCCCCTGCTGAGCTGACCTGGTTGCCAGAATGTCGGCAACTATGTTTCTGGGACAGTGGGCAAGTTTGTCTTCACTTCACAGACATAGGGGCTGCATGAGAGTTGCATGCAACTCAGATTGGCTGAATTATTTTGTGTCTGTTCACACTGTGTATGATGCAGAACTGAACTGTACGCAACTCCGTAATATCTCCAATTGTAAGCAAGGTCAAACTGGCCATCTGGCACTTCTGGAAAATGCCTGAAGGGCTGATGTCCTGATGGGCCGGTCCAGCCATGCAGAGAGACTGGGGCTGGCGGAGCAGCTCAGTCTCATAGCACTCTACTTGGCTGCCTGGCTCACATAGACAGGAGCTGGCCAAGCAGCTCTACCTCCCAGTGCTCTGCTCGGCTGCCCAGCATACTACAGAGTGACGGTGGCGTGCTGTGAGGCCAATCCATTTGTTACTCGCAGCACGCCCCACTGAGCCATGGCCATGCCCCCTTGTTATGCACACACCTATGGCGCATGTGCACGATAATATGCCAGGGCTGTTATACAGCCCCAGTCTGTCCCTGCATGTAGGCAAGGTTCTGAGATGGCGTGCACTATGCAGAGTTGTGTGTATGTATAATTACTCTCGTTTTCCGACTGAATTTTTGCACCTGGGATAGACCTTGTGCAAGTGCACACTAATAATGATGATGGGTATCAAACCAAGTGCACAGATGATGACTGTCTGACCGCAGAAATGCATACAACACAGCACTGAACAAATCAACTTTTTTCAATGCACATATTTCTGCACCAATTATGGATAACTTTTGTTCAACTGTTCATGAGACCCATCATTTTTAACATTATGGGGCATATCTATATCTGACTATTTACATTTTACATTACTCACTCTTATTAAAGCTCTAGTTTTTAGAGATAATTGAAATTGACTAAAATGTTCTGGGTCATATTTGCCTAATTTGTTTGTGGAATTTGGCTGAGGATACTCTAATTATGTTCCTGCCCAAATAAATTCTTCCTGTTATATGCCAACTACACCAGAGGGCAGAACAAACTGACACTGTTGTTGACCCAGATGCATATATATTGACTATGGGCTGTGATGTTAGTGTATTAGAATGCTTAATATTACTAATATGTGTAAGCCTGAATCTTCAGTGATGGACCCTGGGACCAGGGGGTGGTCCAGTGTGCAGTGTGCCTGGAGTTGGTGATGGAATAAACAGCACAGCAGTGAACTCACATGTCTCTGTGTCCTTATGACTGGATTTACAAATATATGAACAAAACATGGTGTCAGAAGAAGTTTAACTTGGGCTGCTAGTGCTCTCAGAGTGTGAAAGAATCCTGCAGCAGTCTGTAAGGCTGTGATACTCAGTGTCTGCAAAGCCTGCCGTGTGCGCCTCTCTTCAAACAGTGAGTAACCATGGATAAACTGGCTCCTCCAACCAGCATGCTGATGTCTGGTAACTTGTCTGAAAACTGGAAAAGATTTAAGCAAAGGTTTAATATATATCTTGCTGCATGTGGAGCTGATACAGAGGCTGACAAAACTAAAGCATCCATTTTCCTCCATGTGATAGGAGAGGATGTGCTGGACATTTATAATAGTTTTCAGTTTGCTGAGGGGCAGAATATGGTGCAATATTCTATAATGCAAAAGTTTGAAGATTACTTTGTGCCAAGGAAAAATGTGACATATGAAAGATATAAGTTTTTCACATGTGATCAGAAGTCTGTAGATGGATTTGATCAGTATGTTACAGAGCTGCAATCACTCAGTAAAACCTGTGAGTTTGATGATTTAAAGGATTCACTGATTAGAGATCGTATTGTCTGTGGAATACCTGATAATGGACTCAGAGAGAGACTGCTGAGAAAGCAAGATCTAACACTAGACAAGGCAGTGACTATGTGAAGATCTGCAGAAATAACTAGATTTCAAGCCAAAAAGTTACACAAGGACACTGATGTACAGCACGTACATGTGGTGCAGAAAACAGCCAAGCAAACCTCCATTCTCAAGAATGAAGCAGTCTAAGCCACAGTCTAATAAGGAAATGTGTAGTAGATGTGGAAATGCTCACAATCCTAAAATGTGCCCAGCTTATGGTAAAACCTGCATGAAATGTGGTAGACTTAATCACATTGCCAAATGCTGTAAAACTAAAAGTTATACAACCAATGTGCATGCTGTTAAACAAACAGAGGAATTCTTTGTGGCTTGCATTGAACTTTGCAGTGCAGATAAGAAAGAATGGATTGTCCCTTTAACTGTGAACGAGATTGTCATTCCCTTTAAGCTTGATACTGGCGCGCAGGTGAATTTAATATCGTTTCAAGACTATAAGACTTTTAGAGTAAAACCTAAAATTCATCCAGCCAAAGTGAAAGTTACAGGGTACACTGGGGAGGAAATTCCTATGAAAGGTACATGCTTAGTGACACTGAAATATAAGGGACAACAGTTTAAAACATCTCTACTCATTGTGGATAAAAATGTGCAACCGATTCTAGGATTAAGTTCCTGTAGGAAACTAAGCTTGCTAAAGAAAGTTTTTATGCTGACATCACAAGTAGAAGATGACTGCAAATCGATGTTTACATAATACAGAGACTTGTTTGAAGGTCTAGGTTGTTTGCCTGGAGAGCATAAAATAAATCTAGACACGCAAGTTTCTTCAGTGATACACCCCTGTAGAAAAGTGCCGTTTGCGCTGAGAGAAAAACTGAAACAAGAGTTAAATCGCATGGAAGCCTTGGGTGTGATGCAGAAAGTTGATGAGCCTACTGAATGGGTAAGCTCCTTAGTAATTGTTGAAAGGAAAAATGGACAACTTGGAATATGTATAGACCCCAGAGATTTAAACAAAGCTATTAAACGAGAACATTTCAAACTACCAACCAGAGATGAAATCATGTCGCAATTTGCGGGAGCAAAATGGTTCTGTAAATTGGACGCATCTTCAGGATTCTGTTAAATGAAGCTAGATGAGGCCAGCTCAAAGCTTTGTACATTTAATACACCAGAAGGTCGATACAGATTTCTTCGACTACCATATGGAATATTGTCTGCTCCAGAAGTATATCACAAAAAGATACACATGATTTTTGAACATATTCCAGGTGTTGAAACAATGATGGATGACATTATTGTCTGGGGATCTACAAAGGAAGAACATGATTCTAGATTGAGGCAAGTAATGGAACTTGTCAAGAAAGTGAATCTAAAGCTAAACAAGGACAAATGTGAATTTGGCGTGAATACACTTACCTTTATGGGCGACATGGTCTCGGATCAAGGTGTAAAACCAGACCCAAGGAAAATATCAGCCATAGTGAACATGGAATGTCCTAACAACAAAGACGACATCAGAAGATTCCTAGGAATGATTACTTACGTTGGAAAGTTTATTTCTCAACTCTCTGAACGAACAGCCTCTCTTAGATGGTTGTTAGACAAAGATAACGAGTGGATGTGGTCACATGAACAAGAAGAAAGTTGGCAAAACTTGAAACAGATCATTACAGAGCAGCCAGTGCTAAAATTCTTTGATCCTGCGAAAAGAATAAGAATTTCAGCAGATGCTTCGCAATTTGGCCTAGGCTCAGTGCTGTTACAAGAACATGAGGATACATGGCAACCAGTAATCTATGCATCAAGAGCACTGACAAGTGCTGACACAAGGTATGCTCAGATAGAAAAAGAACTTCTAGCGATCACATATGCATGTGAGTGATTTCATCAGTTTGTGTATGGTCAAACATTTACAGTGGAAACTGACCACAAGCCATTGGTAGCTATCATGACTAAATCATTACATGACTGTCCCATGAGAATTCAACGAATGCTTATCAGACTACAGAAATATGATGTACACTTGCTGTTCTGTCCCGGCAAATACATGCACATTGCTGATACACTTTCTCGTGCTGTGGACAAAAGGGAAGGTTCCAAAAGTCTGATGGATGAAGAGATAGAAGCCTATGTTAATTTGATCGTAGCTTCTCTACAAGTGTCTCTTGCAAGACAAGAACAGATTAGGAAAGAAACTGAGACAGATGACACAATGAAAGTGTTGAAAGATATTCTGAAAGGTTGACCAGCAGAAAAACATGCATGCCCGCTGTCTATCCATGATTATTGGATGTACCGCAGTGACCTTACAGTTGTCGATGGTATTATTTACAAAGGCAATAGGTTTGTCATACCTGCACGACTAAGAAAAACTATGCTGTGCAAGATACATGAAGGCCACTTAGGAGAAGAAAAATGTAAGCGGAAAGCACGTGAAGTTATGTATTGGCCAAGAATGAACCAAGACATAGCACAGACTACAGCTACATGTGAATTATGTCTTACGTATAGACCGAAACAACAAGTCGAGCCACTGAGTCCTCACGCAGTGCCAGAGCGACCGTACCAGAAAGTTGGCGCAGATTTGTTTGATTGTAATGGGAAAACGTACATTGTCGTGACTGATTATTACTCTAACTACCCTGAGGTGAAGACACTACATACAACTACTAGTAAAGCCATAATCAATTGGATGAAGTCAATCTTTGCAAGGCATGGTGTTCCTATGGAAGTGTTCACTGACAATGGTCCTCAGTTTTCCAGTGCTGAATTTAGACAATTTGCTGATGAGTGGGAATTTGTCCATACTACGTCAAGTACCCACTATCCACGCTCAAATGGGTTGGTGGAAAGTTCAGTAAAAACTGTAAAGAGTCTCATGAAAAAAAGCTCAAGAAGGTAAAGAAGATTTCTACAAAAGTCTTTTAATCTACCGCAGTACACCTTTACAGAATTGACTTTCTCCTGCACAAATGCTGATGGGAAGGATGATTAGAGCAAATCTCCCGATACATGATGAACTGCTTAATACACATAACTCAGCGTTGGTCAGACTGAGTAAGGAACGTCAACAGGCGAAACAGAAACTGTTCCATGACTGGCGAGCAAAAAGCTTATCTGATCTAAAATCGGGTGACCAAGTCCGTCTCAGAGATCACGAGAAAGGTATTTGGGTGCAGAAAGGTATTGTGCAAGCACAAGTAGCACCAAGATCTTATACTATACGTACAGAGCATGGAACGGAAGTAAGAAGAAATCGGGTGGATTTAAGATCTCAACCTAACCATAATGAAGACAACATGACTGAAGAATACCCTTTATCTGACATGTATGATGATCCTGATAATGGTTAACAAACCACGATTCTAGAAAGGTCCAACATGGTCGATGAAACACAGACTGTGTATGAAAGACCCAAAAGGGAAATACGCAGACCTGAGAGACTCATTGAAACGTGTTAGATGATGTTCTTAATATGACGTTGTTAATTGTTGCATTGAAGCGTACAGGGCTTATCTTTAAAGAAAAGAGGATGTGATGTTAGTGTATTAGAATGCTTAATATTTGTAGACACTCCCTTACTAATATGTGTAAGCCTGAATCTTCAGAGATGGTCCCTGGGACCAGGGGGTGGTCCAGTGTGCAGTGTGCCTGGAGTTGGTGATGGAATAAACAGCACAGCAGTGAACTCACATGTCTCTGTGTCCTTATGACTGGATTTACAAATATATGAACAAAACATGGGCTTGATTGTTGCACATAATGTGACTGCAATTCCAGGTGCCTATAGAGATCATAATGCTATACGATGACATGCCTATATTCTGAGCTGTAAGCATCTATACCAGTGGTTCCCAAACCATTCTGAATCACGGCACCCTAGAGTAAAATACTTTTTTTCATGGAATCCCTAGGCCAAAAGTTTCTTACTGATATAGAAAGAAATATTAAGTAAACTGGGTTTATATGTCATCCTTAGGTTCAATTGTGTGGTGAAGGGCAAGATACGCTTCTGTTTTGTCTACATATTTTTGATTGCCAGCCACCAGCACTGGTTGAAGGATGAACCTGCCACATTAAAGGTCTATACTTATGTTCTGCCGGCCATTAGAGCTGGCTGCAATGTATAGTCTCAGATATAAGGTCACTCAGATATATCACTGCTGCAGCTGCACAGGCTATGTCATGCTCCTGCTGTCACACACATAGATGGTAACATATACGGCTGCAGTCTGATAAGTGTGTGTGAGCAGCTATTAGGAATAAAGTACAGGTAAAACTCACTGTATATGCCCCAGGTCAGTGCAGGAGCCTCTTTCTGTGCGACTGTGGTGCTTGAGAGGCAATACAAGCTGCTGCTCGCTCAGTGGAAGGTCTCTGTGAGGAATCTCTGCTGCCAGCTGATTAGATCAAACAATAGGTAGTGCTGGAGTCGTTTTCCTGGATCTCTTGGGTTTAGCAGGCTGTAGAAGTCACAATAGTGCAGTGCAGAGATCAGCTCTATCCAGCATTCCTTAAGGAACTGCAGCAATATATGGCCCGGCAGAACATAAGTATAGACCAGGGGTCTTCAACCTTTAAGACAGTGTGCACCACATTAAAAAATTCAGTGAAGTCTGAGGGCCACTAAACACATTTTGCTGCCTGTGCTCCAGGTCTCCGCAGCTCAGCGTGTTCCCCGCTCCCTCCCCAGCAGTTATCCCAGGCTCAGGAGGTCTTCCACATATTATATACACATATTTACAGTGGTGCAAGTAGAAAAAATGTGTTAATGGTACTGTGTGCCAAAAAATGGGTGTGGCCAATGAAAATGGGGGCATGATACACATATGACAACAATAGTGCAGTTCCAGATACACATACGCCCCCAATAGTGCCAGATACACATATGCCTCCAATAGTGCCAGATTCACATATGCCCACTGTAGTGCAGTGCAGATGCATATATACCCCTAATAGTGCCAGATACACATATGCCCACACTGTGCCAGATACACATATGCCCCTAATAGTGCCAGATGCACATATGCCCCTAATAGTGCCAGATGCACATATGCCCCCAATAGTGCCAGATACACATATGCCTCCAATAGTGCCAGATTCACATATGCCCCCAGTAGTACATTGCCAGATACACATATGCCCCAATAGTGCAGTGCCAGATACACATATGCTCCCAATAGATAGCACAGGCACTATAATCATTCCTCACCCCCCACCCCCACCCCATAGACAGCACATGCGCCCGCCCAAGACCCCACACTCATGCAGGACAAGGTAAGCATCATTTAATAATGGCGCCCGCCCTCCCCCTGCATATATAAATTTACCACCCCGCCGCAGAAATGTGTCCTGATGGGAGTGGAGCCTCTCACCACACGCGATCAGCCTGAGAAGAGCACATTACCCAGAGCCGCGTCACGCGACTCCCTGCACTGCAGCAGCTGCACTGGCTGCTGGGAAGTAGGGGGAATAGCTGCCAGTGCAGCTGCTGCAGCGGAGGGAGTCACGAGATGCAGCGGTGAGCTCCGGCGCACTCTGGAGGATCTTTAAAAAGGAAAAAGTAAAAATATAAACCAGTGCTTGGCAGGCGGGTGAAGGGCCACGGAGAGCAGTTCAGCGGGCCACTCATGGCCCGCGAGCCACGGGTTGAAGACCTCTGGTATAGACCTATAATGGGGCAGGTCATCCTTCAGCGACATAACTAAAGCCATTGGCTACACTGTGCCACATATTACTAACGCATGAGAATTTATATATACTGCCCTAGGATATCAGCCATCAAATATATGCATGCTGGACTCAGTGCTCCTGTAGAGGAATTGTAAGTGTTTCATAAGGGGATTATTCTGTGCCTTTCACTATTGATTGTCCATCATTTGGTATTGTGGACTGTTCATGCCACCAGCAGACCCACAGGGGCACTAAGAAACAGACCTCATGCCTCACAAACAGAAGGGCACTTTACGCATTTGCATACTGTTTATAATTTCAAGTGATATTTACACTGTTCTATCCAATAATATTTGACTGTTGATTGTCTATGTAAATTGATTTGTAATTTATTATATTAAACAGTGTTATTTTTGATACATTAGTTGGATTTTTGAACTACAGAATTGGTTACTCATTTTACTTATAGTGGTTTATAGAATTATTCTAAAGGGGAATTGGTTTATACCCGAGTTAGCAGCCTTCCAATTTTAAGCAAACCCGGATTCAGCACGCTGTATCCATTCTTCTTTTGTGTTCCAATTATAGACACGCCACTTACCACAGTTCTTGCCAGTATCAGGGCATACATGGCTGAAGAGGATGTCCTAGAATTGAATCCCTATAGATTGTAAGCTTGAAAGACAATTTTTGCTGTATTTAGATATGGATCTGATTTATTGTCCGGCTTTGGATTTGCCAAACCGCTGTGACTGGTTTTGGATTTTTTATTTTATTGACGAAAAAAGCTAAAACCACATAATTTGGGCCTATTTTGTTCCTAAAATATTGTTAACATCAATAACATTATTTTCCAGTCATTTCCACTCAACTTTGACTAGAGTTGAGCGGTTCGAACCGAACCCTACCGGAAACCAGATCTAGGCAAAACGTCATCATCCCGCTATCGGATTCTCGCGGAGTTTGGATTCCATATAAGGAGCTGCGCATCGCCGCCATTTTCACTCCGGCATTGGAGAGTGTAGAGAGAGGACGTGTCTCCATTCTCTCAGTGTCCTCAGTGTCCATGTCATGTGCTGCATCTGTCCAGTCACAGTGTTGTGTCCTCTGCTGCCATATGTCCAGTGCTGTCCAGTGGTGCTGTGTTATGCTGCTTCAGTTTAGTGGTGGTGTGTTGTGCTGCTTCACTCCAGTCACAGTGTTGCTGTGTTGTCCTGAATCAGACCAGTGGTAGTGTCCTGTAGAGATGAGCGGGTTCGGTTTCTCTGAATCCGAACCCGCACGAACTTCATGTTTTTTTTCACGGGTCCGAGCGACTCGGATCTTCCCGCCTTGCTCGGTTAACCCGAGCGCGCCCGAACGTCATCATGACGCTGTCGGATTCTCGCGAGGCTCGGATTCTATCGCGAGACTCGGATTCTATATAAGGAGCCGCGCGTCGCCGCCATTTTCACACGTGCATTGAGATTGATAGGGAGAGGACGTGGCTGGCGTCCTCTCCATTTAGATTAGAAGAGAGAGAGAGAGAGAGATTGACCTGATTTACTGGAGATTAGGAGTACTGTAGAACTGTGTAGAGAGTGCAGAGTTTACTAGTGACTGACCACAGTGACCACCAGACAGTGCAGTTTTATTTAATATATCCGTTCTCTGCCTGAAAAAAACGATACACAGTGACTCAGTCACACACATACCATATCTGTGTGCACTGCTCAGCCCAGTGTGCTGCATCATCTATGTATATATCTGACTGTGCTCAGCTCACACATCTTATAATTGTGGGGGAGACTGGGGAGCACTGCAGTGCCAGTTATAGGTTATAGCAGGAGCCAGGAGTACATATTATTATTAAAATTAAACAGTGCACACTTTTGCTGCAGGAGTGCCACTGCCAGTGTGACTGACCAGTGACCTGACCACACTGACCACCAGTATAGTTAGTAGTATAGTATACTATATTGTAATTGCCTGAAAAAGTTAAACACTCGTATCTGACTGTGCTCAGCTCACACATCTTATAATTGTGGGGGAGACTGGGGAGCACTGCAGTGCCAGTTATAGGTTATAGCAGGAGCCAGGAGTACATATTATTATTAAAATTAAACAGTGCACACTTTTGCTGCAGGAGTGCCACTGCCAGTGTGACTGACCAGTGACCTGACCACACTGACCACCAGTATAGTTAGTAGTATAGTATACTATATTGTGATTGCCTGAAAAAGTTAAACACTCGTCGTGTGACTTCACTTGTGTGGTGTTTTTTTTTTTATTCTATAAAAAACTCATTCTGCTGACAGACAGTGTCCAGCAGGTCCGTCATTATATAATATATACCTGTCCGGCTGCAGTAGTGATATATATATATTTTTTATATCATTATTTATCATCAAGTCAAAGCAGACACAGTACGGTAGTTCACGGCTGTAGCTACCTCTGTGTCGGCACTCGGCAGTCCGTCCATAATTGTATACCACCTACCCGTGTTTTTTTTTTCTTTCTTCTTTATACATATATACTACTACTACATCTCTTTATCAACCAGTCTATATTAGCAGCAGACACAGTACAGTACGGTAGTCCACGGCTGTAGCTACCTCTGTGTCGGCACTCGGCAGTCCGTCCATAATTGTATACCACCTACCCGTGTTTTTTTTTTCTTTCTTCTTTATACATACATACTACTACTACTACATCTCTTTATCAACCAGTCTATATTAGCAGCAGACACAGTACAGTACGGTAGTCCACGGCTGTAGCTACCTCTGTGTCGGCACTGGGCAGTCCGTCCATAATTGTATACCACCTACCCGTGTTTTTTTTTTCTTTCTTCTTTATACATACATACTACTACTACTACATCTCTTTATCAACCAGTCTATATTAGCAGCAGACACAGTACAGTACGGTAGTCCACGGCTGTAGCTACCTCTGTGTCGGCACTGGGCAGTCTGTCCATAATTGTATACCACCTACCCGTGGTTTTTTTTTCTTTCTTCTTTATACATACATACTACTACTACTACATCTCTTTATCAACCAGTCTATATTAGCAGCAGACACAGTACAGTACGGTAGTCCACGGCTGTAGCTACCTCTGTGTCAGCACTGGGCAGTCCGTCCATAATTGTATACCACCTATCCGTGTTTTTTTTTTCTTTCTTCTTTATACATACATACTACTACTACTACATCTCTTTATCAACCAGTCTATATTAGCAGCAGACACAGTACAGTACGGTAGTCCACGGCTGTAGCTACCTCTGTGTCGGCACTGGGCAGTCCGTCCATAATTGTATACCACCTACCCGTGGTTTTTTTTTCTTTCTTCTTTATACATACATACTACTACTACTACATCTCTTTATCAACCAGTCTATATTAGCAGCAGACACAGTACAGTACGGTAGTCCACGGCTGTAGCTACCTCTGTGTCGGCACTGGGCAGTCCGTCCATAATTGTATACCACCTCCCCGTGGTTTTTTTTTTCTTTCTTCTTTATACATACATACTACTACTACATCTCTTTATCAACCAGTCTATATTAGCAGCAGACACAGTACAGTACGGTAGTCCACGGCTGTAGCTACCTCTGTGTCGGCACTCAGCAGTCCATCCATAATTGTATACTAGTATCCATCCATCTCCATTGTTTACCTGAGGTGCCTTTTAGTTGTGCCTATTAAAATATGGAGAACAAAAATGTTGAGGTTCCAAAATTAGGGAAAGATCAAGATCCACTTCCACCTCGTGCTGAAGCTGCTGCCACTAGTCATGGCCGAGACGATGAAATGCCAGCAACGTCGTCTGCCAAGGCCGATGCCCAATGTCATAGTACAGAGCATGTCAAATCCAAAACACCAAATATCAGTAAAAAAAGGACTCCAAAACCTAAAATAAAATTGTCGGAGGAGAAGCGTAAACTTGCCAATATGCCATTTACCACACGGAGTGGCAAGGAACGGCTGAGGCCCTGGCCTATGTTCATGGCTAGTGGTTCAGCTTCACATGAGGATGGAGGCACTCAGCCTCTCGCTAGAAAAATGAAAAGACTCAAGCTGGCAAAAGCAGTAGCACCGCAAAGAACTGTGCGTTCTTCGAAATCCCAAATCCACAAGGAGAGTCCAATTGTGTCGGTTGCGATGCCTGACCTTCCCAACACTGGACGTGAAGAGCATGCGCCTTCCACCATTTGCACGCCCCCTGCAAGTGCTGGAAGGAGCACCCGCAGTCCAGTTCCTGATAGTCAGATTGAAGATGTCAGTGTTGAAGTACACCAGGATGAGGAGGATATGGGTGTTGCTGGCGCTGGGGAGGAAATTGACCAGGAGGATTCTGATGGTGAGGTGGTTTGTTTAAGTCAGGCACCCGGGGAGACACCTGTTGTCCGTGGGAGGAATAGGGCCGTTGACATGCCTGGTGAAAATACCAAAAAAATCAGCTCTTCGGTGTGGAAGTATTTCACCAGAAATGCGGACAACAGGTGTCAAGCCGTGTGTTCCCTTTGTCAAGCTGTAATAAGTAGGGGTAAGGACGTTAACCACCTCGGAACATCCTCCCTTATACGTCACCTGCAGCGCATTCATAATAAGTCAGTGACAAGTTCAAAAACTTGGGCCGACAGCGGAAGCAGTCCACTGACCAGTAAATCCCTTCCTCTTGTAACCAAGCTCACGCAAACCACCCCACCAACTCCCTCAGTGTCAATTTCCTCCTTCCCCAGGAATGCCAATAGTCCTGCAGGCCATGTCACTGGCAATTCTGACGAGTCCTCTCCTGCCTGGGATTCCTCCGATGCATCCTTGCGTGTAACGCCTACTGCTGCTGGCGCTGCTGTTGTTGCTGCTGGGAGTCGATGGTCATCCCAGAGGGGAAGTCGTAAGCCCACTTGTACTACTTCCAGTAAGCAATTGACTGTCCAACAGTCCTTTGCGAGGAAGATGAAATATCACAGCAGTCATCCTGTTGCAAAGCGGATAACTGAGTCCTTGACAACTATGTTGGTGTTAGACGTGCGTCCGGTATCCGCCGTTAGTTCACAGGGAACTAGACAATTTATTGAGGCAGTGTGCCCCCGTTACCAAATACCATCTAGGTTCCACTTCTGTAGGCAGGCGATACCGAGAATGTACACGGACGTCAGAAAAAGACTCACCAGTGTCCTAAAAAATGCAGTTGTACCCAATGTCCACTTAACCACGGACATGTGGACAAGTGGAGCAGGGCAGGGTCAGGACTATATGACTGTGACAGCCCACTGGGTAGATGTATGGACTCCCGCCGCAAGAACAGCAGCGGCGGCACCAGTAGCAGCATCTCGCAAACGCCAACTCTTTCCTAGGCAGGCTACGCTTTGTATCACCGCTTTCCAGAATACGCACACAGCTGAAAACCTCTTACGGCAACTGAGGAAGATCATCGCAGAATGGCTTACCCCAATTGGACTCTCCTGTGGATTTGTGGCATCGGACAACGCCAGCAATATTGTGTGTGCATTAAATATGGGCAAATTCCAGCACGTCCCATGTTTTGCACATACCTTGAATTTGGTGGTGCAGAATTTTTTAAAAAACGACAGGGGCGTGCAAGAGATGCTGTCGGTGGCCAGAAGAATTGCGGGACACTTTCGGCGTACAGGCACCACGTACAGAAGACTGGAGCACCACCAAAAACTACTGAACCTGCCCTGCCATCATCTGAAGCAAGAAGTGGTAACGAGGTGGAATTCAACCCTCTATATGCTTCAGAGGTTGGAGGAGCAGCAAAAGGCCATTCAAGCCTATACAATTGAGCACGATATAGGAGGTGGAATGCACCTGTCTCAAGTGCAGTGGAGAATGATTTCAACGTTGTGCAAGGTTCTGATGCCCTTTGAACTTGCCACACGTGAAGTCAGTTCAGACACTGCCAGCCTGAGTCAGGTCATTCCCCTCATCAGGCTTTTGCAGAAGAAGCTGGAGACATTGAAGGAGGAGCTAACACGGAGCGATTCCGCTAGGCATGTGGGACTTGTGGATGGAGCCCTTAATTCGCTTAACAAGGATTCACGGGTGGTCAATCTGTTGAAATCAGAGCACTACATTTTGGCCACCGTGCTCGATCCTAGATTTAAAACCTACCTTGGATCTCTCTTTCCGGCAGACACAAGTCTGCTGGGGTTGAAAGACCTGCTGGTGAGAAAATTGTCAAGTCAAGCGGAACGCGACCTGTCAACATCTCCTCCTTCACATTCTCCCGCAACTGGGGGTGCGAGGAAAAGGCTCAGAATTCCGAGCCCACCCGCTGGCGGTGATGCAGGGCAGTCTGGAGCGACTGCTGATGCTGACATCTGGTCCGGACTGGAGGACCTGACAACGATTACGGACATGTCGTCTACTGTCACTGCATATGATTCTCTCAACATTGAAAGAATGGTGGAGGATTATATGAGTGACCGCATCCAAGTAGGCACGTCACACAGTCCGTACTTATACTGGCAGGAAAAAGAGGCAATTTGGAGGCCCTTGCACAAACTGGCTTTATTCTACCTAAGTTGCCCTCCCACAAGTGTGTACTCCGAAAGAGTGTTTAGTGCCGCCGCTCACCTTGTCAGCAATCGGCGTACGAGGTTACATCCAGAAAATGTGGAGAAGATGATGTTCATTAAAATGAATTATAATCAATTCCTCCGCGGAGACATTGACCAGCAGCAATTGCCTCCACAAAGTACACAGGGAGCTGAGATGGTGGATTCCAGTGGGGACGAATTGATAATCTGTGAGGAGGGGGATGTACACGGTGATATATCGGAGGATGATGATGAGGTGGACATCTTGCCTCTGTAGAGCCAGTTTGTGCAAGGAGAGATTAATTGCTTCTTTTTTGGGGGGGTCCAAACAAACCCGTCATATCAGTCACAGTCGTGTGGCAGACCCTGTCACTGAAATGATGGGTTGGTTAAAGTGTGCATGTCCTGTTTTGTTTATACAACATAAGGGTGGGTGGGAGGGCCCAAGGACAATTCCATCTTGCACCTCTTTTTTCTTTTATTTTTCTTTGCGTCATGTGCTGTTTGGGGAGGGTTTTTTGGAAGGGACATCCTGCGTGACACTGCAGTGCCACTCCTAAATGGGCCCGGTGTTTGTGTCGGCCACTAGGGTCGCTTATCTTACTCACACAGTCAGCTACCTCATTGCGCCTCTTTTTTTCTTTGCGTCATGTGCTGTTTGGGGAGGGTTTTTTGGAAGGGACATCCTGCGTGACACTGCAGTGCCACTCCTAGATGGGCCCGGTGTTTGTGTCGGCCACTACGGTCGCTAATCTTACTCACACAGCTACCTCATTGCGCCTCTTTTTTTCTTTGCGTCATGTGCTGTTTGGGGAGGGTTTTTTGGAAGGGACATCCTGCGTGACACTGCAGTGCCACTCCTAAATGGGCCCGGTGTTTGTGTCGGCCACTAGGGTCGCTTATCTTACTCACACAGTCAGCTACCTCATTGCGCCTCTTTTTTTCTTTGCGTCATGTGCTGTTTGGGGAGTGTTTTTTGGAAGGGCCATCCTGCGTGACACTGCAGTGCCACTCCTAGATGGGCCCGGTGTTTGTGTCGGCCACTAGGGTCGCTAATCTTACTCACACAGCTACCTCATTGCGCCTCTTTTTTTCTTTGCGTCATGTGCTGTTTGGGGAGGGTTTTTTGGAAGGGACATCCTGCGTGACACTGCAGTGCCACTCCTAAATGGGCCCGGTGTTTGTGTCGGCCACTAGGGTCGCTAATCTTACTCACACAGCTACCTCATTGCGCCTCTTTTTTTCTTTGCGTCATGTGCTGTTTGGGGAGGGTTTTTTGGAAGGGACATCCTGCGTGACACTGCAGTGCCACTCCTAAATGGGCCCGGTGTTTGTGTCGGCCACTAGGGTCGCTTATCTTACTCACACAGTCAGCTACCTCATTGCGCCTCTTTTTTTCTTTGCGTCATGTGCTGTTTGGGGAGTGTTTTTTGGAAGGGCCATCCTGCGTGACACTGCAGTGCCACTCCTAGATGGGCCCGGTGTTTGTGTCGGCCACTAGGGTCGCTAATCTTACTCACACAGCTACCTCATTGCGCCTCTTTTTTTCTTTGCGTCATGTGCTGTTTGGGGAGGGTTTTTTGGAAGGGACATCCTGCGTGACACTGCAGTGCCACTCCTAAATGGGCCCGGTGTTTGTGTCGGCCACTAGGGTCGCTAATCTTACTCACACAGCTACCTCATTGCGCCTCTTTTTTTCTTTGCGTCATGTGCTGTTTGGGGAGGGTTTTTTGGAAGGGACATCCTGCGTGACACTGCAGTGCCACTCCTAGATGGGCCAGGTGTTTGTGTCGGCCACTAGGGTCGCTTAGCTTAGTCATCCAGCGACCTCGGTGCAAATTTTAGGACTAAAAATAATATTGTGAGGTGTGAGGTATTCAGAATAGACTGAAAATGAGTGGAAATTATGGTTTTTGAGGTTAATAATAATATGGGATCAAAATGACCCCCAAATTCTATGATTTAAGCTGTTTTTTAGGGTTTTTTGAAAAAAACACCCGAATCCAAAACACACCCGAATCCGACAAAAAAAATTCGGTGAGGTTTTGCCAAAACGCGGTCGAACCCAAAACACGGCCGTGGAACCGAACCCAAAACCAAAACACAAAACCCGAAAAATTTCAGGCGCTCATCTCTAGTGTCCTGTGCATCAGTCAGTCCAGTGACCAGTCACAGTGGTGGTGTCCTCTGCTGCCATATGTCCAGTGCTGCTGTATAGGGTGCTGTGTTGTGCTGCATCAGTTCAGTGGTGGTGTATTGTCCTGCATCAGTCCAGTGGTGGTGTCCCTGTGCTGCCATATATGTCCAGTGGTACTGCCGTATATATGTCCAGTGATCCTGCCGTATAATTCCAGTGATCCTGCCATATAATTCTAGTGATCCTGCCATATAATTCTAGTGATCCTGCCGTATAATTACAGTGCTACTGCCGTATAATTCCAGTAATCCTGCCGTATAATCCCAGTAATCCTGCCGTATAATTAAAGTGGTACTAGCGTATAATTCCAGTAATCCTGCCGTATAATTCCAGTAATCCTGCCATATAATTCCAGTGCTACTGTTGTATAATTCCAGTAATCCTGCCGTATAATGACAGTAATCCTGCCGTATAATTCTAGTGGTACTTGCGTATAATTCCAGTAATCCTGCCGTATAATTCCAGTAATCCTGCCATATAATTCCAGTGGTACTGGCGTATAATTCCAGTAATCCTGCTGTATAATTCCAGTAATCCTGCCGTATAATTACAGTGCTACTGCCCTATAATTCCAATAATCCTGCCATATAATTCCAGTAATCCTGCTGTATAATTCCAGTTATCCTGCCGTATAATTCCAGTGGTACTGTCGTATAATTCCAGTAATCCTGCTGTATAATTCCAGTAATCCTGCCGTATAATTCCAGTGGTACTGGTGTATAATTCCAGTAATCCTGCCGTATAGTTACAGTAATCCTGCTGTATAATTCAAATGCTACTGTCGTATAATTCCAGTAATCCTGCCGTATAATTCCAGTAATCCTGCCATATAATTCCAGTAATCCTGCCGTATAATTCCAGTAATCCTGCCGTATAATTCCAGTAATCCTGCCGTATAATTACAGTAATCCTGCTGTAGGATTCCAGTGCTGTGTATTATTTACTCCAAATAAATGGGTTATTAATATTTAATCCGAATAATTTTTACAGGGTTTGCAATGTGAGGTGTAGGGGTACGCTATCCTGTGCCACAATTTGAGTTATATACCTCCAGAAAAATAATGGAGAATAAAAAATAAAAGAAATTTAAATGGTCTGAGGAGAAACGTAAACTTGCCAATATGCTATTTACGACACAGAGTGGCAAGGAACGGCTAAGGCCCTGGCCTATGTTCATGACTAGTGGTTCAGCTTCACATGACGATGGAAGCCCTCATTCTCCTGCTAGAAAAATATAAGAGTTAAGATGGAAAAAGCATAGCAAAGAACTGTGCGTTCTAAAATGGTATCACAAATCCCCAAGGAGAGTCCAAGTGTGTCGGCGGTTGCGATGCCTGACCTTCCCAACACTGGACGGGAAGAGGTGGCTCCTTCCACCATTTGCACGCCCCCTGCAAGTGCTGGAAGGAGCACCCATAGTCCAGTTTCTGATATTCAAATTGAAGATGTCACTGTTGAAGTACACTAGGATGAGGATATGGGTGTTGCTGGCGCTGAGGAGGAAGTTGACGATGAGGATTCTGATGGTGATGTGGTTTGTTTAAATCAGGCACCGGGGGAGACACCTGTTGTCCATGGGATAAAGAAGCCCATTGTGATGCCTGGGCAAAATACCCAAAAAGCCACCTCTTCTGTGTGGAATTATTTCTCCACAAATCCGGACAACAGGCGTCAAGCCGTGTGTTGCTTCTGTCAATCTGTAATAAGTAGGGGTAAGGATGTTAACCACCTAGGAACATCCTTCCTTATACGTCACCTGCAGCGCATTCATCAGAAGTCAGTGTCAAGTTGTGAAACTTTGGGTAAGAGCGTAAGCAGTCCACTGACACCTAAATCCCTTCTTCCTCTTGCTCCTGCAAGCCACACCACCAACTCCCTCAACGTCAATCTCTTCCTCAGTCAGGAACGTCAGTAGTCCTGCAGGCCATGCCACTGGCAAGACTGAGGAGTCCTCTCCTAACCTGGATTCCTCCGGAGGATCCTTGAGTGGTATGCCTGCTGTTGCTGCCGCCGCTGCTGTTCTTGCTGCTGGGAGTCGATCGTCATCCCAGAGGGGAAGTCGGAAGACCACTTGTACTACTTCCAGTAAGCAATTGACTGTCCAATAGTCTTTTGTGAGGAAGATGAAATATGACAGCAGTCATCCTGTTGCAAAGCAGATAACTGAGGCCTTGACACTTATGTTGGTGTTAGACGTGCATCCGGTATCCCTCAATAGTGCAGGGGATGTAGACAATTGATGAAGGTATTGTGTCCCCGGTACCAAATCCCATCTAGATTCCACTTTACTAGACAGGCGATACCGAGAATGTACAGAGACGTCAGAAAAAGTATCACCACTTAACCACGGACATGTAGACAAGTGGAACAGGGCAGACTAAGGACTATATGACTGCGACAGCCCACTGGGTAGATGTATTGCCTCCCGCAGCAACAACAACAGCAGCGGAACCAGTAGCAGCATCTCGCAAATCCAAACTAGTTTCTAGGCATGCTACACTGTGTATCACCTCTTTCCGTAAGAGGCACACTGCTGACAACCTTTTACGGAAGCTGAGGGACATCATCGCACATTGGCTTACCCCACTTAGACTCTCCTGGGGATTTGTGATATCGGACAACGCCACCAATATTGTGCATGCATTACAACTGGGCCAATTCCAGAACATCCCATATTTTGCACATACAATTAATTTGGTGGTGCAGAATTTTTTCAATAATGACAGGGGTGTATAGGAGATGCTGTCGGTGGCCAAAAAAATTGCGGGCCACTTTCGACATTCTACCACTGTGTGCCGAAGATTGGAGCACCAGCAAACACTCCTGAACCTGCCCTGCCATCAACTGAAACAAGAGGAGGTAACGGGGTGGAATTCAACAATCTATATGCTTCAGAGGATGGAGGAGCAGCAAAAGGCCATTAAAGCCTATACATCCACCTACGATATAGGCAAAGGAGGGGGAATGCACCTGACTCAAGCACAGTGGAGAATGATTTCCGTCTTGTGCAAGGTTCTCCAACCTTTTGAACTTGCCACACGTGAAGTCAGTTCAGACACTGCCAGCTTGAGTCAGGTCATTCCCTTTATTAGGTTTTTGCAGAAGCAGCTGGAAAATTGAAGGAGGAGCTAAGACGGAGCGATTCCGCAAAGTATGTGGGACTTGTGGATGGAGCACTTCATTCACTTTGCCAGGATTCAAGGGTGGTCAGTCTGTTGAAATCAGAGCACTACATTTTGGCCACCGTGCTCGATCTAGGTTTAAAGCCTACGTTGTATTTCTCTTTCTGGTAGACACAAGTGTGAAGAGGTGCAAAGACCTGCTGGTGGGTAAATTGTCAACTCAAGCGGAATGTGACCCGTCAACAGCTCCTCCTTCAATTTCTCCCATCACTGGGGCTGCAGGGAAAATGATAACATTTACTAGCCCACCCACTGGCGGTGATGCAGGGCAGTCAGGAGTGAAAGCTGACATCTGGTCTGGACTGAAGGACCTGCCAACAATTACTGACATGTCTACTGTTACTGCATATGATTCTGTCACCATTAAAAGAATGGTGGAGGATTATATCAGTGACATCATCCAAGTAGGCATGTCAGACAGTCCATATGTATACTGGCAGGAAAAAGAGGCAATTTGGAGGCCCTTGCACAAACTGGCTTTATTTTACCTAAGTTGCCCCCCCTCCAGTGTGTACTCCGAAAGAGTGTTTAGTGCAGCCGGTAACCTTGTCAGCGATCAGCGTAGGAGGTTACTTCAACAAAATGTGGAGAAGATGATGTTCATCAAAATGAATTATAAATTCCTCCGGGAAGACCTTGACCAGGAATTGTCTCTGGAAAGTACACACGGACCTGTGTTGATGGATTCCAGTGGGAATGAATTAATTCTCTGTGAGGAGTATGTACACAGTGAAAGGGGTGAGGAATCGGAAGATGAGGATGAGGTCGACATCTTGCCTCTGTAGAGCCAGTTTGTGCAAGGAGAGATTGATTGCTTCTTTTTTTGGTGGGGGCCCAAACAAACCAGTCATTTCAGCCACAGTCGTGTGGCAGACCCTGTCGCTGAAATGATTGGTTTGTTAAAGTGTGCATGCCCTGTTTATACAACATAAGGGTGGGTGGGTGGCCCCAAGGACAATTCCATCTTGCACTTTTTTTTCTTCTTTGCATCATGTGCTGTTTGGGGACTATTTTTTTAAAGTGCCATCCTGTCTGACACTTCCGTATATGTCCAGTGGTACTGCCATATAATTCCAGTGATACTGCCGTATATGTCCAGTAGTGCTGCCATATAATTCCAGTGATATTGCCGTATAATTCCACTGATATTGCTGTATAATTCCAGTGGGAATTGTTTGTGTCGCTTGGCTTAGTCATAAAGCTACCTCATTGCACCTCTTCTACATCTTTGCATGAGGTGCTGTTTGGGGCCTAGTTTTTGAAAAGTGCCATCCTGTCTGCCATTGCAGTGTCCCTCCTAGATGGGCCAGGTGTTTGTGCCGCACACTTGTGTCGCTTAGCTTAGTCATACAGCGACCTTGGTGCAACTTTTAGGCCTAAAAACAATATTGTGAGGTGTTCAGTATTCAGAATAGACTGGAAATGAGTGGAAATGAATGTTATTGATGTTAATAATACCGTAGGATCAAAATTACCCCCAAATTATGTGATTTTAGCTGTTTTTTGCTTTTTACAACAATCACCCAGATCCAAAACCAAAACACGAAAGGGTGGTTTTGGCAAAACCAAGCCAAAACCAAAACACGAAAGTGGAATTAGAACCAAAACCAAAACACGAAAAGTGCTAGCCGCACATCTCTAATTTTGACCACCTCACATCTTACCAAATTGTTTTCACCAAGGCTGCATATATATATATATTTATATATATATATGTATATATATAGCTATGATATATATATACACCTGTATCCTGAAGACAATCTAAATAGATTGAAACGTTGATACGAACTTTGTCTACGATTTTATTCTTTTCCTGAGTGCCGCATTCTACATCTTGTTTATATATATATATATATATATATATATATATATATAGACATAGCTATGTAATAACTTCTAAATGCTTTAGAAAGAGCAATTTGTTTGAGCCTGTACCTATTTTCCATTTAGACTCTGATGTTCAACTCTGGTAAAGTGTGATGTCCTAAAATATTAATGTTTTCTCTCATCACAAGTATGTAGTATATTTAACTCTCCAGCATCTGTACAAATGTAAAGTCATCAAACTGGAGTAGTTCTAATTATTAGTACAAAAAAACCCCCAGAATATAATGCCTAAACCACAGTGACCTTTAAATGTGAGAGGCTATTGAGTTATATTTGTCACAACAGACGTCACAATTGTGTAAAATCACAGAGTGCTTGGAAGCATTTGCAATGTAATGGAACTGCATGATTTGTTGTAGGTTTCCTTGTATATAAGAGAAATGCATTGCACTGGATTATATGTCCTGTTTCGGTGTATTATTTCTTAAACTGTACATAAAAGTCATCATTGAAAATGTCACTTTACACAGAAGAATAAGTTACATATTTGTGCTTTTGCCATCACACCTGTCCAGTGGCGGAACTAGCAAGCGGTGGGCCCAGGTGCGACAAAATGCTTTGGGCCCCCCATCCCATCCAAGTCCACCCCCTCACCCCTTGAGAGGATCTGGTGAGGGGGACCTGCTCAGGGCCAGAGAAATGGATACCTAGCAACAGTGCCGTAACTAGACATTTTAGCACTGTGTGCAAGAAATGGCATCGGAGCCCCACCCCTGCATGCAAAACAGGGGCAGTGCGCGCCGTAGGCGCGCGCAAAAATACATAGTGGCGTGGCTTCGCGGGGAAGGGGTGTGGCCACAAAATAATACCAATTCCTAAAACGGTGCACAGTAGTCTCCATTCTTCAAATTACGCCGCACAGTAGCACCACTACACCAGGTAGAGACCCTTTTACACCTTACAGCGAACAGATTCCTCTTTTTACACATTACGGCAGACAGCGTCCCCTTTTTACACATTACGGCAGACAGCGTCCCCCTTTTTATACATTATGGCAGACAGCGTCCCCTTTTTACACATAACGGCAGACAGCGTGCCCTTGTTACACATAGCGGCAGACAGCGTGCACTTTTTACACATTACGGCAGACAGCGTACACTTTTTACACATAACGGCAGACAGCGTGCCCTTGTTAAACATAGCGGCAGACAGCGTACACTTTTTACACATAACGGCAGACAGCGTCCCCCTTTTTACACATTACGGCAGACAGCGTCCCCCTTTTTACACATTACGGCAGACAGCGTACACTTTTTACACATAACGGCAGACAACGTACACTTTTTACACATAGCGGCAGACAGCGTGCCCTTGTTACACATTACGGCAGACAGCGTGCCCTTGTTACACATTACGGCAGACAGCGTGCCCTTGTTACACATTACGGCAGACAGCGTGCCCTTGTTACACATTACGGCAGACAGCGTGCCCTTGTTACACATTACGGCAGACAGCGTGCCCTTGTTACACATTACGGCAGGCAGATTCCCCCTTTTTACACGTTGCGGCAGGCAGTCCCCCGTTTTTACACATTGCGGCAGGCAGATTCCCCATTTTTACACATTGCGGCAGGCATATTCTCCCTTTTTACACATAGCGGCAGGCAGATTCCCCATTTTTACACATTGCGGCAGGCAGATTCCCCCTTTTTACACGTTGCGGCAGGCAGTCCCCCGTTTTTACACATTGCGGCAGGCAGATTCCCCATTTTTACACATTATGGCAGGCATATTCTCCCTTTTTACACATAGCGGCAGGCAGATTCCCCATTTTTACACATTGCGGAAGGCAGATTCCCCATTTTCACACATTGCGGCAGGCAGTCCCCCCTTTTTACACATTGCGGCAGGCAGTCCCCCATTTTTACACATAGCGGCAGGCAGTCCACCCTTTTTACACATTGCGGTAGGCAGTCCCCCATTTTTACACATAGCGGCAGGCAGTCCCAACAAATAAAGAAAGAAAGAGACAGAAAGAAAGAAAGAAAGAAAGAAGGTAGAATCATACTTACCCTCTCCGCTGGCTCAGGCTCCTCGTGCAGCTTGACGATTCCCGGGCAGTAGACGAGGTGGAGGAGGGAGCCGCAGCAGCGCTGTGTTATTGGTGGAGGCGCTGCTGCTGCTGCCCCCCTGCTTCACTATAGGCTGTTCTCGGGAAGACAGGGCCCCTGGACAGAGGCGGGCCCCAGTGCAACGCACTGCTTGCCCTGCCGGTAGTTCCCGCCTCTGCACCTGTCAAATCTAAACTAGGCATGGACACTGATGATTGATCTTTCGTAGTGATCAATCTCCTTGTCCAATACATTGTGATATTTGGATCAATCCTGGAGACATGATACTGTACTGTATATAGATAGATGAAATCATGGTGGTGGTGGCAATGTTCTTACCGGATTGGGTACGGGATCACTACAGTCAGGATGCCGTCAGTCAGAATACCAACAGCGCCATCCCAATGGTTAGAATCCCGACACTTTTTTTAAATGTAAGCTAACTCTACCTCTTAACCTCTCCCTATCCCTCCCTACCCGCAGTCTAACCCTAACCCTTCCCTCTCGCAGCCTAACCCTAACAATCCCCACTCGCAGCCTAACCCTTCTCTCTTACAGCCTAACCCTCTAAAATCGCAGCCTAACCCACCTCTCTCGCAGCCTAACCCTAACCCTCCCCACTCTCAGCCTAACCCTTCCTTCTTACAGCCTAACCCTAACCCTCCCTACTCGCATCCTAACCCTATCCTTCCCCAACATACTTAAATTCAGGATTCTGGCTTTCGGGATTCTGAGAGGTGTTCGGATCCTGGTACCTGCATCGTGAACGTTGGAATGTCAACAACATCACTTACCTTCCTCCCTGGCACCTCCATTGTCGCTGAAGATGCACAACCTTTTCTCCCTATGCAACTGTGCATATGTTGAAATAAGATCTACATTATTTCCACAAATTTTACCGTATCAATCCAAAAGATTAATATGGGACCTCCAATTGGCCATTCTTAATTTGGAGATCTCTGTGTGTATCACATATATTGTTCAGTTGCTTTGAAATCAAAAGCAACTCTTTATCGCTTCATGTCTTCTAGAATAGATAATGTTACAAAGTAAAACACCAGTTGTAATATAGGAAATTGTCTAATAAACTAATAGATACAGGATACTGTACAAAGAGCCGTGAGCAGCCATCTGCTTCTCTTTTACATGCCAAACTAATATAAATTCTCTCTGAGTAATAGGTGCTGTGCTCTGTTACAGAGTAAACATCATTGTGTTTCTCCTAGTGCATACAGTACACATAGCTCACAATAAACACTATACTTTGCAGTCTTTAGTTACGGAATATCTGAAGAGGATATTTACTATAAGATACAATTATTTTACAGTGAAATATACGAATTATATAACAATTATTTATATTTTTATTAGACCTCTACTGTAGTAGTGGTTGTAGCAGCAGCAGCAGTAGTAGTAGTGGTTTATACTTACATATTAGTCACAGACAAAGGCAAAGGGGGGGGGGGGGGGGGTTCCAGGCCCCCTACTCTTGGCCTTCGGTACAAATTTTGACCACAATAGCAATAGTATTTAAAATGATTATTAGAGCTGCCACCACAACATGCAGTTTAAGTGACAGATGCTGCACATGTCCCGTGAGATCAGCTTCTTCTATTGAGTTTGCTGTGTGTGGATACACACTGGGTTTTGCTCAGTGTGTTTATTGAGCAATGATGTGAAAATCGCTGGCCGGAAAATCGCACAGTGCATACACATTGAGCGATTTTCACCTGGCCCAGCACATTAAATGGGGGTGAACCACTTTCCACAGTAGGAGACTGTGGCACATGGTTCACTCGGCCTACTCGGCCTGTAAAACAGGCCGACGGACGGCGGTGGCCAGCGATGATGCAGGAATGTGCATCAGTGCTCACCACTCATTGCCCGGCCTTACACACTAGGCAATTTTGAGCTCAAAGTAGCTCAAAACGCCAAAAATGAGCTACTTTGAGCTCAAAATTACCCAGTGTGTTTGCACCGTATGCCCTCAATCAGTGCACTGGACCAGAGAGTATCTACCAGGAAGAAGAGACAGGTGCCTTACCATAAGGTGAGAGAATGTGTGCTTAGAAAGTGCAATTCTGTCTCCTACTGGCTCCTTTATGTTTGTATGTTTATTTATTATGGGATGTTTAATCTTTTCCTGACCATTTCTGTTATTTATATTTGTTAAATATGTTTGATACAGCCTATACTATGTAACATCTATAGTGTTAATTATTAATACTGTATTCCATACACTATACAGTGTATAAAAAGACAAATGTGTACATTTCTGTTTTTACCATGTTCTTCTACCGCACCCAGGGCCGGCAACAGAAATCTTGGGGGACAGTACATGGATGCATGCATGTCAGATCAGAAAAGAATGTCTGTGGTGGCTGGTGCAGACATGTGCCCAAACCAGACCCAAAGCCCCAAACTCCTGGAGAGCCAAGCACACACTTACCATCAACACACAGCTACCACGCCGCTTTCCAGACCAGGCTCCGAGGCCCAACAACAAGCTGCCAGTCTGCCTGAGAGTGTCTGTGCACCGGCCTGGCAGTCTTTCTAGCCGCAGTCCTGCTCATGCTTGGCCGCTTCTCACAGTAGAGAAAGGGCAGACAGGGAGGAGAGGAGGGCAGGAGGATGCAGCATTGCGACATCATTGCACATGGAGACTGGCTGCTGGAATTCTGGACAGCTGACCTGGCGCTCGGCTGGGGGCAGTTGGGGGTTACCAGAGGGGGGTCGCTGAACAACAAAAAAAAATGCTATTAGTAAGTTTTAACTACACAGCGGGCGGGCCGTGGGTGGTGCAATGCCACGATCTATGTCATTATTTAAATCCATGATCCATGCCATGCTGCTGCCGCTGCTGGACCTTGTGGCCTCTCACAACAGTGGGGCCCAGGACAGTTGTCCCCTTTGACCCCCCCTGTCGCTGGACCTGACCGTAAACCAAGACTCCTGAAGTGCTGCAATGTCCCACACAGCGTGAGATTATGGATTGCATTTTGAAATCCCCACTAGAAAACCTGTGTTTGCCCCTGTTAGTAGTGTTGTATACTTACCTACTTGTTCATACTCCTTGCTTAGTGATCCAGGAATCAATTGTTACAGTAACTCCCGTTGGGCACAATTAACACAATCACAGCCCTGCCTTCCACTGTAATATGCAGCAATATACAACATAATGCAGCAGGTTTGGGCTATAATGAGGTGATGCTGCGAATTGCAAGCATACATCAAATACACTTATATTCAATCAGTTCAGAAGCACAATAAACTGGGTTTTTTTGGGGCATTAATAACCAAAAAAAAAAAAAAACCATTTACTGAACCAACCAAACATCCTTTTTTTTAACCACATTCCTTTTAATAAATTATGTTATATTTAATTTGCCAACTTTTTTAATTAGCTTTTCACTTGTTACAATTTTATGCAACTGTTGCAAACAAGAATTTATTGTAAGTACTTGATTCTCTGTCAATGCATCCTTGTAACTATCCTTTTATGTTCCTTCCTAAATACAGTTTGTGAGACAAACAGAAAAGCCCAGTTTGACTAAACATCATCATAGTACTGGTTATGTTTCACTGCTCCATACCTCCCTTGTACTACATCTCTGAGAGTAAAGAGGTGTAAAAGTGTGCCTAATTCAGACCTGATCGCAACAGCAAAAAATTTCTCTAATGGGCAAAACCACGTGGAGTGCACGTATGGCAGATATAACGTGCAGAGAGAGTTAGATTTGGATGTGGTATGTTCAAACGGAAAACTAAATTGCAGTGTAAAAAATAAGCGCCAGTATTTACCCTGCACAGAAAAAATATAACCCACCCAAATCTAACTCCCTTTACATGTTATATCTGCCCCACCTGCCTGCACATGGTTTTGCCCATTAGAGAAAGATTTTACTTTTGCGTTCAGGTCTGAATTTGGCCCTAAATACACTAGTGTACGTCCATCTCAGCAACAGATGCCCCACAGTCTGTATTATTTATTTATATTCTATGTAATAGACTTTGTGCTATTGCCAATACGATAGTCTTGTGGTTTTGTACTATAATTTGCTAGTGTGGGATTTCCCCACCACACTTCTTTATAACACTCCCACACCTAAACAATTATACTTCCCTTTCCCCATGTACAACCACTTCCTCAGATACCCCTGTCTATACTTGTAGAAGCCTGGAATTTCCCAGAAAGTAATCATTACTTTTGCTTAAACAAATGAGTACATCATAACACAAACAATATATGTATTATTCTTTTATTATTGTATTATAGTATTATTGTTTTGTTGCAATCCACATTTAATATTCTCTGAATGATACATTCTCTTTATTGGGGAATTACATTGTGGTATTCAGAAGTGTCATGGCATCAAAGACAGGGTTATTTCAAAGATCTAATGAACAGTTCAGCTACTGGACGCAATTGGGGGAATTCAATTGATAACACCGTCATCTAAAGTAACGAGAGATCACAGGAGCGATATTCAATTGATGCCCATTAAAGCAACGATCGCACCCATTAGTGTCAGGTTTAGCCATGTAAAGCCGCTAAACCCGACTAAACTAATGGGCGCGATTACGAAAAGTGCAGTTTGGGTGCCCAAACGTGTCACTTTTCACAAATTTCAACTCGCCAGCACGGGGGCTATGAGCTGAAATGTGTCTCCCTGCAGCTCAGTGCTCCTGTACGGAACAACAATTTTTCCGCTGGGGTCATCTAGTGGCGGCCGCGGGGAGAAGCAATTGAATGCCTCCCATTAAGTTCAACTGTCATTGCTGTTGTCATCTCTGTTCCAATTTTGGTGACCTCCTCTGACACCAAACACGGGGGAACAACTGTTCTGGACCTGGTTATGTGCAGGGCCTGCAACAGAAATCTTGGGGTCCGGTACAATTAAGTCTCTGGGGGCCCCTCCCGCCCAACCATTTTCTGCTGAATTTTAAGCCAAGATTTGGTTTTATATATATATATATATATATACACACACACACACACACACACACACACACACACACACACACACACACACATCTATCTATCTATCTATCTATCTATCTATCTAGAAAACTGGCTGTGTAGCAAACAGCGGCACTCAGAGACTGACAAAGCCACAGTAAGTAAAGTGCTGGTGCTTTTTATTCCATAAGGTTGGCTAAATGTTCCAACGTTTCGGGGTGCGCAAGCCCCTTTTTCAAGGTGAGCCAAATACAAAGTGAAGTGAACAAAAAAACATTTACCTTTATGGTGAAGAGGACCCACGTGTGGGAAGGACAGCAGCGTCCGGGGGAGCGTGGTGCTTCCGTCCCGGGTGTGGTGACGTGAATGCGCCGCGGTCACGTGTGCATCCAGCGCGTCTCAGACTGCCGCGTTGCCATGGCATCCTGACGCTCTGTGGTTCTCATGGATGTCTGGAGTAAACGCGGGTGTCAGGGCCGCGGAGGAGGAGTGGCTCGGGCTGGGAATGTGCAGTGATGCAATGATGGTGTTAAAAAAGAGAGGAAGAACCAATTCGAATATACTGACATTTGATTAAGCAAATCAGTGTATATATACAAGGACCGAGGGTGATGGCATCTCTAGTGTCTAATGGTTGGTTATCCCTAATATTCTATGTGTATGATTAGCAATGCAATTAACATGACAAATGCATAATCTACCTGATAACAGGAGGAAGTTAAGGGAAAATATTGGAAACACAAACATATATCACTTGGCTGGGTAGGTTGGAGATAATACAGTTGGGTAAAACCAGGGATATATAATTTTATGGGCCAAAGTAATTTGTTAAATGTCCACCTTATTCAACCTGGAACCGGTAATGGGGAGTGAAACTTAAAAGACACTCCATTGTATTCTGTCGTTAAGACCTTTCGGTCTAACGGTGTCCAGTTTGTACATCCAGGTGGCCTCCCGTCTAAGTAGGGTGCCTGCCCTATCTCCGCCTCTTGGGTTGGTAGGTATGTGATCGATGATTTGAAACTGTAGGTCCTTCAAGGTGTGTTGTTTATCCACGTAGTGCCTAGCGACAGGTTGTTCGGACTTCTTGGTTAGTAATGCTGCTTTTAGTGCAGACCTGTGCAAAGCAAAGCGTTCCCTGGCATTACGTATGGTTTTACCCACATACTGATATTTGCATGGGCAGGTAATTAAATAGACGATATGTGTCGTGGTGCAGGTGAGTACATGCTTGATGTTGTAGGATGTACCTGTCGAGGTGGATGTGAACTTTGGGCCGGTGGTCATTGTTTTGCATGTCTCACAACCTAGACATTTTTTGCAGCCTGCTGGTTTTGTTAAGAAGTTGGAGGTCGGTGCAGAGTCAAACCCTGTGATATCTGAATGAACCACGAAGTCTTTGATGCTTCTGCCTTTTGTATAACACATCATGGGCCTTTTTCTTCGTAACCCAGTTAGGTTCTTATCCGTTGAGACTATGGGCCACAGTGCTTTAAGGGCCCGTGGAATCACTGCACTTGATGTGTTGTATTGCGACACAAATGGTATAATGGCCTGGTTGTTCTTGGTTGTGGGAGTTAGAAGTTGGTCTCTGTTCATGGTTGAAGTTTTCTGTTCATATTCGCGTAGTAGTCCACTGTTGTACCCTCTATCCTTGAACCTTTCGGTGACATCCTTTAGTGTCGATTCAAGTTTAGCGGGGTCACTGGTGATTCTGGCTGCCCTAATGTATTGTGACTTAGGAAGCCCCTTTTTGAGGGCTGTAGGGTGGTGGCTATTGTAGCGCAACAGAGTGTTTTTGTCAGTGGGCTTATGGTACACTTCGGTATGTATCTCTCCTTCCCTGATAATGACATTGACGTCCAAGTAATTTCAATTGCTGGAGTCGCTCTGCGATGTGACTCTAATGGGGGACCGTCTGTTGTTAATAACTTCGATAAACCTCTCAAATCTTTCTTTACCCCCAGTCCATAGTAAAAACACATCATCTATGTATCTGAAATAGTGTAAAATATATTGTGTAAATTCGCCACTATTAAAGAACATAGCCTGTTCTTCTCTTAGCATGAACACGTTGGCAAACGAGGGGGATACATTACCGAAAGGTTCAAGGATAGAGGGTACAACAGTGGACTACTACGCGAATATGAACAGAAAACTTCAACCATGAACAGAGACCAACTTCTAACTCCCACAACCAAGAACAACCAGGCCATTATACCATTTGTGTCGCAATACAACACATCCAGTGCAGTGATTCCACGGGCCCTTAAAGCACTGTGGCCCATAGTCTCAACGGATAAGAACCTAACTGGGTTACGAAGAAAAAGGCCCATGATGTGTTATACAAAAGGCAGAAGCATCAAAGACTTCGTGGTTCATTCAGATATCACAGGGTTTGACTCTGCACCGACCTCCAACTTCTTAACAAAACCAGCAGGCTGCTATAAATGTCTAGGTTGTGAGACATGCAAAACAATGACCACCGGCCCAAAGTTCACATCCACCTCGACAGGTACATCCTACAACATCAAGCATGTACTCTCCTGCACCACGACACATATCGTCTATTTAATTACCTGCCCATGCAAATATCAGTATGTGGGTAAAACCATACGTAATGCCAGGGAACGCTTTGCTTTGCACAGGTCTGCACTAAAAGCAGCATTACTAACCAAGAAGTCCGAACAATCTGTCGCTAGGCACTACGTGGATAAACAACACACCTTGAAGGACCTACAGTTTCAAATCATCGATCACATACCTACCAACCCAAGAGGCGGAGATAGGGCAGGCACCCTACTTAGACGGGAGGCCACCTGGATGTACAAACTGGACACCGTTAGACCGAAAGGTCTTAACGACAGAATACAATGGAGTGTCTTTTAAGTTTCACTCCCCATTACCGGTTCCAGGTTGAATAAGGTGGACATTTAACAAATTACTTTGGCCCATAAAATTATATATCCCTGGTTTTACCCAACTGTATTATCTCCAACCTACCCAGCCAAGTGATATATGTTTGTGTTTCCAATATTTTCCCTTAACTTCCTCCTGTTATCAGGTAGATTATGCATTTGTCATGTTAATTGCATTGCTAATCATACACATAGAATATTAGGGATAACCAACCATTAGACACTAGAGATGCCATCACCCTCGGTCCTTGTATATATACACTGATTTGCTTAATCAAATGTCAGTATATTCGAATTGGTTCTTCCTCTCTTTTTTAACACCATGATTGCATCAATGCACATTCCCAGCCCGAGTCACTCCTCCTCCGCGGCCCCGACACCCGCGTTTACTCCAGACATCCATGACAACCACAGAGCGTCAGGATGCCATGGCAACGCGGCAGTCTGAGACGCGCTGGATGCACACGTGACCGCGGCGCATTCACGTCACAACACACCCGGGACGGAAGCACCACGCTCCCCCGGACGCTGCTGTCCTTCCCACACGTGGGTCCTCTTCACCATAAAGGTAAATGTTTTTTTGTTCACTTCACTTTGTATTTGGCTCACCTTGAAAAAGGGGCTTGCGCGCCCCGAAACGTTGGAACATTTAGCCAACCTTATGGAATAAAAAGCACCAGCACTTTACTTACTTTGGCTTTGTCAGTCTCTGAGTGCCGCTGTTTGCTACACAGCCAGTTTTCTGCATGAATTTTTCCAGAAGGCACCGGAGCAGCATATTCCATATCCAGGAGAGTGCCGATCCGATACCAGCTGCTATCTATCTATCTATCTATCTATCTATCTATCTACATACACACAAATTAGAATAAAGTTAAGCATACACACGTAAATACCACACAAGTGTGCCCCTCTCGAGTGAGACATGCAGTGCTGCTGATACCGCAGCCGGATTAGTCTGATTGCTGCCATATCACGCTGCAAGCACAGTCTCTCCTCCTGATCTTCACTGACCGCAGGAGGCAGGGAGTAGGTCAGAAGAGTTGGCACAGTTGGCACGGGCACAGTCAGCTTCGCGTGTAATGATGCCAGGATAGCGCCTTCATTCATTCCCATGGCGCATGCATCACATGTATGTGTTAACGGCGGTTGCCGGGGTTGATGGGGAGGAGGTCGCGGTGGCGGGTTGCCGTAGGAGGGATTACTTTAGCCAATTGGCTTCAATGTTTAATTTGTTTGTGTAGCGGTGACCGGCCAACATGCAAATAAAAGGTGCCGCTGCTCCATTTTGCATGTCTCCGAGCCTCAGGGCCCTCCTCTGAACCTTAGGGCGTGGGATGGCTGTCCCCTTTGACTTCCCCTGTCGCCAGGCCCGGTGATGTGTACAGCAACAAGCATGTAAAGGACAGTCACGGTTGCCTGCAGGTTACTGCTTTAAGATTTCTGGGATCCGGTCTCTAGACAGTAAATAGGTCGACACTATTCAGGTCGACCACTATTGGTCGACAGTAACTAGGTCGACAGGGTCTCTAGGTCGACATGTTCTAGGTTGACAGGTCAAAGGGTCGACATGAGTTTTTCAAGATTTTTTTCTGTTTTTGAACCTTTTCATACGTAACGATCCATGCGGACTACGATTGGAACGGTAACCCTTTCCCGAAGCATGGCGAGCGAAGCCTGCCATGCGAGAGGACACGGTGCACTAATTTGGTTCCCGGTCACTCTACGAAGAAAACGACACAAAACCCCCATAAAAAAACTCATGTCAACCTTTTGACCTGTCGACCTAGACCATGTCGACCTAAAGACCCTGTCGACCTAGAGACCCTGTCGACCTAGACACCCTGTCGACCAATAGTGGTCGACCTAGACACTGTCGACCTAGTTACTAACTACCTTCCATACCGCACCCAAGATTTCTACAGTGACAGTTTTCCTCTCTCTCTTGACAGACTAACAATAGCCACCTGGATTTGAAAATGCAATTGTTACTGCCTTATATATCATGTTCTCCACATCTATTATTACATTGTAAGATTTCTTGTTTTGTGCTGTTATATGTATTTTTCATGATATGTAGCTTCAGTGCACATCACTGTAAAATATGTTGGTGCTTTACAAAGAAATATAATAATACGTATTAGGCAAAACTGTAAATTCACATAAACTATGTTAACAGAGACGTTAATTTTTGCATACAGAATCCATAATTCTATCCATAAACCCCACTTCTTGCATTGTTCTTAAGCCAGCATACAGTGCGCACGCCGCACATACACTGGTGCACCACAATGGCCAGTATACTTCGGCTGAAACTGGGTTATCTCTGCATCCTGTACCTACTGCATTACTGTTAAGCCTTTGTTACCTGCTACCTATTTCTACCTGCTTAATAAACCAATTCCATGGTTATCTGCCATGTGCATTAGCCTCCATTTACACACTTCTGGCACCTATTACTGTATTGTCTACCAATTCCTTGCATTGCCACAGGCGTGATGCAGTGACACTGCCATTGCTCGTCAGTGGAGACTGAAGGAGTCAATTTAAGAGCTGCACATCACCATCTAAGGTAAATGAACCCTACATATGATATTGCATAGCAGTGAGAAGTGGGGTGTCGACTTGTGAGCAGTTTATAAAAGATAGAATGGGCAATTTTACTTGATGTACTGTACTATAAACTGCTGTGGTAAGTCCCCCCCCCATCTGATGCTGACTCGGACTGTCCACTCCCTCTACCTCCGATGCTGAGACCGACTGCCCACCACCCCTGCCCCGTCTGTTGCTGAGTCCGAATGCCTGGCCCCTATATGATGCTGTGTACAACTGCCCGCTATCCCTCCCCACCCTTTCACTCTGGATATCACCGGCACATGTGCAGTATCCGGGACCAGAGAAGCATCAGTTTTATTGGCTTATCTGGCCCTGCATGCTGCTGCTGTAGGAGTCCTTGTTACTGGCTCTTTGTAGCTGTGCCCCCAGTAGATTTGCCCCCAGTAGCTGTGCCCTTTGTAGTTTTGCCCCCAGTAGCTGTGCCCCTTGTAGCAGTGCCCCCTGTAGCTTTGCCACCTGTAGCAGTGCCCCCTGTAGCTTTGCCATCTGTAGCAGTGCCCCCTGTAGCTATGCCCCTTGTAGCTGTGCCCCCAGTTGATTTGCCCCCAGTAGCTGTGCCCCTTGTAGCTGTGCCCCAGTTGATTTGCCCCCAGTAGCTGTGCCCCCTGTAGCAGTGCCCCCTGTAGAAGTGCCCCCAGTAGTTGTGACCCCTGTAGTAGCGCCGCTTGCAAACACCAAAAACAAACAAACAAATAAAACAATATTTACCAGCCCCGCTCCTGCTTCCGGACCACTGCTGCACTGTCCTCCATCTCAGGCCGCCGACTCCCCTCTATGGGAGAGACGTCATGACATCTCTCCCACAGCAGCGCCGCACTGACATTAGTGTCTGTCACTGGAGCCAGCTGCAGTGGGCGCCCACACAGCCCACGGCGCCTGCTGCAGCTGGGGAGAGCGGGGATCAGGAGCAGCGGCGCCCCGGGCAAAAAGCCTCTTGCCCATGGCCAGAGCAGCTACTGTATGTAATGTCACTTTGGGGAACATTTACTAAGCAGTGATAAGAGCAGAGAAGTGAGCCAGTGGAGAAATTCCCCCATCAACCAATCAGCAGCTCTGTATCATTTTATAGTATGCAAATTATAGATGTTACTTCAGTGCTGATTGGTTGCCTTGGGCACTTCTCCACGGGCTCACTTATCCGCTCTTATCACTGCTTAGTAAATGTACCCCTTTGTCACCTGAGGCACTGTACACATTGAGCAGCAAAGTTCAAATGATGGTAAGTATGTGGTGCATCATCATTTATTATCTATTATTATCTATTACCAGTTATTTATATTTATATGGCACACACGTATTCTGAAGCACTTTTCGAAAATATTTAGCCATTCACATCAGTCCCTTCCCCAGTGGAGCTTACAATCTATGGGGGTAATTCAGAGCTGATCGCAGCAGCAAATTTGTTAGCAGTTGGGCAAAACCATGTGCACTGCAGGGGGGCAGATCTAACATGTGCAGAGAGAGTTAGATTTGGGTGGGTTATATTGTTTCTGTGCAGGGTCAATACTGGCTGCTTTATTTTTACACTGCAATTTAGATTTCAGTTTGAACACACCCCACCCAAATCTAACTCTCTCTGCACATGTTATATCTGCCCCCTCCCCGCAGTACACATGGTTTTGCCCAACTGCTAACAAATTTGCTGCTGCGATTAATTCTGAATTAGGCCCAATGTTATCTACCATATGTACACACATGCACTCTAAGGTTAATTTTTTGGATTGTATATTTTTGGATTGTGGGAGGAAGTCAGAGTAATTTTAATTTTGCTAGTTGTTTATGTCACTATTATTGCCATTATATTCAGTGCTATAGGAATTACAATATACAAAACATTAGTACAAAAGACATTACTAAAAAATTCCGTAAGGTCTATTATGGGAGAAGGTCCATGGAGGATGATATCTCTTTCATACATTTGGGGGTTCCTTGATTTTATCACCCATTTTGGGGGGAATAGACCACAAATATTCAGTGATAAATAGGCCACTGAATTCCTTAGAATGGTATGTGGCGTGTCACATGTACAGTATACCATTTACTCTATGTAAGGTGTTCTCCATAATTGTCCGTAATTAATTGTAAATGCCACCTATAACTTTTACTTAACATGTTGCTCTAGATTTCTAAATCCCTTCTGCATTTCAGTCATGTGTATCTATCATCAGGCAGTATTGTTTACTTCTGTTGCCATGGGATTCGATATAAAGCAGATATGTTGTTATATTTATCTACAGAACTGTTTTGTTGAGAAATAGGTGATTGTTATAAACAAATAGCAAGTAAGAAAATTATAAGTGAAAAATCTTTTAAAAAAAAACCTTAACCGCCACCTCGACTCCCGTCATGTCACACCTGATACTGTCCTCAGCTACACACACAAGTGGACAGGTCACTGCTGTTCTGCTGTGGACATACAGTCCCTATGATCTGATGGGATATATGCTGTTCTATTCCTGCTTTCTTAGCACTGCACACACATGGATGGTGTAGCTCAGTAAACACAAATATGCTCTGACGTTAGTCAACCTTATCTTTATGCAATCCCTGTTCTATGTACGTGGCTATCCGACATATACTATATAGTAATTATTGCCCTGGGTATTTGGCAAGGACAGGTGATAAAAAATCCCTAACATCACTAAGGATGATTTATTCACAATAGCAACGTCTGTATAAAAACTTGCTCATATTAGAATTTACATATGAATATCACAGTATGAAAATCACATTTTCCCAGTTCAATTATATACTATAGAGTATCTGTATTGGACAATTTCAGTCGCTTTTGTTTGTGTGGCAACAACAAAGTCTAACTATCTTCTTTTAAATAATAACAGAGTTATTGCCACGTTTATAGTCTTCATTTGCATTTTAAGTTTTATAGCTTTTGTCTTCGGAATGGCTCTATTTCCTAAAGCCACCCAAACCTAAAACTACCCAGTATGCAGTAACCAAAGAAAGTGAAATTATGTTTTCCACAGAATCTGTTGGAAAGAACACACAAAAATGCAGTAATTACAAAGCCTCACATTTGGTAAAGGCGGTCCCTACATGTTCTATAAGTTACATAGCTGCTGTTTTAATTGTGTATATGTCATTTGTGTTGTGGTACATTTTTGAGCATGAATGAACTACTGATATACCAATGTGAAGATATATACTGTACAACAATTGACTGATGGTGCAAAACACTGTTTTTGTTAAGCTTGTGATTACAGTATATAGCAATCAGAGACATTTTATAAACTCAGCAAAATATTCACCTCATCCTGCATTTCTCAAGCTTATCTAATAGAATTTTCAGTATTCTGCTTGGGAATTCTCTAATCATTGTCTGCTCTGGCTAGCTCTCTCCTACAGTATATCTTACCATAGTAAAGAGCAGAATAAATTGCACTGATGTCATCCCAGCTCAATTTTCACAAGATCAATTTCATGAGATGCAGTGTGAGAAGGCTATTACTGGAAAGGTGACGCAATGAGTAATTCAAATATTCTTTCGCTCAGATCCTGCATCCCTGCAAAACGCCCTGTCTCCACATTTTTTTATGCTATAGGTTTGCTCATTTATATCTGTGTGTGTGTCTATATCTATATATCTATTGTATGACTTGAAGTAATTAGCTCAGTAGTGGGATGTATTGGTGTAGTGTCTAGGTGCTTAATCCGGATCTAAACAAAGATTTTCCGGTAAATTAATGAAATGGTACTTTACTGGCAAAACAACAAACATCTAGCCCCCGCCCCATTCAGGGCACTAACTCACTTCTTCGGCTCTGACTATAATATTGCAACTTCTCTCAAAAGTCTTTTCAGCCCTGTCTCTCACAGGTTTAGCTAGCCTGACTTTTCCTCTGGCTTCTCACTCTCAGCCTTTCCTATTACCTGCAGGCATCATGAGGCCTTAATAGAGACAATTACATGGCCCTAAGTGGGCACTATTATCATGTAGTATAGGGGCTGCCAATAGTCAGAGAAGCCATGAAGGGGCTTGGCAGCTTATCATGTATTTGCAAATATATGTAACAAATATCTCTGAAATTCTATCACTATATGGTTTTCAAATATTGTTACAAGTATTAGTTGGTATGCAGGGGGATCCCAGGGGGGAAAATGCACCCCCTTTCTGTTTGCTACCTGCAGGCTTAACACAGGCTCTGGCCTACTCACATCCAAGGCTCACTGCTTCTTCACAGCAACATGTAGCTCTGTGCCAGAGTTTAGTCGCCTTCCCTGTCTCCTACAGGTATAGGCTCAGGCCTCCTGGCTCTCAGTAGCTTCCTAGCATACTGAGCTCTGCTTTTCCCAACCCCAGTTGGGCAGGATACATAGGCCCAGGCTTGGACTGGCCCACAGGGGTACAGGGGAAACCACCGGTGGGCCCCACTGCCTGGGGCCCCACCTCCTGCTCTAAGGATCAGGTTCTAGACTGTGCACTTGAACTATACATTATACATATGTTACCTTATGCTGGATTATAGTGTATTTTCTACAGTGCATTGCTGTTACTAATGTTATTAATCTGGTACATTATCATGCATGCTGTAGCTGAATTTACTGCATATATTTATGAAGGGGCCCAGACGTTGCACTCTCTAATGGTTAGTCAGACCAGTGAGGTGGCAGGCCACACCCCCTCAGCAGACAGGCCACACCCCTAAACATGGGCCCCTACCACTGCATTCCCCCGGTTGGCCCTACATGCCCCAGTCCGACACTGCATAAGCCACAGCCTGTCCTGACTGCAGAGCCTTCCAGACTGAAGGGTCTATTTACCAAGTCTTGGATGGAGATAAAGTGGACAGAGATAAAGTCCTAACCAATCAGCTCCTAACTGTCATTTTCAAACACAGCCTGTGACAAGGCAGATAGGAGCTGATTGGCTGGTACTTTATCTCTGTCTACTTTATCTCCATTTGAGGCTTAGTAAATAGACCCCTGACTCTTCTCTAAGCAATTAGGTGTACTCATGCCTGCCTTTTCTGTCTTGTGTGGGAGGATCCCTCCTGCAGCACATAGAAGGCATGTCTCATCAATGCAATTTACCCTCATACTGCTAATATAAATATATATATATATATATATATATATATATATAGAGAGAGAGAGAGAGAGAGAGAGAGAGAGAGAGAGAGAGAGAGAGTTTTAAATGGGAATATATATTGCTGCATTTATTTTTATATTTGTTATATGTGATCAGTGGCATTTGGGAAGCTGGGGCACAGGAGGATGGGCTGATCTATTCCGTTGTCCTGTGTGGTACCTGGCTGGTCTATGGTGGCTTCACATTGAGTCCCAACTGGCATTTGGGTGTGTGGTTGGTGTGGCTACTCTCTTTTAGTTTTGGACTGTGCCCCAGCTTCATAACTGCCACTGGATGTAATTGATCTATGTTCACTTACTAAAACCATTAATCTGGTATTCATACCCAAGGATTGTCAGATTATACACAGCGTTGTTTTGATTTTGATACTGGCGTATACAGCAATCGTGTGTTTTTATGGTAGGCATTTATTGGTGTATGGTGCATCGCTGCTGGTTGGGGTGCACATGGTGTTGCTGCCTATTTAAGGTAAATCATTAAACATGATTACCATTTCTGGACGTGTTCTGATGTGAGTGCCTCCCCATGTGGTTATGTGATTGAAGCAGGAAAAATGGGCAAGTGGAATGATCTGAGTGGCTTTGACAAGGGCCAAATTGTGATGGCTAGATGACTGTGTCAGAACATCTCCTAACTAGAGATGAGCGGGTTCGGTTCTCAGAGAACCGAATCCTACCGGACTTTGCCTTCCGAGTTCAGTTCCGAGCCCGGCTCAGGTTTTCCCACCTGACTCGGAAACCCGAACGCGGCAAAATGTCATCATCGCGGCAAAATGTCATCATCCCGCTGTCAGATTCTCGCGGGATTTGGATTCCATATAAATGGCGTCGCGGCCATTTTCACTCCAGTCTCGGAGAGTGTATTGAGAGGACGTGTCCGCAGTGTTCAGTGTCTGTGTGGGGGCGGGAAAGTGGGGTGGCGAGTCTTGTGCTGTGTTGTGCTGCTCAGTCCAGTCCAGTGTAGTCATAGTGTTGGTGTCCTCTGCTGCCATATATCCAGTGTAGCTGTATAAAGTGCTGCTGTGTTGTGCTGTCTAGTCCAGTGTAGTCAGTGTATTGTGCTGCATCAGTCCAGCCAGTCACAGTGTTGGTGTCCCCTGTTGCCATATATCCAGTGTAGCTGTATAAAGTGGTGCTGTGTTGTGCTGCATCAGACCAGTGGTAGTGTTCTGTCTCTTCAGTCATTCCAGTGACGAGGCAGTCACAATGGTATACGCTGCTGCTATATGTCCACTGCTGCCGTATAATAATTATAACAACAACCACAAGTCCCTTACAGTGTTGTTGTGTTGTGCTGCATCAGACCAGTGGTAGTGTCCTGTCTCCTCCGTCATTCCAGTGACGATATACGCTGCTGCTATATGTCCACTGCTGCCATATAATAATTATAACAACAACCACAAGTCCCTTACAGTGTTGCTGTGTTTGTCCTGCATCAGAATAGTGGTAGTTCCCTGTCTCATCAGTCATTCCAGTGACGAGGCAGTCACAATGGTATACGCTGCTGCTATATGTCCACTGCTGCCGTATAATAATAATAACAACCACAAGTCCCTTACAGTGCTGTTGTGTTGTGCTGCATCAGACCAGTGGTAGTGTCCTGTTCATCAGTCAATCCAGTGACGATATACGCTGCTGCTATATGTCCACTGCTGCCGTATAATAATAATAATAATAATAATAATAATAACAACAACCACAAGTCCCTTACAGTGTTGCTGTGTTGTGCTGCATCAGACCAGTGGTAGTTCCCTGTCTCATCAGTCATTCCAGTGACGAGGCAGTCACAGTGGTATACGCTGCTGCTATATGTCCACTGCTGCTGTATAATAATAATAATAACAACCACAAGTCCCTTACAGTGTTGTTGTGTTGTGCTGAATCAGACCATTGGTAGTGTCCTGTTCATCAGTCAGTCCAGTGACGATATATACACTGCTGCTATATGTCCACTGCTGCAGTATAATAATTATAACAACAACCACAAGTCCCTTACAGTGTTGTTGTGTTGTGCTGCATCAGACCAGTGGTAGTGTCCTGTCCATCAATTATTCCAGTCATTCCTGTGCCGCATATTGTCTCATATAAATCCCCAAAAATAATGGAGAACAAAAATTTTGAGGATAAAATAGGGAAAGATCAAGAAGAACCACTTCCTCCTAGTGCTGAAGCTGCTGCCACTAGCCATGACATAGACAATGAAATGCCATCAACGTCGTCTGCCAAGGCCGATGCCCAATGTCATAGTAGAGGGCATGTAAAATCCAAAAAGCCAAAGTTCAGTAAAAAGAACCAAAAAAAAGAAATTTAAATCGTCTGAGGAGAAACGTAAACTTGCCAATATGCCATTTACAACACGGAGTGGCAAGGAACGGCTGAGGCCCTGGCCTATGTTCATGGCTAGTGGTTCAGCTTCACATGACGATGGAAGCCCTCATCCTCCAGTTAGAAAAATTAAAAAGAGTTAAGCTGGAAAGAGCACAGAAAAGAACTGTGCGTTCTGAGATGGTATCACAAATCCCCAAGGAGAGTCCAAGTGTGTCGGCAGTTGCAATGCCTGACCTTCCCAACCTGGACGGGAAGAAGTGGCACCTTCCACCATTTGCACGTCCCCTGCAAGTGCTGGAAGGAGCACCCACAGTCCAGTTCCTGATATTCAAATTGAAGATGTCACTGTTGAAATACACCAGGGTGAGGATATGGGTGTTGCTGACGCTGAGGAGGAAGTTGACGATGAGGATTCTGATGGTGATGTGGTTTGTTTAAGTCAGGCACCGGGGGAGACACCTGTTGTCCTTGGGACGAAGAAGCCCATTGTGATGCCTGGGCAAACTACCAAAAAAGCCACCTCTTCTGTGTAGAATTATTTCTCCACAAATCCGGACAACAGGTGTCAAGCCATCTGTCACTCTGTAATAAGTAGGGGTAAGGATGTTAACCACCTAGTAACATCCTCCCTTATACGTCACCTGCTGTGCATTCATCAGAAGTCAGTGTCAAGTTGTGAAACTTTGGGTAAGAGCGCAAGCAGTCCACTGACACCTAAATCCCTTCTTCCTCCTGTACCCAGGCTCCTGCAAGCCACACCACCAACTCCCTCAATGTCAACTTCCTCCTCAGTCAGGAACAGCTGTAGTCCTGCAGGCCATGTCACTGGCAAGACTGAGGAGTCCTCTCCTAACCGGGATACCTCCGTAGGATCCTTGAGTGGTGCACCTGCTGTTGCTGCCGCTGCTGTTGTTGCTGCTGGGAGTCGATCGTCATCCCAGAGGGGAAGTCGGAAGACCACTTGTACTACTTCCAGTAAGCAATTGACTGTCTAACTGTCCTTGTGAGGAAGATGAAATATGACAGCAGTCATCCTTTAGCAAAGCGGATAACTGAGGCCTTGACAGCTATGTTGGTTTTAGAGGTGCATTAATTCAGTGGGACTTAGAGAATTGTTTGAGGTACTGTGTCCCCAGTATCAAATCACATCTAGGTTCCACTTCTCTAGGCAGGCGATACCGAGAATGTACACAGATGTCAGAAAAAGAGTCACCAGTGTCCTACAAAATGCAGTTGTATCCAGTGTCCACTTAACCACGGACATTTGGACAAGTGGAACAGGGCAGACTAAGGACTATATGACTGTAACAGCCCACTGGGTAGATGTATGGCCTCCCGCAGCAACAACAGCAGCGGCACCAGCAGCAGCATCTCGCAAACGCCAACTCGTTCCTAGGCAGGCTATGCTATGTATCACCACTTTCCTTAAGAGGCACACAGCTGACAACCTCTTACGGAAACTGAGGAACATCATCGCAGAATGGCTTACCCCAATTGGACTCTCCTGGGGATTTGTGATATCGGAGAACGCCACCAATATTGTGTGTGCATTACATCTGGGCAAATTCCAGCATGTCCCATGTTTTGCACATACAATTAATTGTGTGGTGCAGATTTTTTTGAAAAATGACAGGGGTGTGCAGGAGATGCTGTTGGTGGCCTGAAAAATTGCGGGCCACTTTCGGCATTCTGCCACTGCGTGCCGAAGACTGGAGCGCCAGCAAACACTCCTGAACCTGCCCCGCCATCAACTGAAGCAAGAGGTGGTAACGAGGTGGAATTCAACACTCTATATGCTTCAGAGGATGGAGGAGCAGCAAAAGGTTATTCAAGCCTATACATCCACCTATGATATAGGCAAAGGAGGGGTAATGCACCTGACTCAAGCGCAGTGGAGAATGATTTCCATCTTGTGCAAGGTTCTCCAACCCTTCGAACTTGCCACACGTGAAGTCAGTTCAGACACTGCCAGCATCCAAGTAGGCATGTCAGACAGCCCGTATGTATGCTGGCAGGAAAAAGAGGCAATTTGGATGCCCTTGCACAAACTGGCTTTATTTTACCTAAGTTGCCCCCCCTCCAGTGTGTACTCCGAAAGAGTGTTTAGTGCAGCCGGTAACCTTTCATCGGTAACCGGTCATCCTTTAGCAAAGCGGATAACTGAGGCCTTGACAGCTATGTTGGTGTTAGAGGTGCATCCGGTATCCACCATTAATTCAGTGGGACTTAGAGAATTGTTTGAGATACTGTGTCCCCAGATCAAATCCCATCTAGGTTCCACTTCTCTAGGCAGGCGATACCGAGAATGTACACAGATGTCAGAAAAAGAGTCACCAGTGTCCTACAAAATGCGGTTGTATTCAGTGTCCACTTAACCACGGACATGTGGACAAGTGGAACAGGGCAGACTAAGGACTATATGACTGTAACAGCCCACTGGGTAGATGTATGGCCTCCCGCAGCAACAACAGCAGCGGCACCAGCAACAGCATCTCGCAAACGCCAACTCGTTCATAGGCAGGCTACGCTATGTATCACCACTTTCCTTAAGAGGTACACAGCTGACAACCTCTTACGGAAACTGAGGAACATCATCGCAGAATGGCTTACCCCAATTGGACTCTCCTGGGGATTTGTGATATCGGAGAACGCCACCAATATTGTGTGTGCATTACATCTGGGCAAATTCCAGCATGTCCCATGTTTTGCACATACAATTAATTTGGTGGTGCAGATTTTTTTTAAAAATGACAGGGGTGTGCAGGAGATGCTGTTGGTGGCCTGAAAAATTGCGGGCCACTTTCGGCATTCTGCCACTGCGTGCCGAAGACTGGAGCGCCAGCAAACACTCCTGAACCTGCCCCGCCATCAACTGAAGCAAGAGGTGGTAACGAGGTGGAATTCAACACTCTATATGCTTCAGAGGATGGAGGAGCAGCAAAAGGTCATTCAAGCCTATACATCCACCTATGATATAGGCAAAGGAGGGGTAATGCACCTGACTCAAGCGCAGTGGAGAATGATTTCCGTCTTGTGCAAGGTTCTCCAACCCTTCGAACTTGCCACACGTGAAGTCAGTTCAGACACTGCCAGCTTGAGTCAGGTCATTCCCTTCATCAGGCTTTTGCAGAAGCAGCTGGAGAAATTGAAGGAGGAACTAAGACGGAGTGATTCTGCAAAATATGTGGGACTTGTGGATGGAGTCATTCATTCGCTTTGCCAGGATTCAAGGGTGGTCAATCTGTTGAAATCAGAGCACTGCATTTTGGCCACCGTGCTCGATCCTAGGTTTAAAGCCTACGTTGTATCTCTCTTTCCAGCAGACACAAGTGTGCAGAGGTGCAAAGACATGCTGGTTAGTAAATTGTCAACTCAAGCGGAACGTGACCCGTCAGCAGCTCCTCCTTCAATTTCTCCCACCATTGGGGCTGCAAGGAAAAAGGATATGATTTCCTAGCCCACCCGCTGGCGGTGATGCAGGGCAGTCAGGAGCGAAAGCTGACATCTGGTCCGGACTGAAGGACCTGCCAACGATTACTGACATGTCTACTGTCACTGCATTTGATTCTGTCACCATTGAAAGAATGGTGGAGGATTATATGAGTGACAGCATCCAAGTAGGCATGTTAGACAGTCCGTATGTATGCTGTCAGGAAAAAGAGGCAATTTGGATGCCCTTGCACAAACTGGCTTTATTTTACCTAAGTTGCCCCCCCCTCCAGTGTGTACTCCGAAAGAGTGTTTAGTGCAGCCGGTAACCTTGTCAGCGATTGGCATAGGAGGTTACTTCCACAAAACTATGGAGAAGATGATGTTCATCAAAATTAATTATAAATTCCTCCGGGAAGACCTTTACCAGCAATTGCCTCCATCAAGTACACAGGAACCTGTGATGGTGGATTCCAGGGGGATGAATTAATACTCTGTGAGGAGGAGGATGTACACACTGAAAGGGGAGAGGAATCGGAGGATGAGGATGAGATCGACCTCTTGCCTCTGTAGAGCCAGTTTGTGCAAGGAGAGATTAATTGCTTCTTTTTTGGTGGGGGCCCAAACAAACCAGTCATTTCAGCCACAGTTGTGTGGCAGACCCTGTCGCTGAAATGATTGGTTTGTTAAAGTGTGCATGTCCTGTTTATACAACATAAGGGTGGGTGGGAGGACCCAAGGACAATTCCATCTTGCACCTCTTTTTCTTCTTTGCATCATGTGCTGTTTGACGACTAGTTTTTTAAGTGCCATCCTGTCTGTAACTGCAGTGCCACTCCTAGATGGGCCAGGTGTTTAAGCTAAGTGACACAAGTGTGCGGCACAAACACCTGGCCCAACTAGGAGTGGCACTGCAGTGGCAGACAGGATGGCAGATTTAAAAAATAGGCCCCAAACAGCACATGATGCAAAGAAGAAAAAAAGGTGCAATTAGGTAGCTGGATGGCAAAGCTAAGCGACACAAGTGTGCGGCACAGTCATACAGCTACCTCATTGCACCTCTTTTTCTTCTTTGAATCGTGTGCTGTTTGGGGCCTATTTTTTAAATCTGCCATCCTGTCTGCCACTGCAGTGCCACTCCTAGATGGGCCAGGTGTTTGTGCCGCACACTTGTGTCGCTTAGCTTGGCCATCCAGCTACCTAATTGCACCTATTTTTCTTCTTTGCATCATGTGCTGTTTGGGGACCAGTTTTTGAATAGTGCCATCTTGTCTGCAACTGTAGTGCCACTCCTAGATGGGCCAGGTGTTTGTGCCACACACTTGTCTCACTTAGCTTAGTCATACAGCCACCTCGGTACAACTTTTAGGCCTAAAACAATATTGTGAGGTGTGAGGTGTTCAGAATAGGCTGGAAATGAGTGGAAATGATTGTTATTGAGGTTAATAATTACGTAGGAGCAAAATTACCCCCAAATTCTGTGATTTTAGCTGTTTTTATGTTAAAAAAAAAATCATCCATATCCAAAACCAAAACCAAAACACGAAAGGGTGGTTTTGGCAATACCAAGCCAAAACCAAAACACGAAAGTGGAATTAGATCCAAAACCAAAACATAAAACACGGAAAGTGCCAGCCGCACATCTCTACGAGTCCTAACAAGCAGGTAGTTAGTACTTACCAGAAGTGTTCCAAGGATGCAGAATGGGTGAACCAGTGACAGAGTCATGGGCACCCAAGCCCCTTTGACATTGATGCACATAGGGAGTGAAGGCTGGCATGTCTGATGCAATAGAAGAGCTGCTGTAGCACCAATTGTTGAAAAAGTTAATGCTGGCTGTGATAGGAAGGTGCCAGAACACAGTGGATTGCAGCTTGCTGTGTATAGGTTGGACAGCCGCAGACTGGTCAGAGTACCCATGCTGACCCCTATACACTGTAGAAAGTCCCTACAATAGGCACATAAGTGTCAGAACTGGACCATGAAACAATGGAAAAAATGTGGTGTGTCTGATGAATCACATTTACTTTTACATCATGTGGATGTCCGGGTGCATGTGTGTCATTTGCCTGAAAAGAGATGGCACCACGGGAAGAATGCAAATCGGCGGAGGCAGTGTGATGCTCTAGACAATGTTCTGCTGGGAAACCTTGGGTCCTGGCATTCATGTGGATATTACTTTGACACGTACCACCTACTGTACCTAAACATTGTTCCAGACCAAGTACAACAATAGCAACAGTAATCCTTGATTCTCTTTCAGCAGGATAATGCGCCTTGCCATTCTGCAAAAATTGTCCAGAAATGGTTTGAGTAACATGACAAGAATTCAAATACCACAGCACACCTCCAGAGGTATTGCAGAATCTATGCCCCGATGGGTCAGAGCTGTTTTGGTGGTATGAAAGAAACCTGCACAATATTTATTAGGCAGGTAGTTTCAATGTTATGACTGGGGTGTGTATATATATATATATATATATATATATATATTGCAGTGTTTTAAACAATAATGGAAATGATAGTACTCTCCAGACTTTAAAATCAAAAGTCACATGTGTTTAGTAGAAAAAATGAAAAAACATCTCTGAAGAAGTCGATGACGATATGTGTTAGGGCATACTCTGCTGACGCGGTGGACCACCAGAGCTGTTGATTGTGTGGCTGACGGCGTCTATGATCCTACCCGCGGCATTCCCGGAGCGGTGGCCGTCGGCGGGTTGTTGACTCCAGCACAGCTTAGCAGCACTAGTTCCAGCTTTTGCCAGGTGGACAACTTGTGGAATCATGTGGTAACTAGCCCACACTGGTTACTTGTTGGTACAAGCAAAATTTTACAATTTGTTCATTTTTTTACTTTTTTTATAATTAAAGACTTTTATGCCCTATGGAGTGCCCCGAATATATGCTTTTTTGACAGATACATACGCCCATGAAATGCGGATTGTTGAAGGGGAGCAGTGGTCATAAATATCTAAGGAGGATTTAGTGACTTTTAGCACAAATTTATGTGCTGTGATTCCACTCTCACAAATGTGTGCAAAATCAAGTAACTCCATTAGTATAATTAGTATAATCAGCGCTTTATCTGACAACTTGTGTGTATATATATTTATATATATATATATATATATATATATATATATATATTTACACCTCTATAGAAGTTGCAACGTTTTTTGGGAAGCCTGTAATCATGGAGGAAAAGGGGATTGTTCCGCACTGGGTAAATGTAATAGACGGGATCCACAAATGGATTTATGCCTTGAACCGACAATAAATGAAATATCTTGTATTAATACAGTGTATTTATTAAGCGTCGGTGGTGCTCCCAGAGTCAGTAAAAATACAGTGTATTCAAAGAAAAAAAAAAGAATGACTCTTCATTGGGGCACTCTTTGTAATGAAAAAATTAATAGGTACTAAAATGTTACTTTTAATAGTATTACGTAAAATAAGTGTGGCAAAAGACAAACAACACACAAATGTTAATAAAAAGACAAAATTATATAGTAAGGGTACCCTTGGGATATCCAGCAACCTGTCAAGCATATATTATCACAAGACAGGTTATGCATCTCACAATATAATAATATTTTCACCAAGGCAACTATAAATTATTAGACATAATTTTGTCTTTTTATTAACATTTGTGTTAATCATTGGGCCAGATTTATCAAGCCTTGAATAGTGATAAATAGCACGGTGATACAGTACCATCCAATCAGCTCCTTACTGCCATGTTATAGGCTGTGTTTGAAAAAATGTGCCTTATAACCAATGCAGGGAAATGGCACTGATGATCTCATTTCAATGTATATATCTCTGATTAATTGCCCCCCCCCCCCCCCCCCCAAGAATATAACAGCTACATAACGTGGGTAAGGTGCAATCAGGGAGATGGGATGTGGTCAATTTACCTACAATCAAAATCTCGATGGTCAAAATACCGACAACCATTAACCAATGGTCAAAATACCGACAAGGTCAAAATACCGACATGGTCACAATACCAACATTTAAAATACCGACAAGGTCATAATACCCGGCATTTAAAATGTCGACAGGTCAAAAAAGTCAATACGAGTTTTTCATGATTTTTTCATTGAAACCGAGTAGTTCATACTTCACCATCCCAGTGGACCCGGAGGGGGAATATAATAGTCTGCTGAGCATAGCGAGGCACCGTGGCCGAAGTATGGCGGGTGGACACGGTGCACTTATACGTTGTCCATGTCGACCTATGTAGACATACACACCAAAAAACAATGAAAAACTCTTGTCGACTTTTTGAACTGTCGACTTTTTAAATGTCAGTATTTTAACCTTGTCGGTATTTTAAATGTCGGTATTATGACCTTGTCAGGATTTTGACCTTGTCAGGATTTTGACCGTCGGTCAATTGATTTCGGGATTTTGATTGTAAGTATTTCATACTGATCCTATGGAGATTGCTACTTTTTCAGGGAGTCTCCCTGACAGTCGGAGAGCTGGCAAGTATGGCAAAAGGTGATTCCATAAAGCATAGTATATAATATTGGGGTGTGCACACTAATACAAACAGGGACAGGGTATTGTATGTTATTTTTAGTTTCACTTCTTTTCTCTATCAAATATATTTTTTTAATTACATTTTGTTGGCTACAAGGTCACAGTAAAGGTGAAAAAGATCTGAAAAATGTATCTTGATTACATGTTTTACTCCAGAAGCAATTGAATTGTCATAAGGGTGTGTAGGCTTGTTATATTCACTGTACCTCGTATACATGTATTTGCTTCAGGTTTATCACTGTTTTTTATTGTTGCTGTTTTTCATATGTCAGTAATATATGCTGGTTGCATTAGTCTTGCATTCATTGTTAATAGTGTTTGCAGTGTAATTGATAAAGAATTCACAGGACTTGCCATACAAATGAAGCCTGTGACATGTCTGTGCCTAATGAAGAGCAGAGATACACTATGGCCTAATTCATTTAGAAAGCAATCAGCCCAGTATGTGTGACATACTTTTATATGCAGTGCAATGGCGGCCTTTGTTGGATATGTTCATGTTTTGCATATTGTGTATTGTGCATGAATGAAGATTTGTCTCACAGATTTATATACGTAATAAATGGGAGTAACTGACATTTTAAACAGCCAGATAACTGTTATCCAAAGTTAGCAATAAATAAGAGATTCAGCCTACAAGACATTATCATAATGACTTCAAGCAGTTGTCTTTCAGACAACACTTCATAATTATGCCTGTGGCAAGCTGATGCTGAAAACATCATAAAGGCTGCTTTGTTAATGTACAACACAATATTGTGTGAAAAACCACATCTCCGTATCACATACTGTTAGAATCTTCTTATTTACTTTTCTATATTTACATTCATTTATTCCAGCTTACGTTGAATTATTTGTCAGTAACCCAAGGTGAGAACATTTTACTATTATCACTATCAATGGAAAACTTAGCAAAGCTCAGCAACGCATTTGTACAGAATGTCTGGCAATGACATTATTACGGAATGTGGAAAACTGCATCTCATGTAAATCTATTGAAGGACATACTGTAACTATAGTAATAGTAGTCCATGTGGCTGCTTTTTTTCCCTGGCAGAACAGTGGGCCCTGGCCAGAGTAGAAAATGTGACTTCATATTTAATATACATACTTTATATGGCTTTGTAACAAATATATGCAGGCAGTTATTTTATTAAAAAAATAAGGATAATACTACTATATATAATCTGGCTATACTGTCCTGGATTATTTGGGATGCTCACATATTCTTAGGCACTCTCACAGGGTGGTATGTACTGTAGCAAGCAAGATAATGCAGTCAATCCTCTGAAAACTGTAATTTTCTGAGGGATGTCGCAATATATATACATACCTCCCAACCGGTTTCCTGGGACTGTTCCACTGTCCCACACTTAGGCTGCAGTGTGATGTGGGGGGTAGGAAAGTTGGGGGGAGTGCTGTCAGTATGTCATCTATTCACAAAGAGCCGGCCCTAACCAATATGATGCCCTAGGCAAGATTTTGGCTGGTGTCCCGCCTCTGACCTTGCACCCCTTCCCAGCACCATCACCCCTGAACCATAGCAGTCCTCATTTTGGTGCTCCTACCCCTTTTATTTTAAATAGGAACAGTGTGCACATTTGGCGCACAGCTCAAAAAGGGTTGTGTTCTTGCTGGGAAGGGGCATGGCCACACAACAGTACCCCCAATTCAAATAACGTTGGGCACCTTGTTTGACGAAAATGCGTCTTATTTGCATTAATATGTGGCTAAGATGCACACGCAGTTTCTGCTGATTAAAATGATATGCAGCATGCCTATATTCTGTGTGCGACTGTGGCTGTATCTGCATATGAAATGCTACGTTACAGTGATTTCCAGGAATACACTGTAACGTAGCATTTCATATGCAGATACAGCCACAGTCACACACAAAATATAGGCATGCTGCATATCACTTTAATCAACAGAAGCTGCTTGTGCCCCTAGGCTTACCAAATACCCTAGGCATTTGGCTAGTTTGCCTATGCCTAGGGCTGGCTCTGTATTAACAGCGCAGGGAGAGCATCTCAAAGAGTACTGGACATGCCCCCACAGTGAGGCAAAAGGTGGTGCCTTGAGGCCATGCCCCTTTCCTATGAGTTTCCATATCCGGAGCCCAAATCAACAAATCTGCAGCCCAAATCTGTTAGCAACAATATTGGGAGGTATGCATATGGTTTCCTAATATGCATTACAGTGGTCCGCACCACATATCAGAGACATTCGCTGCGGACCTGTGACACAGCAGTCCAGTAAAAATTATATGGGCTGCAATGTGCCCATATGCACCAAGCTCCGGAAAGCTAAACTCTCCTGAGCTTATGCCCTATAGACAATGCCATCTATAGATTGTATTACCTATAGAAACCTATGGGCTTTGTCAAAGTCATATCATGATGCACACTGCCATATTTGCACCTCATATGTGTCCCCGCTGCGCATGCGTACGCTCTCCCGTGCGTGCGCATACTCGCTGTTATGTGCACCCGCAGGCGCATGGTATGCGCATTTACGGTAGAGTTTATGTGCGCCTAGCGTGCGACTCAATCGTTACATATTTTCACCATATAATGTATTTTGTAGATTATGGTCCCTTTGATAGAATCTGAAAGTTTAGTTAATGTAGCATGTTCATGGACAAAGAGATCCCTCTTTGTTTGATACGAAGGGTCAGACAAGGGTTATACAGTGGTGTTTAGTAACCATCGGAAGAGTATTTAATTAGCAATATTCCGGTGTTGGTTTGAAGCGGATAACTCGCTCGTGCGAATAGTTATGGACATAAGAAGTTTATGGACTTTTACTATATTTGCACTTTATTATCCATGCGGCGGGAAACCTAGTTTCCCACCCACCTGAGCAGTTGGAAATAGTCACAGCCCACCTGTATGAATCAACCTATGACCTTTTGTTATAATGCGAAGAGGAATTCCTGTGTCCAATGAACAATAAGAATATAGGACCATTGTACAGTATTATGTGTAGGGTATAAAAGGACAAGCCGACCGGATCCAGCTCTCTTTTCTCTTCAACGGTTCTCATTGCTGATAATCGGGAGCTGGATATCCAGAGGCGCATGCGATTGTTTCCCTTGAGCGTAAGTTTTCTCCGCAATCATATTGTCTTTCTTGTTATTGTGAGCGTCTGCGCCGCTGGTGATCTCTTCGTGGTCCCGAGCGTCCGCTACGCTAATAGCGTATCATTACGTTAGTCGGCAGCCTATAGCATGCCTGCCTGTGATCTCTTGATGTAAGCGAATGTGACGCTCGAGCGTCTCGACTACGGCTAAGCGATTGTTACGCAACGTGCGTACCCTTACGGTATACCATACGCCAATAGCGTACTGTGTTCTTCCACCTTTTAGAGGGTTTTAAGTAAGATAAATATTCAGCTTTATCAATTGGCGGCTCGCCCGTCCTTCACATATCTGCACTAGGTAATTTCAGCAGACATTATCCATCAGCAAAGGGCGGGAGGTCATATTCCTCGTAGTGCTGTCTGGATAAGCGTCTGCTTCGCTTAGTAAAGGGTGCTGAAGGAATCCGGAACCGGAGGTAAGAACAACACGCTAGTGTCTTTTAAAATTGTTTATTTCTGTCTTGCGTACGCACGCACGCATATATCTGCATTTCTTTTTCATTCGTGTATTTTCATATCACTCTCCTGTTTGCCATTTTATAATTGATAAACGTGCTAAGAAAGATTTGTTGCTATCAGTAGTTAAAGAGTAAAGGTAATACATTTAAAGGGTAATTTGTAAAGCACGCACACAGCTTTGCCTAAGATACAAGGAGAGACTTGTGTGGTGCTCGGTAGATGATCGAGGATCACCTACATTGATAAACGTGTTAATTGTGTTACGGTGGATATCTGCCTTGCGTACACGTGTCTCTAACAAAAGGCTGAGACTCGCGTACGCAACCCAAAGGCCGACGCACGCAGCGTATATTACGCAACGGAGCGTCTGGGTACGCCCACGTAACAAATCACACGATAGTGTTATTTTAACTGGCGAAAAGGTGGCAACGCGATAAATAGCGCAAGTCAATTTTAGTGTCCAAAATTTAAATTAATAGATCCTTCTCTAAATTTACGACTCATCTGGTCTAAAGGAAAGAAATTTCTGCGCAGAAATAGAAATAGAAATAGAAACAAAAGTAAAGTGTACATGTGGTGAGTGAGTGTTTATATATATAAGTTTCTACAATTTTTTGGGATTGACCCACAGAAATCATCGAGTTCTCGTGAATTACATACGTGTAAGTGACATGCACGGTGGCTAGGGAGGCATCCCTTGTTAAATATACAAAGAGCATTAGAGTATAGCAGACCAGGAGGTCATACTGTAGCACAGACCAGGAGGTCCAGAACAGACCAGGAGGTCCAGGTACAGCAGACAAGGAAGTCCGCTATAAATAGAGACAAGTAGCCCAACACCAGAAAGGGTTGGTGCGGAACCCATATAGGCCATAAAGCTCAGGCTGAAGGAATTCGCAGCTGCTAAATTTCGATTCCACTGGTCGCTCCGCACATAAGAGTAGTTGCTTATGTGCTGAACGATTGTACCGCACGTAATTGTGTGCATTAGTTAGTAATTTGACCCAGTACCATTTGCGTACGAAAGGGGTCATAAACGCTATTTGTACATTCTAACGTGATTTGTGTAATTTTTTATTTTTTAAGGGAAGTTCGCTGGTCACTCAGGAATTATCCAACAACCAACAGTTACTGGAAAGGGTTAATGCTCTGCGGATCACACTCGCATGTTCCAGTAAACAAAGGTTCATAGGGGCCCTAGGTCGAGTACGCCAGCGCTAAAGCAGTGTGTAGGCGTATTGGTCGGCGTGGGCGAGTGAGTGGGGTACTCGGTAAACTACCACCGTCAACCTATCTTGAACATCTTGGTTTTTGTAAGGGTTCGCTGAAGCAAGCAACACCTGCAAGTTATGGGGGCCAGTTGTTCAGGTAGGGGGCGATCAACCTCGGTTCGGGTTGATTTAGTAAACCGACCAATCGGGTCGGCAAGGTATGTAATGTGTGAAAAATATGGTTCACACACAGAAGTTTTATGTGATGAATGGGAAAGAATGACTGTACATGACGGGGAGAAGTTCCCAAGAGTAGGCAGCTTTAGCCCAGATGTGTTACTAAATCTAAGGAGAAGGATATGTCTCATTAAATCAGCAAAGAGACGGATCAAACATTATGATTATTTGCAGTTATGGCAACAGGAGGGTGAAATACAGAGAGGATTGGCTCAGGCGGCGGGATCTAACCCTATCAGGAAACTGATAGCTACGGCACCACCGCCACCTTACATAACGGGAGAGAAGTTGGTTGCGGAGAATGACGCACTAGGGTGCAATAAACAGGCACTTAGCAACTGTATAAATGTTAAGGATAATGTTAATAAGTTAACTAATGCAAATATTAACCCGTGCAAGTTGTACCCTGTCTTAAACTTTCCCCAGGAGTGTGATCAAGAGGACGAATCGGCAACAATATCGGCGCTCTCTCTAGCAGCCACCATATCAGAAACAGCAGTGGGCACAGCCCAACCCGTAAGATTAGTATCAAAGGCCCCTAGCGGAGGGACAGGTGAGGTCGTATCAACGGGTAAGTACGGCACCATACACTATGCTGAAACCATTTCACCACAAGCTGTAGAATCTATTCAGAAGGATGTTAGTAGACTTAATCCCGTTAGGGTAATAGCAGTGCCAAATGGGAAAACTGACACTACAGGAATCACTCCTGTCAGGAACATTGCCATGTACAGCCCGTTTTCCCGAATGGAATTAAGAACCATAGTGTCTGAATTCCCTGATACTAGAAAAGATCTAGTTGAAAGTCAGAAATACATCAGAGACCTAGGGAACACTGTAGAGCCCAATAACAAAGACTGGCAGATATTGCTGAGGGCATGTTTACCCTCCAATGTCCACTCAGCTCAATTTTTAGCTGACTGTGGATTGGATCAGGATGTACCCCTTACGGATGTGTACAACCAAGACAATGTAAAAAGATTAAATTTACAATTAAAAGAGTATTTTCCAGCTGTAGTTAAATGGAACAAAATTTTCTCCATTAAACAAAAAGAGTCAGAGACAGCTTCAGAATATTTCCACAGGGCATTACTAGAAATGGCTAAATACACAGGCATAGAAGACATTAAAACAAACATAAATCATAGAGAAGTAGCAGTATCTGTGCTAATGGATGGTTTAAAAGAAGCATTAAAGACAAGGGTACAGACCACGCAACCATGTTGGCGAGGTCTGTCGGTGGCTACTTTGAGAGAGGCAGCTGTTGATCATGATCGGAATATCACCAGACACAGGGAATTACAAAGTGATAAGTTAATGTCCGTAAGTATACAGGCCCTGACCACAAGGCAACCTTTGTATAAATCACCAAACCCTGTGGGTAAGTCAAATGTGGTAACTTGTTATTTTTGTCAGACAGGGACACATGGCACGAGACTGTAGAGCGAAAAATTCACAAAAATCATATCAACCCCCTAGACAACGACATGACACACGAAATTGGGATCAGGGTCCGCAGAAACGGAGTTATGAGCCACATGCAGGGGAAACAAAAAGATATCCCCCGAACAGAGACTGGCAAGCCTCTGGTAGTTCCCAGTTAACCCCCTCTCAAGTAGTTGCTGTCAGCGGGATTCAGGGAGGTCACCATACCCAATAGGGGTGTGGCCACACCTGTAATCTGCAGCCAGTAAAATTGATTGCAAGTCTTGGAAGTGAACCCGAAATTGCAATTGATGTAGCTGGTAAATCATTAAACTTTCTTGTAGATACGGGGGCGGCCAAATCAGTGATAAATTCGACAGTGGGCATGAGAACCACTGGTAAGACAATTCCAGCCATGGGAGTAACGGGAGTAGTCCAGCACTACCCTGTTAGCAAACCAGCCGAGGTTACAGTAGGGCCTTTGCATACCAAGCATTCCTTTTTGCTGGCGGCATCGGCACCGACTAATCTCCTGGGAAGAGATTTATTGTGTAAAATGGGGTGTGTCATTTATTGTACTCCTGAAGGTGTATTCTTAGACATACCTGAGAATAACGCTCAGGAAGTGCGAGACATGTTAGACTCCCCATCAAAATTAATGTCCCACACTGTTATGTTAAATAGGAATCCATCCCAAGTAGAAGAAATGACATCCCAAATACCAGAGTCACTGTGGACTAAAGATGGACAAGACACTGGATTAATGGCAAACGTAGCTCCAGTAGTTGTGCAAGTAAAAGATGGTAGGATAGCTCCAAAAATCCCACAATACCCTCTGAAGCCAGAGGTGGAATTAGGAGTATATCCCGTAATAGAGCGCTTGCTACAACAGGGCATTCTGGTAAGAACATCCAGCACTGCCAATAGTCCCATCTTCCCTGTGAAAAAGAGTGGGGGGAGGGGTTACAGGCTAGTGCAGGATCTAAGGAGGATTAACAAAATAGTTGAGAGTCAATTCCCCGTAGTGCCAAATCCAGCTGTCATCCTTATGCACTGTCTAACACAAGGACTGAGACACCTGACCGCTGATAGAATTCAAGCAATTAGAGACATGACTCTGCCACAAACCAAGCAACAGATCAGAACGTTTTTAGGAATGTGTGGGTATTGCCGTAACTGGATCCCAGGATTTTCCATTCTAGCATTACCTTTGCAGGAGATGGTCTCATCAAACAAACCTGATCGGATTTCGCATACAGACGAATCCGAGATGGCATTTGAGAGACTTAAACAGTGCCTAACGCAGGCGCCAGCATTAGGTATGCCAGACTATGGGAAACCCTTTGAGCTGTACGGAACAGAAAGTGCTGGTTGCGCGGCAGGCGTCCTAACCCAGAAGCACGGTGATGCCAGCAGGCCGGTAGCATACTACAGCGCTCAGCTAGATACGGTAGCGCGATCCCTCCCCACATGCTTGCGAAGCGTTGCTGCGATAGCATTGCTAGTAACAAAAAGCGAAGATGTAGTGTTAGGTCACAACCTCACAATCCATACACCACATGCAGTGTCAGCCTTGCTAAATTCTGCCCAAACCAGGCACGTCTCATCAGCGCGGTTTACAAGATGGGAATTGGCACTAATGGCCCCCGTAAACATCACCATAAGGAGATGCAGTGCATTAAATCCTGCAACATATCTCCCAGGTGTGCCTGGGCAGGCACAAAGGGTGGAGGATGAGAGTGGTGGGGAAGGAGGATTTAATACAAAGGATGACACACATGATTGTATGGAATATTTGACCCAAAATTTCACGGCAAGGCCTGACATCAGTGACAACCCACTGGAAGATGTAGATCTTACTTTCTACACTGACGGTAGTTGTCACAGACAGTCAGACTCGGGAGACTTGTGTACTGGATACGCAGTCGTAGATGACCAAGGCACCATAGAAGCAGAACCGCTAGGCCCACCTCACTCAGCCCAGGTTGCTGAACTGGTTGCCCTAACCAGAGCATGTGAATTGGCTAAGGGAAAGTCAGCCAATATCTACACCGATTCTAGATACGCCTTCGGGGTAGTCCATGATTTCGGAGCCCTATGGCGCCTCAGAAATTTCATGACGGCAGCTGGTACACCGATAGCGCATGCAGCTCACATCAAAAGGCTTCTAACAGCGATACAGGAACCCGACAGAGTGGCTGTTATCAAGTGTAAAGCACACACATATAGCCAGGACCCAGTATCACTTGGTAACAGCCGAGCAGACGAAGCTGCTAAGATAGCAGCCGGTACCCCCAGACAGACAGACACCACACAATTGATGGTATTCAATACCATCAACACACAGAAGTTGTGTGAGATGCAAAATTTGTGTTCCACACAGGAAAAGGCAGTCTGGAAGGCAAAAGGATATGGCCAGGAGTCCTCAGGACTCTGGACGGATGGACAAGGTAAACCAGTGGCCCCCAGAGCATATCTTCCATGTTTAGCTGAAGCAGCGCACGGGCTGACTCATCTGGGCAAGGAGGGAATGTGCAAGTTGGTAAGAGCATATTGGTGCACCCCAGGATTTTCATCTCATGCAGGTAAGAGAGCAATGTCATGCCTTACCTGTTTGAGGAAGAATATCGGAAAGGCAATACCAACAGAACCATCTCATATCCCACCTACAGGCGGCCCTTTTCAGGTAATACAGATTGACTTTATACAATTACCCCCTTGTCGAAATTTGAAATATGTACTTGTTTGTATAGATGTATTCTCAAATTGGGTCGAAGCATTTCCGGCGGCCACAAATACCGCTATGTTTACTGCTAAGAAAATTGTGCAGGAATTTGTGTGTAGATATGGTATCCCTAGAATAATTGAAAGTGATAGGGGTACCCATTTTACAGGTGATGTCTTTCAAGGAATGTGTAAGTTGATGGGAATTGATAGTAAGCTGCACACTCCATACCGCCCCCAGGCGAGTGCGAAGGTGGAAAGAGTGAACAGCACTATTAAAAATAAACTGAGTAAAGTTATGGCAGAAACAGGATTGACATGGCCAGAAGCTTTACCCATTGTACTATACAGCATCAGAACCACTCCCAGGTCCCCTCTTAATCTGTCCCCCTTTGAAATTCTGTTTGGTCGACAACTGCATGTTATGATTAACCCTCAGGATGATTTGAAGTGTAACAATGAAGTGACTGTAAAATACCTGGTTAACATGAGTAAACAGCTAAGGAATCAAAATGACAATCTGAAGTTAGTGATTCCTGATTTGCCAGATAGTAATTGTCATGACATTGAACCTGGGGATTATGTAATGATACAGAATTTTCTACGCTCAGGTTGCCTTATTGACAGATGGGAAGGACCATACCAAGTCTTATTGATTAGCACGACAGCATTGAAGGTTGCCGAGAGAGAGACTTGGGTTCATTCGTCCCATTGTAAGAAGGTTGCTGATCCAGAGAGGTCTCGTGATAAAGAACAGACGGTAGAGGAAGTTGTATCACTGGAGTGTCTGTTTCAGGAGAACTGTGACGGCATCTGAGCATTGAAAATAATAAGATCGGAGGCAGTTGTCGATCCCCTGTTCCCTTTTATTGTTTTTCTCCACTTCCCATCCCATCTCCCTCAAGTATTTCTTTCCCCCTTCTCATTCTTCTCCATTTCCTCCTATAAGATGGACTTGCCCCAAGAGACTGTGATCCGGATTTTTCTGTTGACCATGATGTTGACCAGAGCAGTCTGTTCCGGCGAGAGTACCATGGAGGTCGAGAGAGGTTCTGGAATGGGTTCTGATGACAGAGATGGAGGCGTAGATTTCCAAGAACAACATAATCAACAAGCAAAGGCGAGTATCAGAAAACGATCCGATAGCATTGACAATAGAAGGAATTGTGAAGGATTGTTAGCTGAAGAAAACTGTATCTGTAGGCTCTGTGACAATGTAGTTGAGGATGGGTGTATCAAGAAATGTCAGTCCAGTTTTAATATCCACATGGACCGGCATCCATTGAGTGACTATCACTCCTTAGTGGGTAATGTGTTAAATCAGACAGATTGTTGGGTATGCTCTCAAGTACCTCAAGGCCATAGCAAATCAGGATTAGTACCATTCCCTTTAATGGTAGGGGAGGTACTTGAGCTAAGTGGTGGGAGGCCGGTGGACAGGAGGTTTAATATCTCCAGTCCTCCTAGTTTGAAGCTCCACCAATATCATGTGGATAGATCCCTAGTATGTTTTAACATTTCCAATCCCCGAAAACCGGGAAATTTGGAAGTGTCATGGAATAACCAAACCATGACCTTTTCATACAGAGCCGATAGAATGCCAACAGATACAGAACTTATACGCCACATAGCTGGTAGTGGAAAATATTTCCGATATAGGTATACCCTAGGAAGTAGGTCCATGAGAGTTGGAGAGGTATCACCAGGATACTGTGCACATATCATACAAACAGATTCGTGTACTAGAGAGATGGGAGAATTAGGGTTAGGAAATTTCATATGGAAAATGTGTAATATGGTTATGTCCTACTCCGTCCCATATGTTCTCCCTGATGATGCATATTTCATATGCAGGAGGAAGGCGTATAAGTGGCTTGCCCCAAACTCAGAAGGGTTGTGTTATATTGGAAAAGTACTGCCTGAAGTAATGACTGTATCACATACTAAAATGAAAGATATTCACCGCAGTGCCCAAGCTCCTTATACTCACACTCATTACGAGCACATCGTTAAACGGCACCTGATAGAGAGAACAGAGCATCCGGCCTCTGACCTGATCAGTGAATCCACCGGGATTCAATTCCTAATCGCGTTAGATATCACTCGTACCGCCAGAGGAGTGATAAATTATAAATATATATCTGCGCTTGCAAATTTATTAGACAATATCACTGAAATGTATGATGACACATTCAGGTATACTGGAAGGGAGCTCCAAGCTTATAAAACAGAACTGGTTCAGCATAGGATGATTCTCAATTATCTCACAGCTGTGACGGGCGGATATTGTGTCACACTGGCAACGCAGTACGGCGTGAAATGCTGCACTTATATTACGAATAGCACCGAGAACCCGGTCGAGGTCATAGACCAAACGATGGACGACATTCTCCAATTAAAGTGGGAATTCCGCAGGAGACACAATCTCACCCTTGCTGCTGTGGGTAATGAGCTGACCAGTTGGGTGTCATGGTTGAACCCGCGAAATTGGTTCTCTGGTTTAGGAGAATGGGCTCAAGGAGTCATAATGGATGTAGGGAAGTTTCTTCTATGTATCTTGGGTGTTGTCATATCGATTGGCTTGATATTTAGATGCGGTCAGGCTTTAACGAAGTGCAAACGGAGTACCAGGGTAATGAGTCTAAGGAGTGAGGAAATTGTAATTCCAATTGATTTGATTTATGACCCAACGATAGAGACAATGATGTGATGAAAATGTGATTCTACGGTCCGTTTCTTTCACCTGTTTCTCCTTTTCTCCAAGATAAAAAGACCCGCTTGGAAGAGGAATTTGATGACCTTATATACAGACAACAGATGGATTAAAGAAGAAGTTTTGACAACCTTGTACACAGATAATTGATGAACTATGCCATAGACCCCCAGTTTCCCTAGAAATTTTAAATTTACGCTAGCCCAACACTTTTGTAAGTCTATGGACATTGACAAAGCTTTTTGCCCGCACTTTTTGGCAAAAGCCCAAAGAAGACTGCATTCAACAGACACCAGACAAGACTTCAACCGACAAATGTTCATTAACCCGACATAGAATACCACTGCATTTACCATGATTGTTTCTTATCTTCATCTCTACAACCTTCAGGTAAATCACACACATAGTCGATAGGGAATACAGGCACAAATATCAGCATTCACATATTTCCCCCCCCATTCATGTATCATCAACTAAAATGTGCTCCCCCATTTTGTTGCAACCAAAATCCGAAAAGAGCTCGGTAAAGTTTGACAGCCCATCCACAGACCCTTAATACGGGATAAGAAGGAATTCAAATGTATACTTCGCAATACCTCGAAGCTTGATTTAAAACATATACGGCACGATGATACATGACCCCCCAAACATGGATTCATACACACATGCTTCTGCTATCTCACTAGGTCATACCCTTTTCTCACCTTCTCCTCTCCTCCCCTACCCAATCATAGAAATGTATTTACACATGACATATATTTTTCTCTTTTTGAAATGTTTTAGAAAGTGGCAGTTATTGGTGACTGCCAAAGGGTGGACTGTCAAAGTCAGAAAAATATCATGATGCACACTGCCATATTTGCACCTCATATGTGTCCCCGCTGCGCATGCGTACGCTCTCCTGTGTGTGCGCATACTCGCTGTTATGTGCACCCGCAGGCGCACGGTATGCGCATTTACGGTAGAGTTTATGTGCGCCTAGCGTGCGACTCAATCATTACATATTTTCACCATATAATGTATTTTGTAGATTATGGTCCCTTTGATAGAATCTGAAAGTTTAGTTAATGTAGCATGTTCATGGACAAAGAGATCCCTCTTTGTTTGATACGAAGGGTCAGACAAGGGTTATACAGTGGTGTTTAGTAACCATCGGAAGAGTATTTAATTAGCAATATTCCGGTGTTGGTTTGAAGCGGATAACTCGCTCGTGCGAATAGTTATGGACATAAGAAGTTTATGGACTTTTACTATATTTGCACTTTATTATCCATGCGGCGGGAAACCTAGTTTCCCACCCACCTGAGCAGTTGGAAATAGTCACAGCCCACCTGTATGAATCAACCTATGACCTTTTGTTATAATGCGAAGAGGAATTCCTGTGTCCAATGAACAATAAGAATATAGGACCATTGTACAGTATTATGTGTAGGGTATAAAAGGACAAGCCGACCGGATCCAGCTCTCTTTTCTCTTCAACGGTTCTCATTGCTGATAATCGGGAGCTGGATATCCAGAGGCGCATGCGATTGTTTCCCTTGAGCGTAAGTTTTCTCCGCAATCATATTGTCTTTCTTGTTATTGTGAGCGTCTGCGCCGCTGGTGATCTCTTCGTGGTCCCGAGCGTCCGCTACGCTAATAATGTATCATTACGTTAGTCGGCAGCCTATAGCGTGCCTGCCTGTGATCTCTTGGCCGTAAGCGAACGTGACGCTCGAGCATCTCGACTACGGCTAAGCGATTGTTACGCAACGTGCGTACCCTTACGGTATACCATACGCCAATAGCGTACTGTGTTCTTCCAACTTTTAGAGGGTTTTAAGTAAGATAAATATTCAGCTTTATCAGCTTCTTTCCGCAAAAATCCCTGGAGAGGGATCTGCAGGATCCCTCTCCTCCCCCTGCACATGCACAATAAGACCCCCGGGTCATAAACCCAGAAGTCCTGACATCACAAGGGACAGCTCTTATTTGTGTAAGTATTCATGCATACCTACATTATTGAACATCACATGCATGAAAGGGGAAGGATATGTTGCACAGAATATGTGATATATGCTACATCCTGCCCCAGACTGTCAATTGAGTGCCAGCCTCCTGGATGTGCTAAATCAAAGAATCGACAATTGTGTCATCATGGACCTCCCCCAACTGCACAATGCTGCCAATACTGACGTTGTACAGCAGCGGTCAGAGTTCTGATGACATGACTCACTGTCATACCATCTCCCACCTAGGTCTTTCCCCAGGTAAAAAAAATTGAAAAGTGTGTTTCTTACTATGACTGTGAGGCCCCATATCCTGCAAATCAGGCATGTGACATTTTCACGTGATGGGGGTTAGGCCTAATGATGTGAACGCTGGGCCCCGCCCCCTGAAGTGGACAGCAGAGTCTCCTCTCTGGGCTTCTCTCAGAGAGGAGACAAAAAATGTTGGCAAGTATGGTATATGCCCAGTTCTGCAAGCTATCGAGAATGCACGTGCCCAACTCTGCATAAGCCCCATTGATTTTTTCATGCAAGCGAGAAATGCATTAATAGCACATAGGTTGTAACTAGCCCTTAGGGTAGATGTTCGCTTGTGGAAATGTAGCCAGGGCCATAACTAGAGGTGTGTGAATGGTGCTGTCGCACAGAGCACAGGGCTATGGAGACAGCACCACAGCTGCCCCGTGGCCCTTGCTTCTGGCAGCCTAGAACAGACCTTGGATGCTCTGGGCATGCACCCTGCAGTCTGTACAGCCACTCGCGCAGCCTCAGTATGCTGCAGACAGTGCAGTACTTCCTGGTGCCAGCAACCCCGCACTCTCTGCATGATATCACACGCACAGGGGACTGAGCCAGCATAGGGCACACTGCTGCTCTGCTATGCCACTGAATGGAGCTGAAAATATTGGCCCTCATTCTGAGTTGTTCGCTCGGTAAAAATCTTCGCATCGCAGCGATTTTCCGCTTAATGCGCATGCGCAATGTCCGCACTGCGACTGCACCAAGTAAATTTGCTATGCACTTAGGAATTTTACTCACGGCATTTTCATCGTTCTGGCGATCGTAATGTGATTGACAGGAAATGGGTGTTACTGGACGGAAACAGGCCGTTTTATGGGCGTGTGGGAAAAAACGCTACCGTTTCCGGAAAAAACGCAGGAGTGGCCGGAGAAACGGAGGAGTGTCTGGGCGAACGCTGGGTGTGTTTGTGACGTCAAACCAGGGACGACAAGCAGTGAACTGATCGCAGATGCCGAGTAAGTCTGGAGCTACTCAGAAACTGCTACGAGGTGTGTAATCGCAATATTGCGAATACATCGTTCGCATTTTTAAGATGCTAAGATTCACTCCCAGTAGGCGGCGGCTTAGCAAGAGCAAATCTGCTAAAATCCGCTTGCGAGCGAACAACTCGGAATGAGGGCCATAGATCATTGATCAGAAAACACAGTATACTTTTAACTACTACCAATCTGTTTCATGCAGTGTTCGAATCAAAATACTTATATAACCCGTGGGCCATTCCATTGCCACGTATGGGACATTTGTACATGTTCTAAAGTGGATACAATACTAAAGTGCCTAAATAGGCTTATTTTTTAGTTAGAAGAAAAAAACAGTTTTCTCTGTTATACCGAGCACAATATCACAAAATGTAGTTGTCCATTACGGGAAAAGCCAAGCCCACCACCATTTTGTATAGGAAACTTCTACTTGATAATTCTCCTCAACTTCAAACTTCAGAGCCTGGGGCAGATATACTAAGCCTTGGAGAGTGATAAAGTGGTGAAGTGGAGAGAGATAAAGTACCAACCAATCAGCTCCTGCCATGTTACAGGCTGTGTTTGAAAAATGACAATTAGGAGCTGGTTGGCTGGTACTTTATCTCTTTCCACTTTATCCCTCTCTAAGGCTTTCTGCATCTGCCCTCTTTGTTATATTTTATGAAAACCTATGAGTAAAAGCTATAATTTATCTTTTCCACTTATGTTGAAAATGCAAGATACACAGCTACAGATATTTTTTATAGTGTCATGTATGGGTTATTTTTTACTCATTTTCATGGAATGGCCCTTATGCAGATCATTGGAAAAGAGACGTAGAACATTTTGTTGTAGATAAGTACAGTTCTCTCAGGGCCCATATACATATGCACGGAAACACAGGTATTTACTATGTAGGTTTCAAGTAACAAATGCAATCAGCACTGTGTATGTAAAGTGTATATTTTAGTTAGTTAAGAACAAATGACCCACTGCAATCCATGGTATCTAGGGTGGAACAAGTAGACCCTTTTCTATATTAGTAGACTCAGCTGTCAGGTCTGGAGTAAATTCTCCATCTGCCTGTGATGTCCTGTTTACTCACTCCAAACATTAACCTGCATGATGTGTACAGCTACTGACAAGCCAGAATCAATATAGTATATCTGTCAACAGCTGTATTGATAACATAGACGCCATCTGGTTGTGCCTGCGTGATCAGACTTGCAGTAAGGCAACAGCTGAAATGCTCAACATACTGTAGCGTCCTGTAAATCTTGGTCACCCATCACGACTAAACGCAATTGTCACTTCAGCAGGTACAGTCACCAGTAGGAAAAAGAAAGCAGCAAAGTGAAATGTTATGATTCAACAGGATGACATGATTTTCAAAAAGCAGTAAGGATGTATAAAATGATGCATTGTAAATATATTGTTATGGTGGTATAAACACTACAGTAGGATCCAAAATGTATACTCTCATTATCCTGTTTGGGGTGGGCAGACAGGATTTTTCAGACATAGGGTCGTTTATGTGTAGCTTATGTAAGTAGCTGTGTGCTTGGACAAATTGTGATGCATTAACCAATGTTTTGGGGTCTGTGGAAGATGCCTCATTCTCAGTAATCCATTCTGTTAATAATTTTTTTTTTAAATGACATAATGGTCCATAATACACATTTCATTTCAAGAATTTACAAAAGCTCTTTTGCGTTATGCATCTACTTTTGAGAAAATTCAACAACTTTTAATGGCCAAGTTTTGTGGAATTTTGGGCATCTGTCTGCGATGATGAGGAAAAACAAGATTTTGTGATGGAACTTTTAAATGAGCTGGCAGGGTCTTGAAGATTCAATTTGGGATAGTGAACATACTGCAAAATATCTTTGGTTGCTGAAGTATCAGAAACACAACCTTCTCCTGTAGATTAAATTGGACACATTTTATATCTCCTACATTCCTTTTAAATTAGGCAAAATCTATTTTAGGAGCAAAACAGAAAAGCTGTGATGAATTAATGGGTAAAGTTGAAGTAGTTTGGATTTTAAATGCTATTTTTACTGTATGCAAACAATGTCCTTAGTGGCACGGTTCCCCCAGTTGAATAGTCAGTACCACTTGTTTGAAGTAAAGTCTCATCATGCTGAAAATCCCAAGCACAGAACAAGCTAGATGTTGGCACTCTGCAAGGATAAAAAGCGCATTTATTCTGATTCCAGTAATAGGCTCATCAGAAAAAAATAGGCATTAACTTTCTAAATAATCCGGCAGCTGTCCCATGAAACGTGTAACAAAGTTATACAGTATATCACACACTGTACCGGGTGATCAAGACATGTTTGTATTGATGCATACTACTAAAAAAAAATAATTATATATATATATATATATATATATATATATAAAAATGTGAAAGCCCTCACTCACTCACTGACTCATTACTAATTCTCTTACTACCCGATATGTTAGGAAGATGAAATTTAACATAGGTATTCTGCAGGTGGGAAATAGGAAAACTACATAATCAGAATTTTAATAAAACTCCCCTAAGGGGATGAAAAAGGCGTTGACATAATTACATCATTACCTAAATATGGTTTGCGTTGCGTGAACGCCCATACAAACAATCGGATCAAAAATTGGATTGCACCACCAGTGTGTAGAATTTATTCAACTACAAAAATGGTCCTGCCATATCTTAAACTTTGCTAGGCATACAATTAGGTGAACTGGTTTGTACATTACTTAGTGTTTTTGCACACAAAAGGTTAATGAGAGCAAGTCATCATTTTCTGTAGGCCTAACGACTGGTATTGTATCTACAGTGCCTTGCTAAAGTATTCACCCCTTGGCTTTTTACCTATTTTGTGACATTACAACTTGTAAATTAATTTTTTATTTAATCTGAATTTTATGTGATGGATCTGCACAAAATGATCTAAGTTGGTGAAGTGAAATGAGAAAAATTTATATAAAAAATAATTTTTCAGAAGTCACATACCCACCGCACGGCACTGAAGTCCACCTGTGTGCAATCTAAGTGTCACATGATCGGTCAGTATAAACACACCTTTTCTGAAAGGCCCCAGAGGCTGCAACACCACTACGCAAGAGGCATCAAACCATGAAGACCAAGGAGCTCTACCAAACAAGTCAGGGATAAAGTTGTTGAGAAGTACAAGTCAGGGTTGGGTTATAAAAAAATATCCAAATCTTTGATGATCCCCCGGAGCACCATCAAATCCATCATCTTCAAATGGAAAGAACATGGTGCCACAACAAACCTGCCAAGAGAGGGCCGGTCACCAAAACTCACAGACCGAGCAAGGAGGGTATTATTCAGAGAGGCAGCACAGAGACCAAAGGTAACCCTGAAGGAGCTGCAGAGTTCCACAACAGAGACTAGTGTATCTGCGCATGTGACCACAATGAGCCATACACTCCATAGAGCTGGGCTTTATGGAATAATGGCCATAAAAAAGCCATTACTTAATGTTAAACATAAGAAGGCACATTTTGAGTTTGCCAAAAGGCATGTGAATGACTCCCCAAATGTATGGAGGAAGGTGCAGGGCCGGATTTAGGAGTCAGGCCGCCCCTAGGCACAATGATATTTGCGTCCCCCCCAGCACAACATTGGCTGCTGAACATCCAACCCCCCCCCCCCTTATACACTGCACCAGGTAGCCCACTATACACGTTGCACCAGGTAGCCCATTATACACGTTGCACAAGGTAGCCCATTAAACACATCTCCATCTCCACACAAAAATAACTGCTTTCTTACATTTTCCTCCTCAGGGAGAAAAGCCTGATCACCTGCGTGGCTGCACACTGCAGTGCCTGTTATGTGCACGCAACCAACCTAGTCTCCTTCCTTACAGCCCGCGTGGCGGACGGTCAGACAGATCGGAGAGCCTGTGCAGGTGCAAGATTTCACAGTCACATTGTCACATACTAAGCTTGTCCATGGCAGGTAATTCTCCACGCTTACCTCTCTCTCCAGCCGCCCGGCGCTGCCTTTCTCTGCCGATGTTTTCTCTGCGAATCAGTGATTTGGAATCACTGATATGAACTAACAGTAGCACCGCCACTCCTCCGTTGCGGCCACTCCGGGCTCGACGCATACGGAGACAGAGGAGGACCAATAGGCAGACAGTGGGGGCAGGTAACGTGAAGGTAAGGAAACGTGATGCGGAAACAACTGAGGAGAAAGGCAGCGCCGAGCCCCAGGGAAGGGCGGGAAGCGTGGAGAAGTACCTGAAGTGGTAAGAGGGCTTTTAGCACCATGGACAAGCTTTGTACATCCTGCCCGGAGCTTGTACTGCGATCAGAGGTGGATTTAGATCTCATGGGGCCCTAAGCAAGACACCGATTTGGGGCCCCCCTTCCTCAAACAATCCATAACACTATATTTTCATTCCTGATTTACTCCTCTTACATTATTTGTCATTTTTCCTCCTTATAGTCTACTTTTTAAAACTTTAAACATTACTGGCATCACAAACATTGAAAAGGTACATAAAATGTGCACCACAGTATGAGCTGAAATATACATTATGCCACACAGTTCACCCTCCCATAGCATCCATTCCCCCCCCCCCCCCCCCATCACCCACACACACTGATTGTGGAGCTGTATTACTCCAAGCTGCAGGATCAGCAGTAACTGTCTGGCAGGCACCCCTGCCACCCCCCTACCCCTGCCCCCCCCCCCACACACACACACACACACACACACGCTGATTGCCTGCCATTGCCAGTACTGCTGGAGGTGAGGGTGAGTCCAAGAACCAGCATGTGTGTGTGTTAGAGATGAGCGCCTGAAATTTTTCGGGTTTTGTGTTTTGGTTTTGGGTTCGGTTCCGCGGCCGTGTTTTGGGTTCGAACGCGTTTTGGCAAAACCTCACCGAATTATTTTTGTCGGATTCGGGTGTGTTTTGGATTCGGGTGTTTTTTTCAAAAAACACTAAAAAACAGCTTAAATCATAGAATTTGGGGGTCATTTTGATCCCAAAGTATTATTAACCTCAAAAACCATAATTTACACTCATTTTCAGTCTATTCTGAATACCTCACACCTCACAATATTATTTTTAGTCCTAAAATTTGCACCGAGGTCGCTGTGTGAGTAAGATAAGCGACCCTAGTGGCCGACACAAACACCGGGCCCATCTAGGAGTGGCACTGCAGTGTCACGCAGGATGTCCCTTCCAAAAAACCCTCCCCAAACAGCACATGACGCAAAGAAAAAAAGAGGCGCAATGAGGTAGCTGTGTGAGTAAGATTAGCGACCCTAGTGGCCGACACAAACACCGGGCCCATCTAGGAGTGGCACTGCAGTGTCACGCAGGATGGCCCTTCCAAAAAACCCTCCCCAAACAGCACATGACGCAAAGAAAAAAAGAGGCGCAATGAGGTAGCTGTGTGAGTAAGATTAGCGACCCTAGTGGCCGACACAAACACCGGGCCCATCTAGGAGTGGCACTGCAGTGTCACGCAGGATGTCCCTTCCAAAAAACCCTCCCCAAACAGCACATGACGCAAAGAAAAAAAGAGGCGCAATGAGGTAGCTGTGTGAGTAAGATTAGCGACCCTAGTGGCCGACACAAACACCGGGCCCATCTAGGAGTGGCACTGCAGTGTCACGCAGGATGTCCCTTCCAAAAAACCCTCCCCAAACAGCACATGACGCAAAGAAAAAAAGAGGCGCAATGAGGTAGCTGACTGTGTGAGTAAGATTAGCGACCCTAGTGGCCGACACAAACACCGGGCCCATCTAGGAGTGGCACTGCAGTGTCACGCAGGATGTCCCTTCCAAAAAACCCTCCCCAAACAGCACATGACGCAAAGAAAAAAAGAGGCGCAATGAGGTAGCTGTGTGAGTAAGATTAGCGACCCTAGTGGCCGACACAAACACCGGGCCCATCTAGGAGTGGCACTGCAGTGTCACGCAGGATGTCCCTTCCAAAAAACCCTCCCCAAACAGCACATGACGCAAAGAAAAAAAGAGGCGCAATGAGGTAGCTGTGTGAGTAAGATTAGCGACCCTAGTGGCCGACACAAACACCGGGCCCATCTAGGAGTGGCACTGCAGTGTCACGCAGGATGTCCCTTCCAAAAAACCCTCCCCAAACAGCACATGACGCAAAGAAAAAAAGAGGCGCAATGAGGTAGCTGTGTGAGTAAGATTAGCGACCCTAGTGGCCGACACAAACACCGGGCCCATCTAGGAGTGGCACTGCAGTGTCACGCAGGATGTCCCTTCCAAAAAACCCTCCCCAAACAGCACATGACGCAAAGAAAAAAAGAGGCGCAATGAGGTAGCTGACTGTGTGAGTAAGATTAGCGACCCTAGTGGCCGACACAAACACCGGGCCCATCTAGGAGTGGCACTGCAGTGTCACGCAGGATGTCCCTTCCAAAAAACCCTCCCCAAACAGCACATGACGCAAAGAAAAAAAGAGGCGCAATGAGGTAGCTGACTGTGTGAGTAAGATTAGCGACCCGAGTGGCCGACACAAACACCGGGCCCATCTAGGAGTGGCACTGCAGTGTCACGCAGGATGTCCCTTCCAAAAAACCCTCCCCAATCAGCACATGATGCAAAGAAAAAGAAAAGAAAAAAGAGGTGCAAGATGGAATTGTCCTTGGGCCCTCCCACCCACCCTTATGTTGTATAAACAAAACAGGACATGCACACTTTAACCAACCCATCATTTCAGTGACAGGGTCTGCCACACGACTGTGACTGATATGACGGGTTGGTTTGGACCCCCCCCCAAAAAAGAAGCAATTAATCTCTCCTTGCACAAACTGGCTCTACAGAGGCAAGATGTCCACCTCATCTTCACCCTCCGATATATCACCGTGTACATCCCCCTCCTCACAGATTATCAATTCGTCCCCACTGGAATCCACCATCTCAGCTCCCTGTGTACTTTGTGGAGGCAATTGCTGCTGGTCAATGTCTCCGCGGAGTAATTGATTATAATTCATTTTAATGAACATCATCTTCTCCACATTTTCTGGATGTAACCTCGTACGCCGATTGCTGACAAGGTGAGCGGCGGCACTAAACACTCTTTCGGAGTACACACTTGTGGGAGGGCAACTTAGGTAGAATAAAGCCAGTTTGTGCAAGGGCCTCCAAATTGCCTCTTTTTCCTGCCAGTATAAGTACGGACTGTGTGACGTGCCTACTTGGATGCGGTCACTCATATAATCCTCCACCATTCTATCAATGTTGAGAGAATCATATGCAGTGACAGTAGACGACATGTCCGTAATCGTTGTCAGGTCCTTCAGTCCGGACCAGATGTCAGCATCAGCAGTCGCTCCAGACTGCCCTGCATCACCGCCAGCGGGTGGGCTCGGAATTCTGAGCCTTTTCCTCGCACCCCCAGTTGCGGGAGAATGTGAAGGAGGAGATGTTGACAGGTCGCGTTCCGCTTGACTTGACAATTTTGTCACCAGCAGGTCTTTCAACCCCAGCAGACCTGTGTCTGCCGGAAAGAGAGATCCAAGGTAGGCTTTAAATCTAGGATCGAGCACGGTGGCCAAAATGTAGTGCTCTGATTTCAACAGATTGACCACCCGTGAATCCTTGTTAAGCGAATTAAGGGCTGCATCCACAAGTCCCACATGCCTAGCGGAATCGCTCCCTTTTAGCTCCTTCTTCAATGCCTCCAGCTTCTTCTGCAAAAGCCTGATGAGGGGAATGACCTGACTCAGGCTGGCAGTGTCTGAACTGACTTCACGTGTGGCAAGTTCAAAGGGCATCAGAACCTTGCACAACGTTGAAATCATTCTCCACTGCACTTGAGACAGGTGCATTCCACCTACTATATCGTGCTCAATTGTATAGGCTTGAATGGCCTTTTGCTGCTCCTCCAACCTCTGAAGCATATAGAGGGTTGAATTCCACCTCGTTACCACTTCTTGCTTCAGATGATGGCAGGGCAGGTTCAGTAGTTTTTGGTGGTGCTCCAGTCTTCTGTACGTGGTGCCTGTACGCCGAAAGTGTCCCGCAATTTTTCTGGCCACCGACAGCATCTCTTGCACGCCCCTGTCGTTTTTTAAAAAATTCTGCACCACCAAATTCAAGGTATGTGCAAAACATGGGACGTGCTGGAATTTGCCCATATTTAATGCACACACAATATTGCTGGCGTTGTCCGATGCCACAAATCCACAGGAGAGTCCAATTGGGGTAAGCCATTCCGCGATGATCTTCCTCAGTTGCCGTAAGAGGTTTTCAGCTGTGTGCGTATTCTGGAAAGCGGTGATACAAAGCATAGCCTGCCTAGGAAAGAGTTGGCGTTTGCGAGATGCTGCTACTGGTGCCGCCGCTGCTGTTCTTGCGGCGGGAGTCCATACATCTACCCAGTGGGCTGTCACAGTCATATAGTCCTGACCCTGCCCTGCTCCACTTGTCCACATGTCCGTGGTTAAGTGGACATTGGGTACAACTGCATTTTTTAGGACACTGGTGAGTCTTTTTCTGACGTCCGTGTACATTCTCGGTATCGCCTGCCTAGAGAAGTGGAACCTAGATGGTATTTGGTAACGGGGGCACACTGCCTCAATAAATTGTCTAGTTCCCTGTGAACTAACGGCGGATACCGGACGCACGTCTAACACCAACATAGTTGTCAAGGACTCAGTTATCCGCTTTGCAGTAGGATGACTGCTGTGATATTTCATCTTCCTCGCAAAGGACTGTTGAACAGTCAATTGCTTACTGGAAGTAGTACAAGTGGGCTTACGACTTCCCCTCTGGGATGACCATCGACTCCCAGCGGCAACAACAGCAGCGCCAGCAGCAGTAGGCGTTACACGCAAGGATGCATCGGAGGAATCCCAGGCAGGAGAGGACTCGTCAGAATTGCCAGTGACATGGCCTGCAGGACTATTGGCATTCCTGGGGAAGGAGGAAATTGACACTGAGGGAGTTGGTGGGGTGGTTTGCGTGAGCTTGGTTACAAGAGGAAGGGATTTACTGGTCAGTGGACTGCTTCCGCTGTCACCCAAAGTTTTTGAACTTGTCACTGACTTATTATGAATGCGCTGCAGGTGACGTATAAGGGAGGATGTTCCGAGGTGGTTAACGTCCTTACCCCTACTTATTACAGCTTGACAAAGGGAACACACGGCTTGACACCTGTTGTCCGCATTTCTGGTGAAATACCTCCACACCGAAGAGCTGATTTTTTTGGTATTTTCACCTGGCATGTCAACGGCCATATTCCTCCCACGGACAACAGGTGTCTCCCCGGGTGCCTGACTTAAACAAACCACCTCACCATCAGAATCCTCCTGGTCAATTTCCTCCCCAGCGCCAGCAACACCCATATCCTCCTCATCCTGGTGTACTTCAACACTGACATCTTCAATCTGACTATCAGGAACTGGACTGCGGGTGCTCCTTCCAGCACTTGCAGGGGGCGTGCAAATGGTGGAAGGCGCATGCTCTTCACGTCCAGTGTTGGGAAGGTCAGGCATCGCAACCGACACAATTGGACTCTCCTTGTGGATTTGGGATTTCAAAGAACGCACAGTTCTTTGCGGTGCTTTTGCCAGCTCGAGTCTTTTCAGTTTTCTAGCGAGAGGCTGAGTGCTTCCATCCTCATGTGAAGCTGAACCACTAGCCATGAACATAGGCCAGGGCCTCAGCCGTTCCTTGCCACTCCGTGTGGTAAATGGCATATTGGCAAGTTTACGCTTCTCCTCCGACAATTTTATTTTAGGTTTTGGAGTCCTTTTTTTACTGATATTTGGTGTTTTGGTTTTGACATGCTCTGTACTATGCCATTGGGCATCGGCCTTGGCAGACGACGTTGCTGGCATTTCATCGTCTCGGCCATGACTAGTGGCAGCAGCTTCAGCACGAGGTGGAAGTGGATCTTGATCTTTCCCTAATTTTGGAACCTCAACATTTTTGTTCTCCATATTTTAATAGGCACAACTAAAAGGCACCTCAGGTAAACAATGGAGATGGATGGATTGGATACTAGTATACAATTATGGACGGGCTGCCGAGTGCCGACACAGAGGTAGCCACAGCCGTGAACTACCGCACTGTACTGTGTCTGCTGCTAATATATAGACTGGTTGATAAAGAGATAGTATACTCGTAACTAGTATGTATGTATAAAGAAAGAAAAAAAAACCACGGTTAGGTGGTATATACAATTATGGACGGGCTGCCGAGTGCCGACACAGAGGTAGCCACAGCCGTGAACTACCGCACTGTACTGTGTCTGCTGCTAATATATAGACTGGTTGATAAAGAGATAGTATACTCGTAACTAGTATGTATGTATAAAGAAAGAAAAAAAAACCACGGTTAGGTGGTATATACAATTATGGACGGGCTGCCGAGTGCCGACACAGAGGTAGCCACAGCCGTGAACTACCGCACTGTACTGTGTCTGCTGCTAATATATAGACTGGTTGATAAAGAGATAGTATACTCGTAACTAGTATGTATGTATAAAGAAAGAAAAAAAAACCACGGTTAGGTGGTATATACAATTATGGACGGGCTGCCGAGTGCCGACACAGAGGTAGCCACAGCCGTGAACTACCGCACTGTACTGTGTCTGCTGCTAATATATAGACTGGTTGATAAAGAGATAGTATACTCGTAACTAGTATGTATGTATAAAGAAAGAAAAAAAAACCACGGTTAGGTGGTATATACAATTATGGACGGGCTGCCGAGTGCCGACACAGAGGTAGCCACAGCCGTGAACTACCGCACTGTACTGTGTCTGCTGCTAATATATAGACTGGTTGATAAAGAGATAGTATACTCGTAACTAGTATGTATGTATAAAGAAAGAAAAAAAAAACACGGTTAGGTGGTATATACAATTATGGACGGGCTGCCGAGTGCCGACACAGAGGTAGCCACAGCCGTGAACTACCGCACTGTACTGTGTCTGCTGCTAATATATAGACTGGTTGATAAAGAGATAGTATACTCGTAACTAGTATGTATGTATAAAGAAAGAAAAAAAAACCACGGTTAGGTGGTATATACAATTATGGATGGGCTGCCGAGTGCCGACACAGAGGTAGCCACAGCCGTGAACTACCGCACTGTACTGTGTCTGCTGCTAATATATAGACTGGTTGATAAAGAGATAGTATACTCGTAACTAGTATGTATGTATAAAGAAAGAAAAAAAAACCACGGTTAGGTGGTATATACAATTATGGACGGGCTGCCGAGTGCCGACACAGAGGTAGCCACAGCCGTGAACTACCGCACTGTACTGTGTCTGCTGCTAATATATAGACTGGTTGATAAAGAGATAGTATACTCGTAACTAGTATGTATGTATAAAGAAAGAAAAAAAACCCACGGTTAGGTGGTATATACAATTATGGACGGGCTGCCGAGTGCCGACACAGAGGTAGCCACAGCCGTGAACTACCGCACTGTACTGTGTCTGCTGCTAATATATAGACTGGTTGATAAAGAGATAGTATACTCGTAACTAGTATGTATGTATAAAGAAAGAAAGAAAAACCACGGTTAGGTGGTATATACAATTATGGATGGGCTGCCGAGTGCCGACACAGAGGTAGCCACAGCCGTGAACTACCGCACTGTACTGTGTCTGCTGCTAATATATAGACTGGTTGATAAAGAGATAGTATACTCGTAACTAGTATGTATGTATAAAGAAAGAAAAAAAAACCACGGTTAGGTGGTATATACAATTATGGACGGGCTGCCGAGTGCCGACACAGAGGTAGCCACAGCCGTGAACTACCGCACTGTACTGTGTCTGCTGCTAATATATAGACTGGTTGATAAAGAGATAGTATACTCGTAACTAGTATGTATGTATAAAGAAAGAAAAAAAAACCACGGTTAGGTGGTATATACAATTATGGACGGGCTGCCGAGTGCCGACACAGAGGTAGCCACAGCCGTGAACTACCGCACTGTACTGTGTCTGCTGCTAATATATAGACTGGTTGATAAAGAGATAGTATACTCGTAACTAGTATGTATGTATAAAGAAAGAAAAAAAAACCACGGTTAGGTGGTATATACAATTATGGACGGGCTGCCGAGTGCCGACACAGAGGTAGCCACAGCCGTGAACTACCGCACTGTACTGTGTCTGCTGCTAATATATAGACTGGTTGATAAAGAGATAGTATACTCGTAACTAGTATGTATGTATAAAGAAAGAAAAAAATACCACGGTTAGGTGGTATATACAATTATGGACGGGCTGCCGAGTGCCGACACAGAGGTAGCCACAGCCGTGAACTACCGCACTGTACTGTGTCTGCTGCTAATATATAGACTGGTTGATAAAGAGATAGTATACTCGTAACTAGTATGTATGTATAAAGAAAGAAAAAAAAACCACGGTTAGGTGGTATATACAATTATGGACGGGCTGCCGAGTGCCGACACAGAGGTAGCCACAGCCGTGAACTACCGCACTGTACTGTGTCTGCTGCTAATATATAGACTGGTTGATAAAGAGATAGTATACTCGTAACTAATATGTATGTATAAAGAAAGAAAAAAAAACCACGGTTAGGTGGTATATACAATTATGGACGGGCTGCCGAGTGCCGACACAGAGGTAGCCACAGCCGTGAACTACCGCACTGTACTGTGTCTGCTGCTAATATATAGACTGGTTGATAAAGAGATAGTATACTCGTAACTAGTATGTATGTATAAAGAAAGAAAAAAAAACCACGGTTAGGTGGTATATACAATTATGGACGGGCTGCCGAGTGCCGACACAGAGGTAGCCACAGCCGTGAACTACCGCACTGTACTGTGTCTGCTGCTAATATATAGACTGGTTGATAAAGAGATAGTATACTCGTAACTAGTATGTATGTATAAAGAAAGAAAAAAAAACCACGGTTAGGTGGTATATACAATTATGGACGGGCTGCCGAGTGCCGACACAGAGGTAGCCACAGCCGTGAACTACCGCACTGTACTGTGTCTGCTGCTAATATAGACTGGTTGATAAAGAGATAGTATACTACTAATATTATATATACTGGTGGTCAGGTCACTGGTCACTAGTCACACTGGCAGTGGCACTCCTGCAGCAAAAGTGTGCACTGTTTAATTTTAATATAATATTATGTACTCCTGGCTCCTGCTATAACCTATAACTGGCACTGCAGTAGTGCTCCCCAGTCTCCCCCACAATTATAAGCTGTGTGAGCTGAGCAGTCAGACAGATATATAATATATATAGATGATGCAGCACACTGGCCTGAGCCTGAGCAGTGCACACAGATATGGTATGTGACTGACTGAGTCACTGTGTGTATCGCTTTTTTCAGGCAGAGAACGGATATATTAAATAAACTGCACTGTGTGTCTGGTGGTCACTCACTATATAATATATTATGTACTCCTGGCTCCTGCTATAACCTATAACTGGCACTGCAGTAGTGCTCCCCAGTCTCCCCCACAATTATAAGCTGTGTGAGCTGAGCAGTCAGACAGATATATATAATATTATATATATAGATGATGCAGCACACTGGCCTGAGCCTGAGCAGTGCACACAGATATGGTATGTGACTGAGTCACTGTGTGCTGTGTATCGCTTTTTTCAGGCAGAGAACGGATTATAAATAAAACTGGTGGTCACTGGTCACTATCAGCAAAACTCTGCACTGTACTGAGTAGTGAGTACTCCTAATGCTCCCCAAAATTAGTAAATCAAGTGTCTCTCTAATCTATTCTAAACGGAGAGGACGCCAGCCACGTCCTCTCCCTATCAATCTCAATGCACGTGTGAAAATGGCGGCGACGCGCGGCTCCTTATATAGAATCCGAGTCTCACGATAGAATCCGAGCCTCGCGAGAATCCGACAGCGTCATGATGACGTTCGGGCGCGCTCGGGTTAACCGAGCAAGGCGGGAAGATCCGAGTCGCTCGGACCCGTGAAAAAAAACATGAAGTTCTGGCGGGTTCGGATTCAGAGAAACCGAACCCGCTCATCTCTAGTGTGTGTGTGTGTGTGTGTGTGTGGGGGGGGGGGGGGGGGGGGGGGGGGGGGCGTGGGTGCCAGCCAGAGGCACACTGTCAGTCTCACCCCTTGGCTGATTGCGCTACCCCACTGGCAGACACACCCCTAGCCCCCATCAACAAGCAGGAAGGGTGATGAACTGAAGATCGATCATCACCCCCTTAGCTTCCCCCAGAGCCTGTCCACCCCGCATAAACTTTAAAGGCAGCCAGGCTGCAGCCGCAATACTGACTGAGCAGCTTCTGCCAGTGCCATTGAGTCACACTCTTCTGGCAAGCTCATAGAGACTTATCCAAAGCGACTTGCAGCTGTAATTGCCGCAAAAGGTGGCTCTACTAAGTACTGACTTTAATTATGCACGCTGAAGTTTTCTATTATTTTGTCCTATTTGTTGTTTGCTTCACAATAAAAAAAATATATATCTTCAAAGCTGTAGGCATGTTCTGTGAATGAAATGATGCAAAACTTCAAACAATCCATTTTAATTCCAGGTTGTGAGGCAACAAAACATGAAAAAATGCAAAGGGGGGTGAATACTTTAGCAAGGCACTGTACCTCCAACAGTCTTGACTTTCCTAGGACAGAAATAAAATACCACAGAAAAAATGGCCATGACCTAATTATTTTGAAGTGCTTCCAAGACTGACTGTAACTGGATAGTGGGTATGGCCTAGGTAAATCAAAGTCATGGCTTTTTTTAATCTCGCATTCTGAAAGGTATGCTTGTATGTTTCCACTATGGATAAAGGCAGAACTGTAATTTGGAATACAGGGGCCTCAGCTTCTTTGTGAGGTGAGATGTGAGCAACCTCTACATCAATGAGTATACTAACAACATATGGGTGTGCTGCATAGCTCCGTTTATTAACCTTGGCCACTATACACTTCACTGCACATAGCTGACAGCATAGGCCAGAGGTTCTCAAACGCGGTCCTCAAGGCACCCCAACGTTCCTGGTTTTAGGTTTATCCATGCTTGGCCACAGGTGGCTTAATTAGCACCTCAGTCAATTTGATTTAACCATATGTGGTAAGGCATGGATATAACTAAAACCTGGACCATCGGGGTGCATTAAGGAACGCGTTTGAGAATCTCTGGCATAGGCTCTAAGGGGGTTATTTGGGTTTGTTAGCAAACCAAAAAAGCACACTAATAAGCAAAATCATGTTGCACTACAGGTGGGGCAGATGCAACATGCTCAGACAGATTTAAATTTGGGTGGGTTATATTGTTTCTGTGCAGGATAAATACTGGCTGCTTTATTTTTACACTACAATTTAGATTTCAATTTGAACACACCCCACCCAAATCTAACTCTCTCTGCACATGTTACATCTGCCCCACCTGCAGTGCAACATGGTTTTGCCCATTAGTGTGCTTATTTGGTTTGCTAACAAACCTGAATAACTCCCTAAGTTCCTGACACATGAACACTGACTCGTACTGTAAATGCTGTTGGCAGTGTTCACAGAGCAAATCAGTGCTTGCGTGTCCGGAATTTATCACTTACGCTGCCTGCTATATCCAGAAGACACAGCATAAAAGTGTGGAGTACTCTATCCTGGTATGTGTGTATAAGCAAAGTGATGTTAGGCGTTGGGGCCCGAGTCCTTGTTCCTTCTTTCCTGGTAGCAGGTTGTTACGGATGTTCTTATACCCCTGAATAAATCAACATTTACTCACTTTTTCCCCCGAGTGTGGATTAAAAAATAGGTGGCAACTTTATTTTTTTTTACATTTAATTTATAATACAGGGGCCCAGGGGTGGTGGTTTGCCCATGAAGTTGAGGGCGGCTGCAGCACTGCATTCACCAGACTCCCCTATTCCAGCAACTTTATAGAATGGTGAGATTATGGCCACAGGTCCTTCAGCAAGCTGGAGGTCATACTTCCCTACTCACCCGAAACCTGCAGGAGGCTCTCCTTTTCTGAGGAATATCCAGAGCTCCTGAAAGAGTAGGCAGTCCTCCTGCATCCCCCATCTTCCTAGTGAAGCAGGCAGGATGTGGAGAAAAATGCATGTAATTGTGGTCTGTGTGGTGGTGGCAGGCAGTAGCGACTCTTGCCACGGGCAAGCAGGACTTTTGCCCGGGGCGCCGCTGTCCCGGGGGCGGCGCCGCCGCCGCGACAAGAGCCGCTACTAACTGGGATGGCGGCGGCGGTGGTTAGGAAAAGGTTCTCTCTGTGAAGGGAAACTAGATGCATAGCGTCTAGTTTCCCTTCGTGGAGAGGACCTTTCTGTGCGGCGTTATGGGAGAGACGTCATGACATCTCTCCCATAGATCAGAGGAGCGGCGGCGGAGACGGAGTGCAGCAGTGGTCGTAAATCAGGAACGGGGCTGGTAAGTATTTTTTTTTACTAGGGGCACAGCTACTGGTGGGCACACTAATAGGGGCATAACTACTGGGGCCACAACTAATGGGGGCACAACTACTTGTGCACAGCTGCAGGGGCACAGCTGCAGGAGGCACAACAGCTGCAGGGGGCACAGCTGCAGGGAGCACAACAGCTATTGTGGGCACAGCTCTACAGGGTGCACAACTCTACAGGGGGCAAAACTATAGGGGGCAAAACTGACCACGCCCCTTTCCTATGAAGCCATGCCCCTATATTTTGATGCATGCCTGCGGCGCGTACTAATCCTATTTTACCGCCGGCGGGGGGGGGGGGGGGGGGGGAAACAAAGGAAACTTTCGCCCTGGGCGCCACAAGGTCTAGAACCGGCCCTGGTGGCAGGGCCAACATGACACGATTTTAGTATAATAATGTAATTTCGGCCCTGTCCCTCCTAGTAAAATGCAGTAAAACATAAGTATATATTCAGTCAGAAATAACCCTACAACAGAAATATTTTGTTGATTGCTTATTTACATTATATATATTATGATTATAGGTAATATAGGTAGATTTTTAACACAAAATCTGTAGAACATATAGTATACTGAATGGTCTGTCACAGGGCCTGCTTTGGAGATGGGAGTAAAGCAAAAAAAATGGCTGCACTGTAAATGGTGCAAATACACTTATTAGTACACCTTTTACACCGCCAGCTAGTAACACGGGTTATTGCACATGAGCTCGCATAACCCGTGTTGCTGTGCGGTGTAAATGGGTCCAATTGGAATATTCCAGGTCCCGTTCACAGTGAATGTACGGGCGGCGCTTGGAGATCATATGATCTCCAAACACAGCCCCTGCCGTGTCACCGCTGACGTCACCAGCCCAGCAATATGCCGGCTTGGATTCAGCGGTGTGAAAGGGGTCTGATGCGGGTCACGTCCGGGAAGCTCCCGCGTCAGGCTCCCGGGTGCGACCCGCTTTAGTCGGTATAAAGTGGTATTATTTTGCTAGAAGGGTACATACTGGCTGCTTTTGCATGTAGGCCACAAATGCTGGACAACTTTATTTTACACTGCAGTGTAGATCTAAGTTTGGACACACACCACCCAAATCTAAATCCCTCTGCACATGTTACATCTGCCCCACCTGCAGTGCAATATGGGTTTGCCAAGGTGCAGTAACTTACTCTGTTTTGCTTTGCTCCCAACTGAGAATCAAGCCCATAGTGTCCAGTTGCCAATTTATCAAAAATGTTGCTCATGAACGCTCATTACTATGGGGCCAATTTATTTAAGTATTTTTGCAGTTGATTGCTCTGAAACATCTAATTTTGTAGGGTTACTGCAAAATGTAAATATAAGAGCTATTTAAATACATTGTACTGCCACAGTATTTTCAGTGCAAAAAGCAGTCCCTTTCTATGGGGACTGCGAAAATGGGCAATATACTGTACTTAGTTAAGAAAAGCTTAGTTTATCAAAGCTTGTCCCTGATAGCTAATGCAGGGGGAAATGTACTATTCCACAGGTTCTCAAACTCGGTCCTCAGGACCCCACACGTGCATGTTTTGCAGGTAACCCAGCAGGTGCACAGGTGTAGTAATTATTACTCACTGACACATTTTAAAAGGTCCACAGGTGGAGCTAATGATTTATTTTGCGATTCTGTGAGGAGACCTGCAAAACATGCACTGTGTGGGGTCCTGAGGACCGAGTTTGAGAACCTGTGTACTAATCAGTGAAACGACCCATGGCAACCAATCAGCATTGAAGTAACATTTAGAATTTGCATTCTAGAAAAATAAACAGAACAGCTGATTGGTTGCCATGGGCTCACTTCACCACCCTTTTCACTGCTTAGTGCAGCTGTGCATAATATAATATTAAATATTTTAAAAAAAAAAACTTTTTAAACTGTATTATATAAAACAATTTAAAAAAACAACTATATGAACAGTTTTGAAGGGAGAATTTGTCAGTTAAGTGGCAATATGTGTTATCTGAACACATAAAATTGTATTTATATTACACACACACATATTGGCGTGCAATATTTGTATTATATGGAGTATTACCTCCAATTGTGTGAGTGGTTACATATTGCACAGACAAAGGGCGTGCACTGGTTAAGGGTTCGTAGCCCCTTGCAACGGCGTGAAAAGCGCACGCAGGGCCTGATGAATCACCTAGTAGGTGCTGTGGTTGGAGTAGAGGGTGCGGGAGAGACACGGATGGTGGAGGCGGTCCGGCGGTGCTGCAGGTGGGGGAGGGGCAGGTGCGTGGGTGCCGAGGGTGGGGGTCCGGAGCCACCATGGATGGGGGAGGAGCAAGTAGTGAGGGTCCCTCCAGCTGTACCTTTTTGGCAGGTACAGAACCTTTTTTTTATGGTCTGTACCGATTTTTGGCTCTCCAAACTCCATTGAAAGTATAGGAAAAGGGGCGTGGCCACAGTTAAAGTGATGTGGCCACGCCCCTTTCCTATACTTTCAATGGAAGTTTGGAGAGCCAAATATCGCTATAGTTCATAAAAAAAAGGGACTGTACCTGCCAAAAAGGTGCAGCTGGAGGGTATGTCACTGCATCTGCAGCAAGTCTCTACGCTGTAGATAGGGTAAAAATCTCCTTTTACTGCAGCGTCCTATGTGCTGCTGCCAGTCCGCCTGCCCCCTCTGGCATCAACAATCCCCACTCCCTAGCCGCGGCGCAGGTAGAACAAAAGCTGCTGTGGCCACCGGCATAGATGTGTATGAAATCCGGGCAGTGGAAGGTTTTCAAAGCCCTCTCTGCTCCGCATACTCTCTGAGCCCCGGAGCCTCCTCTGCGCGTGATGTCACAGAAGTACCTCCCCGCCACAGCCGCGCCCAGAGACCCTGACTCCGCAACACAGCACCTGGGCTGCTGGCCTGGAAGCCCCGAGATGGTTAATGTAACGGATAGAGTGGGGATATCGCAGGGGGTAATGTCTGAATGCTGAATCTTTTCACATTTACACTGATTCAGCCAGTCAGTCAGTTCTGCCAGCCAGTCACTATTGTTAGTGCCGGTGTTCCAACGCGCCGCATGACAGGGAAGCAGACGCACTAAATAAACTACAGCTCCCAGCAGCCCTTAGCGCTGAAGCATTCCAGCCCTTAGGGCTGCTGGGTGCTGTAGTTTATTTAGTGCATGTTCTTCCCTGTAATGCGGCTTATTGGGACACTGGCACTAACAATAGTGACTGGCTGCTGTGCGAGTCTCCGGGAAAGCCACTGCCAAAGGGAGGACAGCAGCCTAGCTGCTTCCAGGAGGAGAAGCAGGAGAAGCATTACCCTCCCCTCCCCCACTTGCAGTACCTCCAGGCCCCATCCGCGGCACCCCCACTCCAGCACCTTCGGTGGCTCCGGACCCCCTCCTCCACCAACAACCCCCCTCACCCGTGGCACCCCCGCAACAGCTTCTCCCCCACCTGCGGTGGCTCCGAACCCCCACCAGCGGCACCCGTGCACCCTTTCCCACCCGTGGCACCACCCCCTCCCCCACCCGTAGCACCCCCACAACCGCCCCTCCCCCACCTACGGCACCCCCAGACCCCACCCGCCCCTCCCCCAACCCCAGTACCTACTAGGTGATTAATCAGGCCCTGCGTGCGCTGTTCACGTCGTTGCAAGGGGCTTCTACCCTTTAACTATCGTACGCCCTTTGTCCGTGCAACATTTAACCACTCACAAATTATGATTGGAGGTAATACTCCATATAATAAAAATATTGCACGCCACAAGGGTGTGCAAGGGTAGCCCCTTACGGCGTAGCCCCTTACGGCGGTGTGAAGAGCGCCCGTAGGGCGCGATTAATCACCTAGTATATATATATATATATACACACATACTTATGAACTGCACTAGCTGTGCTTCTAAGGCAACTGAAAATGAAAACCAGGATTGTAAAAAAAAAAGAAACAACAAAGATCAGTTCTCTCTAGGTAACCATAAAAAATTAATTGAAAAAAAAGTTTCTTTCACATTAAATCAGATTGGCTACTATTTTGCATTTGTGAACTAAAAACATTTATGTCGGCCCACAAAAAAGCCCTGATTTATTGCAGTGGCGTTTCCTGATTATTTTTCCATCCAGTACACAGGCTTCAAACACAGCTTTTCATAGCAGCTGGGTTCCTGGCCAGCCAGGGAACACAAGTTCATGCTTTAGAGCAGGGGTGGGGAACTTTTGGCCCTCCAGCTGTTGTTGAAGTACACATCCCAGCATGCCCTGCTACAGTTTTGCTTTTAAGGCATGCTAATACTGAGGCAGGGCATACTGGGATGTGTAGTTCAACAACAGCTGGAGGTCCAAAGGTTCCCCATCCCTGCTTTAGAGATAAACCTCCTCCAATGATTACACAGGAATACACGGATGAACAATCTACTCTTCTATTATTATTATTATTATTATTATTATTATTATATTTTTTTATTTTACTAAACAGGATATATTACAAATGCTAATTTTTAATGTACAAGCAATAGCATTTGTTATATTAACGTATACATTTTTGTGTAGACTAATCTTAGAATATAATTGTGTTTATAGCAAATTTACTTATAGTGAAATATATTGTAAATAGTATAAAAAATACAGTAGGTCCAGTTGGCCTGACTGGGGATCATGATCGGCATGCTGCTCTTCTTTCTCCCTGACCATACTAAGCAACTCACCTGGCATAGGGGGATTGGCTCACCATTACACCGAGTATGCAGCTGCGTAGAGCGACACACTGTGCGCGTGGAGGGCGCCCTCCACTGCTGCCTTCATCATTCTGTATGATGAGCGAGAGCCTGTTTGGCTAGCTGCAGGCTCACTGAGAAATCCCATTCAGACCCCGGCTCACGCTCCCTAGTTGGGGAGATGAAAGCGGGGGCTGGTGATCATGGAAGCGGTGAGGCGGGATTATAGGGAGGTGACATCTGTACTGCCTAGTGCCTACATCCACAGTGTGTGTACTTCCATTACTCTCCATAGGGGAGACCATGTGAGCCTCTCACTTGCTCTCTCCCTATCTCTCCCCCTATGTGTCTCTCACTTGCTCTCTCCCTATCTCTCCTCCTGTGTGCCTCTCACCTGCTCACTACCTAGCTCTCCCCGTGTGCCTCTCACCTGCTCTCTCCCTAACTCTCCCCCGTGTGCCTCAACTGCTCTCTCCCTAACTCTCCCCCGTGTGCCTCTCACCTGTTCTCTCCCTATCTCTACCCCCATGTGCCTCTCACCTGCTCTCTCCCTAGCTCTCCCCCTGTATGCCTCCCATCTGCTCTCTCCCAGCGTGCCTCTTGTCTGTTTTCTCCCTCTCTTTTCCTTCTCCCTCTGTCCCTCCCCCCTCTCTCTCCCTCTCTCTCCTCTCAGCTCTCATGGTAAAAGCCATTGGGTTTTTTCTGCCTGTCTACCCACTAAAACTTTCTCTTCATGTCCCAGTGAGCATTTTCAACCCAATTTACCCCCTTTACTCCCTTGTACAGAGACCTCAGATACCCTCTCCTGGTCACCCTCTGCCTCTCACCCCACTGCCTCTCTCTGTCACACTCTGCTTGTACGTTCACCCTGTTACCCTTTGCATCTCCCTGTCCCCCTCTCATAGTCCCCCTTAGCTTGTCACCCTCTCATGTATAAGGAACTATACCATGGCATTATGTGTAAAAGGCACTCTACTGTGGCGTAACATGTATAAGTGGCTCTACTGTGGTGTAATATGTAAAAGAGACTCTAGTGTGGTACAACGTATATAAGGGGCTCTACTGTGCGGCATAATTTGACTTGGTATTATTCTGTGGCAACGCCTCTTCCCTATAAAACCACACCCTTATATATTCCACTAAGGAGTGCCAAAATATATATTTGCTTACTTAAAAAATTAGGCTTGGAATGACCCTGACCAGGACAGCGGGCAAGCTCCCACTGGTCAGGCCCCCCCCCCCCCCCCCCCCCCCCTTCCCTCTGCAGGCCAGATGCATCTCTGTCTGGATGCTAGCTCTGGCCACTGCACTTCTGGGATTTGTGTTTCACTGCTGTCATCTGCTCTTCTGGGTTGTCTGCGCCACTTCTCAGCAGCAGCTACAGCAGTCTGGCTGGGTGAGGGGATGCTGGGGCTGGACCAGCTGTAGCGGGGCGGGGTCAGGATGGTGCACAGACTGTGAGCCATTGCTGCTGAGCCAGAGCTGACTGCAGCCGGGCGATTATATGACAGCAGATAAAGAGGACAAGTGGACAAAGGTACTCCCACCCACTAGTGTGACACACAGACACTCACTGGCTGCTGATGCTTCTGCTGAGTGCTTCCTTACACTCTGCTATGTCATCCTCATACAACCACCACCATATGTATTCTCTCTGGCCAGCTATCTACAGTATGTGCTTCCCTTCACCAGTCCCAGTCATCACTGCTATATATATACTGTAACGCATACACTACTATCTACCTATATTGTAATATTATGTATACACTGCTATGTACCTAGTGTAATACCTACATAACTATATAATGTGCCTATACTGTAATACCTACACTGCTATACACCTATATACTGTAATATCTACACTGCTATATATCTATATAGTACTGTAACGTTGACACTACTGTAATACCTACACTGCTATATACTTATAAACTCTAATATCTACTCGTCTGTATACCTACTGTATGTACTGTAATATATACACTGCTGTATACCTATGTACTGTAATATCTGCACTACTATATACCTATGTACTGTAATATCTACACTGTTATATACCTCTATACTGCAACAACTACACTGCTATGTACGGGTTGGGCACAAAAGCTGACGGATCCCGGTAAGTATTTTTAAGTTGCACCATGCATGCATCTTGATGGTGTTTGTACAGAATTGCAGTACAGATTCAGACGAACGCACCAAGAAGTGTATTAAAAATGTGTTGGGCGTTCCTGGGTGGTTACAGGGGGTTGGCTAATCAGATGCAGATGTAGCATAGTAATGGTTGGGTTGCTGTAAGTGGTTCTGTACAGAGACGCTGAATCGCTCACATTGGAGGCCATAGACAGATGATCTGCACCTAGCATACAGCTATTGAAACTTACAATGGTGCGACCAATGGTGGTGTCTAAAGTCACACAAAGCATAATTGCAGGTCTGTAGACAGTTAGAGTGGGCGTCTGTCCTTGCATGTTTGGATGCAAAAATGTACATTAGGGAAGCGCATTGTAGCTGCATTGACCTAAACAGCAGCAAAATACGCGAGGAAGCAGCAAAATACCCAACGGCATACAACTCAGAATCAGGCCCTATGAGGCGTGATCCCACCCCCCAGACAGACCACACACCCTGAACAGGTCCCACCCCCATTAGGGCTGCAACAATACATTTCCAGGATGGTTTTCCTTCCCAATTCCCCCCTGTCACCTGGTATCATAATACAGGAGAAAAGAGATTGGGGGGATTGTATTGTAACAGGCCCCATTAAAGGCAGAAGTGACTAGAATGCTGGACAGCAATGTCCCTACATGTGTATCAGCATAATGCCACCCATATACCTTCTGATCTTTTTTCATTCCAATCAAATTATTTGTATTTTGATCTTATAATGTTCATTATGTTGCCAACACACACAACACAGTGTTTTCTCTTAATTGTATAAAGAAATTACAGTTAATACACATGCATGCAGAAAAAGACTCTGTGGTGGAAAGGAGGCAGTTGGGAAGAGTGGCGGCAGTTATTGACAGAGCGAAACAAATGCACAGGAGTGTGACGGGAGATTAGGTTGGAGGTGTAGGGAGCTTTTGCCTACTCTCCCCAATCACTGCCAGAAGAGCGGCTGAATGTCCTGCATCCCACCCACTTCCGAGTGAAGCGGAGAGGATGCTTAGATAATACCGGGAATCATGGCTCCGTTTTGAAGGGGTGGTTCTAAATTATGTGAAATTGTGACATATAATCCCGCTCATTTCTCATGGCCATGCGAATCACAGTATTTTGCCCCTACAGGGCCGGGCCTAATTACATAATAGCCCCTCCCCCCAAGTTGCCCCTGAGTAGCAGCATTGGTGACAAATTGGAATGGAGAGATTCCGGAGTTAGGGAAGCCAGAAAGTAGGAGGATACAGTATTCATGTCTACAGATGACCAGTGAATGGATGAGAGTCTTTGTTGTCTCCAGGGTGATAAATAATCTAGGGGTCTATGTACTAAGCATTGGAGAGAGCTAAAGTGGATGGAGATAAAGTACCAGCCAATCAGCTCATAACTGTCATGTTACAGCCTGTGTTTGAAATTTGACGGTTATGCGCTGATTGACTGATACTTTCTATCTCTCCACTTTATCACTTGCCAAGGCTTAGTACATCTCCTCCCTAATCTTGGAGATATTTTGATGATGGCGGCAAAAAGACTGGGATAGGGACTAAATGTGGAGTTTGAAGGAGAGGGTGGAGTCAAGGATAACTCCAAAGATAACCCATCAAGGATAACTCCAAGACAGCAGGTCAGCAGGTAAGGAATGATACTTATCATTATTTAACACAATGATGATAAATAGGCCCCAGAGTGAGAGACTTGATGTGTTGCAACATCTCCTTTTTTACTTGTACTATAATAATGGGGAACAGAGCACACTGTTTACTAGCTTCCCTTATTATCTCCCATGTTGGTACTTTTTATATATCATACTAGTTACCAGCCTGCAGTGCCGTAGCTAGACATTTTAGTATCAGCGCCCCCCTCCCCCCATATACTAAACAGAGCCAGTGCGTGCGCAAATCATATAGGGTTGTGGCTTCATGGGGAAGGGGCATTGTCACTGAGCTCCCTTTTATACATTATGGAAGGTAGAGTCCCCTTTTACACACTAGGCAGGTCGAGTCCCCTTTTACACACTCTAGGCAGGTAGAGTCCCGTTTTACACATTAGGCAGGTAGAGTCCCCCTTTTTACACATTAGGCAGGCAGAGTCCCTTTTTTACATATTACAGCAGCAGAGTCCCTCTTTTTACATATTATACAGCAGAGTCTCCCATTTTACACATTATGGCTGGTTGGCTGGATGGCGGTAGTGTGGCATAGCTGGCTGGAGCATGCAGAGATTTTTCCGCCCCACAGCACCCCTTGCCCATACCTAGTTATGGTCCTGGTAACTTGTATAGCTCTGTTTTTTACTTATAAATACCTGTGAGAAATGCATGCATTATATGGCAGCCTGAACGCACCAGTATGGGATATTATGGTGCTGAGGAGGCTCTGTGGGAAGCTTCCAGAGCCGCATGCACAGAGTATAGGGGAACCACGCAGCAGAGGTGGTAAAAAAGAGGTGCTTTGCATCCACTCTCGGAGGAAAATGTAAGCACCTACATCCCTCTAGCTGCCTGTGCTGCTAGCAAGAGAGCTGTGGCTGGGGGATAGTTAATACAGAGCATGGCTGCTGGAGTGTGGCACTTCCTTCAGGGAGAGGCTGGCGGCGCTGGTACCTGTAATAGCGCCGGGAACCTGGTGTCCTGGGCGGCTGTCACAGCGGCATCTGCAAGAGACCACAGTAGAAACCGCTCAGATAGCTGGTGAGCTGAGCTGGAACATCGAGCACAGTACCCCCGAAAATTAAAGTAGCATTGAGAGACCTGCCAATCATGGACCAGCTCTCAGTGACCATTTGGAGGAATGACAGCCTGAAGTGGGGACTAAGCAGCAGGGAGGAGATTTTTTTTAAAGTATGTGATCTACAGTGGGAGGACAGTGCTAGTGAGGCGTGGGTGGCCCTGTGGGTGTTGCCAGCGGTTCTGCGCCCACAGTGCATTTGCGCTGTGTGCCAGGCACCGCTGGCACACACCTAGTTAAAGCCCTGCCAGCCTGTCATAATTATGGAACAACATAACAGTATTGTCAGTACTGGCGTCTGTGTACGCCCAAACGGAGCGAATTGCTCCGACTAGTGACATCTAGTGGCCGCCAGTATGCAAAACACTTGAATTCCCCGTAGAGGTGAGGAGCAGAGTTAGCCTTTTATTATATAGGATATTGAATTAGAGAGCACTGTGGCATGTATAAGTTTATATTATTTCTAACACTACACTATTAATAAAAACATGAAAAATGGTAAAAACAGATGATAGCATGCATTATTATTTGAGGAACCATAAAAAATATTGCAAAAGTACAATCAACATGAATATTAGATCTGGTAAAACCATTGAACTTTCATGAAATGTTTCTCTGCCATTTAGAATAATTAACCATCATTAAAAGGCAAATAAAAGTGTAACTGGGCCAGTTTAATTCTGTCCACATTTACAGAGATACCATTCATTACATAAACAAACTGTCCCAGAAACAACTGAGAAGTCTGATAAAACTGTAAATCAATCACTTTTGTTGCAACGATGGCTGACGATTATTTTCTGTCTAAGTTTACAGTCATCAGCCAAAGGCTCGGACAGGACGAATGTGTATGTCTATGGAAATTGGCCACCAGTGCGTGTTTCCCTTTGTGGGATCAGCTTTGTTCAGACAAAAAGAAAAATACACTCTAAAATATCTAATGGTTAGGTCAATTGATTGTACTGATGAAGCAAAATCATGTAAGGATTTAATTCTCAGATCATCATCATCATCATCATCATCATCATAACACTGATAATGTTATTTATATAACACATTCTCCTAATGGGATTCAAAGTGTTTTACAATTGCATTTACAGCACAAAATACAAAACAAGCTTAACAGTAGATACAAATTAAATGCTTGAGTGAATAGGTAAGTCTTGAGTCTATTTTTGAAGGATTCTAGAGTGGTGTCTTCTTGAACTGTGCGGTGAAGAGAGTTCCATAGAGTCAGAGCCACAAAGCTGATAGCTCAGCCCCCCAGATAAATTCAGGGAGATTCTAGATACTGCTAATAGTCCTTCATCTACAGAAATCTAGTGGGACAGTAAGGAATCAGAAGCTGTTTTAAGTACCTTGATCCCTTGTCTTGTAGGACTTTGAGAGTGAGTAAGCCAATCTTGAAAACTAATTGACATGTTACAGGTAGCCCGTGAAGGGAGTGGAGAATGGATGTTTTGTGGCTGGAATGGGCTGGTTGGTTAATTTCCTGGCAGCTGCATTTTGTACCTCTTTTGCTGGGAGACCAAGGTAGAAGGCATTGCAGTACTCTAGGCATGTTGATACAAATACATGTATGACTTTAGACAGATCTTCTGAGGGAATTAAGTGCTTGATTCTGACTATGTTTCTCAGATGAAAGAATGAGTATTTGATTGTGGTTGATATCTGATGTTTAAGTGTCAGGCATTGGCGTTTCTATAATGGGTGCAGTGTGTGCAAGGCCCATGGGCCCCCAGGTCCAGGGGGGCCCACCCCGCACACACTGCACCCATTTGCTTAATACTTACCTCTCTGAAGTCCCCCGTTGAAGCCATCCCTTTTATCGGCAGCGCAATAGAGTTTGAACACTAGGGGGAACAAACTCTATTGCGCCTGCTGAAAACCCCAGAAAGATGGCATAGCGGCCATTTTTCCGGAGTTTTGCGCATGCGCAGTAGCAAAATCTTTGGGAAAATGGCTGCCGCGCCGTGTTCCCGGAGGTTTGCGCATGGGTGTCTCAATGAGGAAGCCGGAAAGCGAAACAGCTGTCTGAGGCTCAGTGCAGTGCAGCCGGAGCCGTACACCCTGACATCCACGCGTACTCTCAGGTACTTTTCATTTTGAGTGACAGCCGGCGGGACCGCATGGTGGGTAACGGGTCCAGCAATACCTTGCGGCATCAGGACCATTACTACCATTAGGGTCCCAGCACTGTCACCTAACTACTTTCTTCCAGGCACTATAGGCGTAAGGAAAGTACCGCTCACCTGGCATCAATGTATACACATATGCAAGGAAGCAGCATACATTCAAAAGGGGATTGGTGCTCTTTATTTTCATCTTATTGATACTATGTTTCTTAAATCTTTTTTCGATGCTCTCTCATTGTCATAAGGAGAACTCAGAGGACCCCCTGCGCTGTTACATCAGGGTGTCCGAGGGTGATCTTTTCAAAAGCAGAAGCATTCTCTCTGTTTCCAACCCTTAGGTGCAGATGGGACACGCTCATTTACTGTATTAATGCATGTCACACAGTAAACAGAAGCCACCCCACTGCATCAATGATAGGAGTGCCTTTTCTTCCCCTTTTCTGCAATTTGTACCAGCTCATTCATATGCTCCTTACCTTTTTATGCCCTCTTTTTACATACACATATTAGAGGATATGTTAGATGTATACCCTGTTATACTGATTTCTGAATATCAATATGATGGTTACATATGAGGAGCAAGATTGATACATTTATTGCTACAGTGTGTTCTTGAGGCATACTAGATATTTCTGCCAAGACAACAAATTCAATCAGCAATAACCTGCCAATACCTGAGACGCGGATCAGGGTGTTATATATAGTGGACATTTTTTTACCAAGAAATTACCAATTCTACTAATAATAGGCTTACCGGTACACTGCACTGAGAAAATCAACAGTATTTGCACTAAGACAATTACAGGATCAGTTTTTACTCATATTATGGAGATTTATATCCTAGATCTTGAATAATTATTAGAATATTTCGCTACTACCTCTCTAAGGGAACATATGATATGCAATCGATGGGTAGATTGTATGTGCTATGAAGTTTGGACACATACTAATCAACACTGTTATTGTTACTTATATTCTACGCCAGTAGCATCCATTACAACAGGCTGAAATTTATGGTAAATCTATCTATAGGGCTACCGCTTCTTGTTTCAGCCGACTATATCATCCTACAATTTGTCTCCTCTTGTTAGGGGACTGTCAATGCTTATTATTGCAGGAACTATTGTCAGGATCAATAACATTGACCCTGACCAGGTCACGTGTATCTCCCCACGGTGTGTTCATACCACGCGTAAATTTAGGCGTGGTTTTTTTGTTGTTTTTTTGTGAATTCTGGTATTTGTGTACATGTTCATGTCCTAGTCTTGGTTTGTGGCAACATTTTTTTAATGATAATCAATTAAAGTTATATTTTATGTAATATCTTCCAATGAGTGCCCCCAAAAAATGAGAGTCTCTTTTTCTTCTTTTTTGGTACGCATGCGCAATAGAGTCTGGTCTCAGACTCTAATGCCGCTGCGGAGAAGGATGGCACCGCCGGGGGACCCAGGAGAGGTAAGTATTAAATGCTGTGCCTCGGTCAGAGAGGAGGGGGCCCCTGAAGCAGAAGGCTGCACATGGGCCTCCTCCTCTCTTAAAATGTCCCTGATGTCAGGCCACTATCCAGGACAAAACCAAGATTCCGCACATATTCAGTGTTTGGAAGTTTTGAACCCCCAAGCATATTTCCTGTTTGTTGGCTATGCTGCAGTTTTGTCCTATGACTTATCATACAGACCTCTGTTTTATCAGTATTCAGTCACAGTCAAATGGCACTTATCCACTTCTGGAGCTCTGCTAGACAGCCATTTAGGATTGTTGTTGGGTTATCAGTACATGGAGCAAAAGACCAGTACAGTTGTGTATTATCTGCATGGAATTGGTAGACCAGGTCATGATGTCTGATTATTTCACCCAGTGGTAGCATGTATCCTGCAAAAAGCATAGAGAGTATAGAACCCTGTGGGACACTGTATGGCAGTAGCACTGGTGATGAGTATACTCCAGACAAAAGTCTCTGTGACCTTTCAGTGAGTAATTATTTGAATCAGCAAAGAACTGTGCCATCTAGACAACAGAAATTATTCAGGTGCTCAATTAGAATCCCATCGTCCACAGTGTCAAATGCTGCAGAGACCCAGAATGATTAAGAGCCTAATTCAGATCTGATCGTGAAGAGTTGACAATCTTCTGTATAAATTTATTTATTATATAAAATACAGCTACAACAGATAAAATTGGTCATATAAAAGATAAATGCATAACCATACTCAGAAGCACCATAATATGAGCATACAGTATCAATCAAAAATTTGTGTCTAGAAATCCCCTGATTCAGGGTACAAGATTGATACTTGTTTAAAGATTGTAACAATAGTAACACTTAATCTTTACAATTTTACTCTCTACAGTGTGATGTGGCTAAATATAGAGACAGCAGAATTTTTTCTCCAATCATTGGAGACAGAAAAAGGGCCCAGTAGTCAAATAAGCAATGAACAATATACCGTTTTTACCTCTCCTATGGGCTGGTACTACCGAGCGTCCTCGGTAGAGTCCTGTATAACGCCCACAGTATGATGTTGAGGAACAGGATTTTGATGAAGAGAATAATTATCCGGGCTTGCTCTTTAGTTTGTAGGTCCCAAATGTAAGATGGTCGTTTGTATAATACCTAGGGCTGGTGGATATCCTTTTTATGCCCTGAGCATGGGTATTATAGCATTTTCCAAGGTGTCAGTAGAACACACGCTGTAGCCGCTGATTGCGGTGAAGATTCACAGGTGTGACACCCGCCGAAGCCGCTGTACTTGTCCGTATGAGACCAAGACACTGTCCCACGGCTGAGCAGCAACCTGGACGGCACGGACCGATGTTATATCACAGCCAGGCACTGCCGTGGATCAGATGACACGGGCTGTCGTTTTCCCACTGCCGGGAACAGCCGTTGGAGAATGTGGGCAGACGGAGTACCGCCGCCAACTGCGTGACGAAACGCGTTAGGCTCCTCCCTCATACTCCGGCTCACCAGCACCACAGTCTCAAGGTACTTCACCTATAACGGAGAATTCTCCAGTTTGTATTGTGGCTACACTGCAGTCTCAGAACGGCACCAGTACACATCACCTGACGGCTGCAGTTGGCGGCGGTACTCCGTCTGCCCACATTCTCCAACGGCTGTTCCCGGCAGTGGGAAAACGACAGCCCGTGTCATCTGATCCACGGCAGTGCCTGGCTGTGATATAACATCGGTCCGTGCCGTCCAGGTTGCTGCTCAGCCGTGGGACAGTGTCTTGGTCTCATACGGACAAGTACAGCGGCTTCGGCGGGTGTCACACCTGTGAATCTTCACCGCAATCAGCGGCTACAGCGTGTGTTCTACTGACACCTTGGAAAATGCTATAATACCCATGCTCAGGGCATAAAAAGGATATCCACCAGCCCTAGGTATTATACAAACGACCATCTTACATTTGGGACCTACAAACTAAAGAGCAAGCCCGGATAATTATTCTCTTCATCAAAATCCTGTTCCTCAACATCATACTGTGGGCGTTATACAGGACTCTACCGAGGACGCTCGGTAGTACCAGCCCATAGGAGAGGTAAAAACGGTATATTGTTCATTGCTTATTTGACTACTGGGCCCTTTTTCTGTCTCCAATGATTGGAGAAAAAATTCTGCTGTCTCTATATTTAGCCACATCACACTGTAGAGAGTAAAATTGTAAAGATTAAGTGTTACTATTGTTACAATCTTTAAACAAGTATCAATCTTGTACCCTGAATCAGGGGATTTCTAGACACAAATTTTTGATTGATACTGTATGCTCATATTATGGTGCTTCTGAGTATGGTTATGCATTTATCTTTTATATGACCAATTTTATCTGTTGTAGCTGTATTTTATATAATAAATAAATGTATACAGAAGATTGTCAACTCTTCATGATATATACCAATTTGTAAAGCACCTTAAGCGCAGCCGATTTTCTTTTTTCCTTTCCTAATCACTGCATTTATAGGCACATACACAGTGCCTATTATCGGCAGCGATCAGGTGCTATTGCAATTTGGTAGATCCTTCCATTTTAGGCGCTGCCAGTAAGTTCGTTTCGGTCTCCAGATCTGATCGTAGCAGCAAATTTGTTAGCTAATGGGCAAAACCATGTGCACTGCAGGGGATGCAGATATATATTATGTAGAGAGACTTAGACTTGGGTGGGGTGTGTTCAAACTGAAATCTAAATTGTAGTGTAAAAATAAAGCAGCCAGTATTTACCCTGCACAGAAACAATATAACCCGCCCAAATGTAATTCTCTCTGCACAAGTTATATCTGCCTCCCCTGCAGTGCACTTGGTTTTGCCCATTAGCTTACAAATTTGCTGGTTTAACTTTGCAGTGTATGATAATTTTGTTTTATCCTAATGGTCATTACCGCGGTATCCAATTAGTGGCCATTTTGGACATTTTGGAAATTGGACCTGCGATCGCATGAAAACACATGGAATCGGGGATAAGTCGACTAAACATAATCCCCCCATCCCAGGCGTAGTATTTATACGGTCCGCTGTCTGTATAATTGGGATCCTGCAGATCGGGATTCTGGTGTCGGTATCCTGTCCCCTTTCCGGCGTCGGGCATACGTTATGTGTCAGGATTCCAGCGGTGGTATCTTGTGCGCCGAGATCCCAACCATCATGATATTAACCGCATCCCTACTGCCTAACACCAAAAACTTGACAGATATTAGTAGTGAAATGCTGGCATTTTGGCATACTGTGATTTTTCACCTCTGTTTGCTGATCGTATGTCTTGTATACAGATTGTAAATTTGTATTCTTGCCTGATTGCATATATGTAAAATTCTTATTTGTTAGCCTGCATCTTATCAGTGATGTTAAATAAAAAAGCCCAATTATGTTATTTATTTTTTAACTCTTCTATTGTTTTTTCATGTCAATGATAAAAGTCTGAATAATTTGTATATAAAACATAAAATAAACTTCAAACAATAGACTCAAACTCAACCTCAGACCTCAATTAAACATGTTTAATTGATGTGCTCGATATACAAAAAAACACACACTCTGTAAGTGCTATCAATGTAAATTGGCCATATAGTGCATAGCATACAGGTCACACAATGGTCTCTTTCAGTAAGTAGGCTAATGGATCTTTAGTCTGACATCTTTCCAGTTATGTTATAATGAGTTTTACGTAAATGGCTATTCTAAACTTCAGAGATATGATATCTGTACAGGGTTTGAAACTGAATGACTTCTTTGTACTTCTGTGAAAATGAAAGAAGTATATGTATTAGCTGTTAGTACATTTTAGGACAGGATAACCAGGGGACTTGTTAAAAACACTTTTCTTCATAAGCTAAAGCAGTCGTTTCCAAACTTTTTTGAATCACGGTGCCCTAGAGTATCAGAATTTTTTTCACTGCACCCCTAGGCCAAAAATTTCTTATTGAGAAATTTAGAAAGAAATATTAAATTAAGTAGATTGTGTTTATATGTCATCCTTAGGGTCAGTTGTGTGGTGAGGGACAAGATTTGCTTCTGTTTGGCCACATATTTTATGACTGACAGCTACTAGCACTAGTTTTGCCTATTATATTGACCATAAATAATTTGAATTGGTCCTGGACCACCAATCCAAGGCACCCCTGCAAGTGTCCCGAGGCACCCCAGTGAGCCACGGCACACAGTTTGGGAACCACTGAGCTAAAGGAACTTTTTTTTTTTTTACCACTTTTCTGGCTTAAATGCATGGGATATAACCGCAGCCCGGAGTGCGTTGTTGGTTGTATCCCATGTGGAGGAAATCCGTTCTACACAAAATTTCCTACTGCTGCTGTGGCCCCCTGGGAGTGAAGTTGTGGTCTGGATGGCTGACATCACTCCCAAAATTGCGCCCCGGAATGCCATGCGAATGGCAACCCGGGGTGTATGCGCCTTTACCAAAAGTGCAAGGAGGGGAATATAATACATTATACAGATCTCTGCATGTGCAGAGATCAGCAGCAACGGGGGGACTGACAATCAGCCCCCCCCCCCCCCCCCCGCTCCACTGCTCTCTTTGCAACAAGGTGAGGGGGAGAGGCTATAACTGGGGTGTGTAAATGGGGGTGTCATCTTTTGCCACTGGGAAGGGTTATGCTGATCCACAAAGAGATTTTTTGGGCTGCTGAGCAGGCAGTGGGCAGGAGCAGCTGGAGTTCAAGTAAAATGGCTATGGGAGGGCTGCTGCACATGTATAACAGCAGAACTCCTTCCATGGTCCTTTGTGGAACTTGAGTCACTCCTCTCGGCTCCATCTCCAGCAGTGACAGCCACCAACAACGGAAACAAAGAGACACACAGGGACATGCTGAGTCAGGGTGGTAAGGGGTTGTGGAGTAAGAAACTCAAGGACACATGCATCCTGGGCTGCTCATATTTTAGATGAATTAGGCCAGTTCCAGACATTTGTAACCAGAGCTGGATTAAGGCCTTGGGGGGCCCGGGGTACTTAAGACAAGGGGGCCCTAAGGTCTAAAAAATTATATATATATATATATATATATATATATATATACACGGTCACGTCACATTATTATGACCACCTCCTACATTTAATGTCAGCAGCGCGTAGCCCATGAAGTAAGTCACGTGTCGTGCACTGGCTTGATTGGTATATAAGTTGTGCGATAGGCCGCCTGCATACATTCACTGCTGTCATGGGTAAAAGGGGCGATTTATAAGAGTTGCAAAAAGGGATGATTATCGGCTTTTGGGCCAAGGGCGGCAGTATTTCTGAAACAGCGCAGTCTGTAACCTGTTCACATACTGCTGTGGTAACAATGTATCATGACTGTACAAATGGCGCCATTGCGAATAACTGACGTGGAAACCGAAGAGCACCACATGCCATTGTTGTGAGAGGTGCACGCCGGCTATGAAGGTGTGTGAGGGTGACCGTGGAGCTGCTCACCGTCAATATGTACCTGTGCCAACCTACCAGCCAACACATTATTGAATCACTTCCAGCTCGTCTAGCTGCTGTCCTTGCTACACACGGCGGCTACCTTGGCTATTAGATGGTGGTCCGAATAATGTGACTTGACTCTGTGTGTGTGTGTGTGTGTGTGTGTGTATGTATATATATATATATATATACATATATATTGAGAATGCTGATTTATATACAGGACTGAAAAGCTATACCTTATATACACTTTAAATACACTTTACCATGGAGCCGCTGCAGCCGCTAAACTTAATACACACTCTATGCACCTTTTACGCTGTTAGCGTACAGAGTCCCGTACCGTGTACGGACTATGCGTACAAACGCCGCGCTGACGGTACAAAGTACACACAGCGCGAACACACCCAATGAATACACTTTGAACCTTATGCAGCAATATAGTGCGATGCTATTACACTTTAGACCTTAGCAGGGAAAGAAAAACACGACACCAGTCTGTAGTTAAACCACTGGGTTCCGACACCACAGCGTATTATTGCTGAAAGGGGGTTACAATATAAACAATACAATACAACAGAATAATGGCTACATTCAATGGTACATACGTGATTGGATTCGCCGCGCTACCCGGTCCGGTCCTCTGTCATCTAATAGATAACTTTGTGAGTCTTGTGTCTGACCAGGCCTGCTGCAGGCTCTCTTTATACAATTCATCCAAAACATAAAACAATGGATACAATAATCTCTTTGTCCATTGGACACAGGGATGGTCATTTACAGTACATGAGAGGTCATAGGTCGGTTTGAATAGGTAGGCGATGTCTGTTGCAACTGCTCTTGTGGGTGGTCTCCTCTGGATTCCCGCCGCATACATAATGTACAGTAAATACAGTATATATCTATATTCTGCTCCTGCACATAACTATCCGCAGGAACATGCGATCTTTCTTAAACCAACACCGGAATGTTACCCTTAAAATACCCTTCAGCTGGATACCAAACACCACCTTATAACCTTGTTCTGTCCTCTCCTATCCTGTAAAGGTGAATCTCTTTGTTCTGTTACCATTTAAACTGCTGTTACTTTCTGATGTGGTGCAGGGAGACTATGTGTACATTGTGCACTATTTGGATTAAATATGTAATGTGTTTTGATAGCCTTCCATGCATTCACAAACTCTACCGTAAATACTCATACCACGCGCTAATGCGCAGGACAGCGGGAGCGACCATACGCAAATTGCGGATATGTGCACGCATGGCAGAACAAGTACACGCGCGGAGGCCATCTGTGTGTAGTTTGTATGTGATGTGTGTACTGCAATATTTTTCTACTTTGACAGTCCACCCTTTGTCAGTCACCAATAACTGCCACTATCTAATCACTAAACAGAAAAATATCTATACAATATCTTCAGAAGTTTTGGATGGTCGGGGGAGAGTTTTAGGTGGGAAATGTATGACCTAGTGCAGTGGTTCTCAAACTCGGTCCTCAGGACCCCACACAGTGCATGTTTTGCAGGTATCCCAGCAGGTGCACAGGTGTATTAATTAATCACTGACACATTTTAAAAGGTCCACAGGTGGAGTTAATTATGTCACTTGTTATTCTGTGAGGAGACCTGCAAAACATGCACTGTGTGGGGTCCTGAGGACCGAGTTTGAGAACCTGTGACCTAGTGGAATAGTAGAAAGCATGTATGTATGAATCCATGTCTGAGGGGCATGTATCATTGTGCCGTATATGTTCTAAATAAGCTTCGAGGTATTGCGAAGTATACATTAAATCCTTCTCATCCCGTATTAAGGGTCTGTAAATGGGCCAACAAACACTACCGAGCTCTTTTTCGGCTTCTTGTTAAAACAAATGGGGTGCACATTTAATTGATGATACATGGAGGGGGAAACATAAGTAAGTGCTAGTTTATGTGGATATCACCTGTCGACTATGTGTGCTGTTATCTGGAGGTTGCAGAGATGAAGATAAGACACATATCTGAAATACATTCACATAAACATTTTGGGTAGGGCTGATGTCTTTTCCGGATGGATGTATCTGGGCAGAGGGGGAAACAAAAGAAAAACGGGTGAAAGAAACAGGCCATGAAATTCATTTGCAATCCTTATCATAACACTGTCTCTATGGATGGGTCATAAATTAAATCTGCTATAACAGCGCCCTCGCTCCTTAGACTCATCAACTTTGTGCCGTGCTTGCGCCGCATCAGAATTCAAACACACCTAAATATCAAACCAATAATTATGACGACTCCCAGGATACAAAGGAGAAGCTTCCCACACTCATAATAAAATTTTGAGCCCATTCTCCTAAACCTGAGAACCAATTTCGTGGGTTCAACCATGAGACCCAGCCGGTCAGTTCATTACTCACAGTCGCTAAGGTAAGGTTGTGCTTCCTCCTGAACTCCCACTTCAACTGCAAGATATCGTCCATCATTTGATCGATGATCTCCGTGGGGTCGTCAGTGCTGTTCGTAATATACGTACAGCACTTCACACCATATTGAGTTGCTAGAGTAACACAGTACCCACCTGTCACCGCTGTGATATAATTAAGGACCATCCTGTGCTGAATCAGTTCTTTCTTGTAAGCTTGTAACTCCCTTCCCGTATACCTGAAGGTGTCGTCATACATCTCAGTGATATTATCTATCAAGTTCGCTAGCGCATGGATATACCAATAATTTATAATTCCTCTGGCAGTACAGGTGATGTCTAATGCGAGAAGGAATTGAATCCCGGTGGATTTGTGGATCAAATCAGAGGCTGTGTGCTCTGTCCTATCTATGAGGTGTCTCTTGATGATGTTTTCATAGTGAGTATGAGTATAAGGAGCCTGAGCATTGCGGTGAACATCTTTCATCTTATCATGGGTTATGGTCATGACCTCTGGCAGTACTCTCCCAATATAACACAATCCCTCTGAGCCCGGGGCAAGCCACTTGTACGCCTTCCTCCCACATATGAAATGGGCATCATCTGGGAGAACATAGGGGACAAAATATAACATCACCATATTACAAATTTTCCAAGTAAAGAAACCATTCCCTAGTTCTCCCATCTGCTCAGTACAAGTATCGGGCTGGATGATATGAGCACAATACCCTGGCGATACTTTTCCAACCCACATCGTCTTGCTTCCACGAGTATACCTATACCGAAAATACCTCCCACTTTTGGCATTGGCTATTTGGCATACAAGTTCAGAGTCTATGGGTATCCTATCAGCTCTGTGTGAAAAGGTCATTGTCTGGTTATTCCACGTCACTTCCCAATTTCCCGGTTTTCGGTAATTGGAAATATTAAAACACAATAAGGACCTGTCTACATGATACTGGTGGAGCTTCAAACTAGGGGGCCTAGAGATAGTGAATATCTTGTCCACCGGTCTCCCACCCCGCATTTCGAGTACCTCATCTATTGCTAAAGGGTATGGTACTAATCCTGACTTACTCTGACCTTGAGGTACTTGTGAGCACACCCAGCATTCCGTCTGGTTTAAGACCTTACCCACTAGTGAGTGGTAATCACTCAACGGATGACGGTCCATGTCGATATTAAGGTTGGACTGACATCTCTGGATGCACCCATCCTCAACTATATTCTCACAATTCCTACAAATACAATATTCATCAGACAATAACCCCTCACAGTGCCTTCCGAGCTCCCTGACTACCAGAGCGCTTACTGATGCCAGCCTTTACTAAAGTTATGCGCTGATCCTGAGATCCTACAAATTCATACTTGCCATCAGAACCCATTCCAGATCCCTGCTCGACCTCTCTGGGACCCTCACCAAAACAACCTGTCCTTATCAAAACCAGAATTACTAACAGAACCCGAAACTCAGTCTCTTGTGATCGATCCATTTCGTTAGGGGAAAGGAGGAAAATAAGATGGAGAAAAGAAAGGAAAAATGCAGGGGGAGGTGAAAAAAAAGAAAGTGGTACGACAACCGTTCTAGCTCTTGTTACTCTCTGTGCTCAGATGCCTTTCAACAGTCCTGCCTCTCAACTTTCCCGGAACAGACACTCCAGTGATACGAGATTCTCTACACTCTGCTCTTTGTCACGAGTTCTCTCCGTGTCAGCGACCTTCTTGCAGTGGGACGAATGGATCCAAGTCTCTCTTTCGGCGACCTTCAATGCTGTTGTGCTGGTTAACAAGACTTAGTATGGTCCTTCCCACCTGTCTAGGAGGCAACCTGAGCGTAAGGAATTTCGAATCATCACATAATCCCCAGGTTCAATGTCATGACAATTACTGTTCAGTAGGTCAGGAATCACCAGCTTTAAATTTCTTTGTTGATTTCTCAGCTGCTGGCTCATCCCAACCAAATATTTCACAGTCACTTTATTATTACATTTCAAATCATCCTGGGGGTCTATCATTACATGAGGTTGTAGACCAAAAAGAATTTCAAAAGGTGATAGGTTAAGGGGAGACCTGGGAGTGGTTCTGATGCTGTACAACACTAGTGGCAAAGCTTCTGGCCACGACAATCCAGTTTCAGCCATTTATTTACTCAGCTTGTTCTTAATAGTGCTATTCACTCTCTCCACCTTTGCAGTCGCCTGTGGACGGTACGGAGTATGCAGCTTGCTGTTAATTCCCATCAGCTTGCACATGACCTGAAAGACTTCACCTGTAAAATGGGTACCCCAACCACTTTCAATTATTCTAGGGATACCATATCTATACACAAATTCCTGCACAATTTTCTTTGCAGTGAACGTAGCAGTATTTGTGGCAGCAGGGAACGCTTCTACCCAGTTGGAAAATACATCAATACAAACTAACACATATTTTAAATTCCTGCAGGGTGGTAACTGTATGAAATCGATTTGTATTACCTGAAAAGGTCCGTGGTGTCGGAGGGATATGAGATGGCTCTGTTGGTATTGACTTTCCAATATTCTTCCTCAAGCAAGTAAACCATGTCATTGCTCTCTTACCTGCATGAGAAGAGAATCCTGGCGCACACCAGTAGACTCTCACTAGCTTACACATACCCTCTTTACCCAGATGAGTCAGACCGTGTGCCGCCTCAGCTAGGCTAGGAAGATATGCTCTGGGGGCCACTGGCTTACCTTGTCCACATGTCCACAGTCCTGAGGATTCCTGGCCATATCCCTTTGACCTCCAGACTGCCTTTTCCTGTAAAGAACACAAATCTTGCATTTCAATTAATTGTTGTGTGTTGATCGTGTTAAATGTCATCAGTGGTGTGATGTTCGTTTGTATGGGGGTGCTGGCTGCTGATTTAGCAGCTTCGTCTGCCCGGCTGTTACCAAGTGAAATTGGGTCTTGGTTGTAAGTATGTGCTTTGCACTTGATAACAGCCACTCTGGTTCCTGTATCGCTGTTAGAAGCCTTTTTATGTGGGACGCATGCGCTACAGGTGTGCCAGCTGCCGTCATGAAATTTCTGAGGTACCATAGGGCCCCAAAATCATGCACCACTCCAAAGGCATACCTAGAATCTGTGTATATATTAGCTGACTTACCCTTGGCCAATTCACACACATTGGTTAGGGCGACCAACTCAGCAACTTGTGCTGAGTGCGGTGGGCCCAGGGATTCAGCTTCTATGATACCTCTGTCATCTACAACTGCAAATCCAGTACACAGGTCTCCTGAGTCCGTCTGTCTGTGGCAACTACCGTCAGTGTAGAAGGTAAAGTCTACTCCTTCCAGTGGGTTGGCTCTGATGTCAGGTCTCGCAGTGAAATTCTGATTCAGGTATTCCATACAATCATGCTTATCAGTGTCTGCACTAAATCCTCCTTCACCATCATTCTCATCCTCCACCCTTTGTGCCTGTCCAGGCACACTTGGCAAGTAAGTTGCAGGATTTAGTGAGCTGCATCTCTTAATGGTGATGTTTACAGGGGCCATCAGTGATAATTCCCACTTGTAAACCGAGCAGATGAGACATGTCTGGTTTGGGCGGAGTTCAGTAAGTCTGATACTGCATGAGGTGTATGGATGGTCAGGTTGTGTCCTAACACTACGTCCTCGCTTTTACTTACTAGCAAAGCTATCGCTGCAACACTTTGCAAGCATGTGGGGAGAGACCGCGCTACGGTGTCCAACTGTGCACTGTAGTAAGCTACCGGCCTGCTGGCATCACCATGTCTCTGGGTTAAAACTCCTGCCGCGCACCCTGCACTTTCTGTACCGTATAATTCAAAGGGCTTCTCATAATCTGGCATGCCTAATGCAGGTGCCTGTGACAGGCACTGTTTGAGTCTCTCAAAGGCCAGTTCGGACTCATCTGTGTGCGAGATCCATTCTGGTTTGTTCGAAGAGACCATATCTTGCAAAGGTAAAGCCAGTATAGAGAACCCTGGAATCCAGTTTCGACAGTACCCACACATTCCAAGGAAAGTGCGGATCTGTTGCTGCGTTTGTGGCAGAGTCATGTCGCGAATCGCCTGTATTCTATCAGCGGTGAGGTGTCTAAGTCCTTGAGTCAAGCAATGTCCCAAATATTTTACCCTGGTCTGGCACAACTGCAACTTATCCTTTGAAACCTTGTGTCCCATTTGGGAAAGATGAAACAAGCTGTTTCGTGTCTTTCAAGGACGATTCGAGTGATCCAGAACACAACAATAAGTCATCGACTTACTGTATTAGCACTGATCCACTCTCAGGTTGAACGGATTGTAAACAGTCATGCAAGGCCTGGGAGAAAGTACTCGGGCTGTCAATGAAACCTTGAGAGAGACGAGTCCAGGTGTACTGTACTCCCCTGTATGTAAAAGCGAAGAGGTGTTGGCTGTCAGTGTGCAGAGGGACAGAAAAGAAGGCAGAACAGAGGTCGATGACAGTGAAGAATTTTGCATTAGAGGGAATTTGCATGAGGATGACAGCTGGATTGGGCACTATGGGGAATTGGCTCTCAACTATCTTGTTTATCCCCCTTAGATCCTGCACTAGCCTGTAACCCCTCCCCCCACTCTTTTTCATAGGGAAGATGGGACTGTTGGCAGTGCTGGACGTCCTGACTAGGATGCCCTGTTGTAGCAACCGCTCTATGACGGGGTACACTCCTAATTCTACCTCTGGCTTCAGAGGATACTGAGGGATTTTTGGAGCTATCCTACCATCTTTTACTTGTACTACTACTGGAGCTACATTTGCCATCAATCCAGTGTCTTGTCCATCTTTGGTCCAAAGGGAACCCGGTATTTGTGAGATCATTTCCTCTACCTTTGATGGACACTTGTCTATAAAAGTAGAATGCGACATTAGCCTTTGAGGGGTGTCTAATATATCTTGTACTTCTTGAGCGTGGTTCCCAGGTATATCCAAGAAGACACCCTCAGGAGTACAGTATATGACACACCGCATTTTACACAATAAATCTCTCCCGAGTAGATTAGTAGGAGCCGATGCAGCCAACAGGAAAGAATGTTTGGTTTGCAAGGGCCCTATCGTAATCTCTGCAGGTCTACTCAAAGGGTATTGTTGCACAGTTCCTGTTACTCCCATTGCCGAAATTGTTTTATCCGTGGTTTTTATGCCTACTGTCGAATTTAACACTGACCTGGCCACCCCTGTATCTACAAGAAAAGGTAATGGTACACCAGCTACATCAACCATGACCTCAGGTTCACTACCAAGGCTAGCAATCAACTTCACTGGCTGCAGACTACAGGTGTGGCTCAACCCCTATTGTGTGGTGAGACCCTCCCGCAGCGCATTGGCAGCTACAATATGTGACGGGGGTAGCTGAGAATTTTCGGAGGCCTGCCAGTCTCTCCTTGGTGGGTACCTCCTTGTTTCCCCTGTTTGTGGCTCATAACCTCTCCTATATGGTCCCTGATCCCAATTATGTGAATTGTAGTGAGGTTCGTATTCTGGTCTAGGGGGTTGGTTTACATTATATGTACCTTTACTTCTACAATCCTGGGCTAAATGTCCTTCCTTTTTACAAACGTAGCATATTCTAGGTCTTTTCCAATCAGCAGGGGTCGGGGTTTTCGGCTGATGGGGTTTTGCTGTAAGGGCCTGTATACTTACCGTCATCAGCTTTTCCCCCTGTGACTCCCTGTGCTTACTGATGTTCCTATCATGCTCGACAGCGGACTCTCTCAATGCAGCCACCGAGATACCTCTCCAGTTTGGTAGAGAGGTCTGTACCCCTGTTCTCAGTGCCTCCTTCAGCCCGTCCATCAATACAGAAACAGCTACCTCCGTGTGATGTATATTGTCTTTAATGTCCTCGATCACAGTGTATCTAGCCATTTCCTGCAGTGCTCGATGGAAATATTCGGATGCTGTTTCACCTTCCTTTTGTCTTATGGAAAAGATTTTATTCCATTTGACAACAGTAGGGAAATATACTCCTAATTGCAGATTGATTTGCCGTACATTCTCCTGAGTGTACTCATCATTGAGAGGTACTTCTGCATCTAAATTACAATCAGTTATGAATTTCACGGGGTCAATATTTGAGGGTAAACATACCCGTAGCACTGTTCGCCAATCTTTGTTCGTGGGTTCGTTGGCGTTACCTAACTCTTTAATGAACCTCTGGCATGCGACTAGATCTTTTCTGGGATCGGGAAATTCTGACATAATTGACCTTAACTCTGCCCGGGACCAAGGACAATGCATGGCAATGTTCCTGATGGGAGTTACTCCCTGAGCGTCAGTCTTCCCATTAGGGACTGCAATCACCCTGACAGGATTTAATTCAATTACATCATTCTGGTTTGATTCTCAATGTGAGGTGCTATTGTTTCTGCATAATGTACGGTACCATACTTACCTGTGGACACGACCTCACTTATCCCTCCGCTAGGGGGTCTGACTACTGCTCTTGTTGGTTGGGACGTGCCCACCTGAGTGTCTTGTATGGTTGCTGCTAGAGAGAGTGCTGATATCATGCTGGGCTCATCTTCCTGCTCGCAGTCCTGGGGAAAACTTAAAATGGGATACAACTGGCAAGGGTTAGCGTTAGTACATTTATCAATTACTCTCCTATCCTGTACAAATGTACCATTGTCTGTAGCCACTTTCTCCCCCACAATATATGGTGGTGGTGCTGCGGTCGCCATTGTTTTTCCGCTAGGTTTGGAACCTGCTGCCCGAGCTAATTCCCTTTGCATATCCCCTTCCTGTTGCCATAAATTTAAACAATCTGTATGTCTAATCCTTTGTTTCTTGGATTTTATCAGACATATCCTTATCCTTAAGTTCTGTAATACCAAAGCTGCCCACCCTAGGGAATGGTTCCCTATCTTTGTTAGTCATACATACCCATTCGTTGCATAAAACTTCTGTGTGTGAACCATATTTTTCACACATGATGAACCTTGCTGAGCCTTTTGGCCACAGTTCTGCCTGAACCCTGCCTAAACATCTCTCACTTGAGCAACTGGCTCCCATATTTGTGGGTCTTTTTAATAACAAAAAAATTCCCACAAACACCAAAATACTCAATGTAAGTAGATGGTGGAAGTGTCTCCGAGTGCCTTCCACTCGCTCTCGCCCACGCTGGCCAGTACTACCATACACTGTTGATAGCGAAGGCAATGTAGCCAACTTAGGGCTCCTATCAGACCTTACAGCACCGTAATTTCTTTCGGTGGAAGTTCTGTTTGGAATATTTTCCTGAGAGAGGCAGCAAAAAATTCCTTTTCGGTATCTTTCAACTGGAATTGTTTGTAGGGTGAAAAACAGAGAAATTAGATAACTATCCTTCACCCTTTCCAGTGAAGCCCACCAGGGAAATTTCCCGACGTTGTCAAAGAAAAACCCCTTTGTCTATACAATCACGTCTGCGTATGCTCTTCCACAGCACATATGACACAATAATATCACGTTGCGCTGTGAAGAACAAACAGACATGTGATGCAATAGCACAGCCTATAGATACTAGTTATCTATATGCCCTACGATTGCTGTAGACCACTTAGCCTAGACCACTCAAGACCACTTTAGTTGTATGGGATCACTTCAGACCACTTCAGACCACTTCAGTTCCTAATAACGCAGGGTAGCGAACCCTACGCCACCGGGCCTCTACTAACCCAGTGTTACCACTTTAGACCACTTCAGACCACTTCAGTTCCTGGGTTCAGTATCCACTCACTCCTGCGTTCGCTCACTCAAATACACGTTGTTTTTCTGTACAGAAAATTTGGATTCATTCAGGTTGTCTGCTTTACCCCAGAGGCAATTTAAAAAAAAAATATTATTTATACAAAATTTTGTTTTTATACAAATTTTTTTTTAGAAAGCGGGTAGTTTTGTGCTATTGTAGCGTGGCTACTGTCCCACCTTTAAACTAAATGAACTATTGTGTAATTTGTACTTAGTGCCCGTACTCTTACGCAATTTGCGTAAACATGCGACCGTGCGTGTCTCTTACGCCGCGTGTGCAGTTCCGTACTTTGTCCGAGACACGTGTACCAAACCGTACGTCCGCAATAGCACAAATCATACAACTTTATAAATGTGAGCAATAAAACTACTATTGCCCACTAAACACAACACAGTTTCTTTCTGTATAAACTGCGTTTGTGCTTTACGCTTACTACCTTAAATATTTATTTTAGTTTTAACTATATAGCAACAAATATCTCCAGTTTCACACAGATCTAAATGAATCTAGCAATCTGAGTGTTATGGAAACAATGTGAGGGTATACAAAGAGTATGGGTGCTGTGTACGCTTTTGGCGCCAAAAAGAAAATTCACAGATTTTTAAATAGCTTTTTTTCTGTTTACTTTACGGGTTCTACCAGCATCTCTACAAACCATACAGAGCAGACGCCATCTAATCAGCAAATAAGTAGGATTTCAGCCCGCAGGGTGCTCTGGATCCGTCAATGGAATGCTGACGCAGAATCCAAAAGAAATATTGAGGCGCTCCCTTACAATGGTGAGGCCCTCTTTGGAGAGAAATTAGATGCCATGATATCAACTAATACCTCTGGCAAGTCAGCATTTCTGCCGTCGGCAGCTGCTCCGGCTATAAGTATATCATTCTCATACTATGCAGTACTTTCGGCCCAACAAGTACAAAAAGGCTAAAACTACCACCTTTTTTCACAGGAAAGGGGAGAGGAAAAGGTAGAAATTCTACCCTCAGGCTTCCAGGAGCAGAAGTCAGCAACTACTTCTGCAAAAGCCACAGCATGACGCTGGGGCTCCGCTGCGGGAGTGTGATCGGGTGGGGGCACATCTACTATTTTTCAGCCAGGTCTGGCTTCGCTCAGACCTGGATCCTTGGATTTTACAGATAATATCCCAAGGTTAAAAGTTGGAATTTCAAGACCTTCCCCCATGCCGATTTTTCAAATCAGCCTCGCCAGTTTCCGCTCAAGACAGCTCAAATGTTCTGAACACAATACACAAATTGTGTCAAGACAAAGAAATTGCCTTGGTTCCTGCCGAACAAAGGAACCAAGGCTTTTATTCAAGCCTGTTATTCAAGCCTGTTTGTGGTACCGATGCCGGATGGCTCGGTCAGACCGATTTTAAACCTAAAATCTCTGAATCTCTATTTGAAATGATAAAGCTAAATATTTATCTTATATAAAACCCTTTATGAGGTCTAAGAACACTGTACGCTATTCACGTATGGAGTACCGTAAGGGTACGCTCATTGCGTAGCAATCGCTTAGCCGTAGTCGAGACGCTCAAGCAGTGCCAGATTAAGGTCCACATGGGCCTGGAGCTGAAATTTACGAAAAGCCTATTTTATGCCACTGCAAGGGATGTGAAAAACGCTGTGGGGGTATGACTCGTAATTTGGGGTATGTGGTTGATATTGTGAGGTTCTGCAGAGGGGGTGTGGCCTGTGCCATGGGGTGTGACTAGCGCCTGCCTTGAAAAACCTCAATCTCCCTCACTTCTTCCCTTATATAGACAGTGTAATGTGAGAATCTACAAATGGACAAAGGTTAACATGACTGTAATATGAAAAATAGCGCTTTGTGATGACTTAAATGTGAAACCTCTCAATGAAAGAGGCTACGGGTTATTTAGTGGTCATAAATGAGAAATCGTTCTATATGAAAAAAAAAACTTTACCTTTCTAATAATAGCTAAACTAAGAAGATATACGTATCAGGAATTATGGATAGATGGTATGGGGTTGGAGAAAGGGTGTCGCCTGGACAGGGCAGAACAGGGGGAAAACATAGTGGCTACATCTGTACACGAATGCGTCTGAATGTGCGAAGATTGAGACACTCATTGTCACACACATTGTCCCCCCACTGGAATAAAATAAAACACATTCGCACCTACAGAGAGAAAAAAAACTTACAGGAAATAACACTGTCCCCACTACAGGAAAAAAAATAAGAATTTACTCACCGGTAATTCTATTTCTCGTAGTCCGTAGTGGATGCTGGGAACTCCGTAAGGACCATGGGGAATAGCGGGCTCCGAAGGAGGCTGGGCACTCTAGAAAGATCTTAGACTACCTGGTGTGCACTGGCCCCTCCCACTATGACCCTCCTCCAAGCCTCAGTTAGGTACTGTGCCCGGACGAGCGTACACAATAAGGAAGGATTTTGAATCCCGGGTAAGACTCATACCAGCCACACCAATCACACCGTACAACTCGTGATATGAAACACAGTTAACAGTATGAAACAATAGAGCCTCTCAACAGATGGCTCAACAATAACCCGATTTAGTTAACCATAACTATGTACAAGTATTGTAGATAAACCGCACTTGGGATGGGCGCCCAGCATCCACTACGGACTACGAGAAATAGAATTACCGGTGAGTAAATTCTTATTTTCTCTAACGTCCTAGTGGATGCTGGGAACTCCGTAAGGACCATGGGGATTATACCAAAGCTCCCAAACGGGCGGGAGAGTGCGGATGACTCTGCAGCACTGAATGAGAGAACTCCAGGTCCTCCTCAGCCAAGGTATCAAATTTGTAGAATTTTTGCAAACGTGTTTGCCCCTGACCAAGTAGCTGCGCTCGGCAAAGTTGTAAAGCCGAGACCTCTTGGGCAGCCGCCCAAGATGAGCCCACCTTCCTTGTGGAATGGGCATTGACAGATTTTGGCTGTGGCAGGCCTGCCACAGTATGTGCAAGCTGAATTGTACTACAAATCCAACGAGCAATAGTCTGCTTAGAAGCAGGAGCACCCAGCTTGTTAGGTGCATATAGGATAAACAGCGAGTCAGATTTTCTGACTCTAGCCGTTCTGGAAACATATATTTTCAGTGCCCTGACAACGTCTAGCAACTTGGAGTCCTCCAAGTCCCTAGTAGCCTAGGCACCACAATAGGCTGGTTCAGGTGAAACGCTGACACCACCTTTGGGAGAAACTGGGGACGAGTCCTCAATTCTGCCCTATCCATATGGAAAATCAAATAAGGGCTTTTACAAGACAAAGCCGCCAACTTTGATACTCGCCTGGCAGAAGCCAAGGCCAATAACATAACCACCTTCCACGTGAGATATTTCAGATCCACGGTTTTTAGTGGTTCAAACCAATGTGATTTTAAGAAACTCAACACCACGTTGAGATCCCAAGGTGCCACAGGAGGCACAAACGGGGGCTGACTCTGCAGCACTCCTTTTATAAATGTCTGAACTTCAGGTACTGAAGCTAGTTCTTTTTGAAAGAAAATCGACAGAGCCGAGATCTGTACCTTAATGGAACCCAATTTAAGGCCCATAGTCACTCCTGCTTGCAGGAAATGCAGAAATCGACCTAGTTGAAATTCCTCTGTTGGGCCCTTTCGGCCTCACACCATGCAACATATTTTCGCCATATGCGGTGATAATGAGTTGCTGTAACCTCTTTCCTGGCTTTAGTAAGCGTAGGAATGACTTCCTCCGGAATGCCCTTTTCCTTCAGGATCCGGCGTTCAACCGCCATGCCGACAAACGCAGCTGCGGTAAGTCTTGGAACAGACAGGGCCCCTGCTGCCGCAGGTCCTGTCTGAGTGGCAGAGGCCATGGGTCCTCTGATATAAATTCTTGAAGTTCTGGGTACCAAGCTCTTCTTGGCCATCCACGAGTATCGTTCTTACTCCTCGCCTTCTTATTATTCTCAGTACCTTTGGTATGAGAGGCAGAGGGGAGAACACATAAACCGACTGGTACACCCACGGTGTTACCAGAGCGTCCATAGCTATCGCCTGAGGGTCCCTTGACCCGGTGCAATATCTTTTATAGCTTTTTGTTGAGGCGGGACGCCATCATGTCCACCTGTGGCCTTTCCCAATGGTGTACAATCCTATTGGAAGACTTCTGGAGGAAGTCCCCATTCTCCCGGGTGGAGGTCGTGTCTGTTGAGAAGATCTGCTTCCCAGTTGTCCACTCCGGGAATGAACACTGCTGACAGTGCTAACACATGATTTTCCGCCTATCGGAGAATCCTTGTGGCTTCTGCCATCGCCATCCTGCTTCTTGTGCCGCCCTGTTGGTTTACATGGGCGACTGCCGTGATGTTGTCTGATTGGATCAGTACCGGCTGGTTTTGAAGCAGAGGCCTTGCCGGCCTCAGGGCATTGTAAATGGCCCTCAGGTCCAGAATATTTATGTGTAGGGAAATAACCTGACTTGACCAAAGTCCCTGGAAATTTCTTCCCTGTGTGACTGCCTCCCAGCCTCAAAGGCTGGAATCCATGGTCACTAGGACCTAGTCCTGTATGCCGAACCTGCGGCCCTCTTGAAGATGGGCACTCTGCAGCCACCACAGTAGAGATACCCTGGTCCTTGGAGACAGGGTTATCAGCCTATGCATCGGAAGATGCGATCCGGACCACTTGTCCAACAGGTCCCTCTGAAAAGTTCTTGTATGGAACCTGCCTAATGGGATTGCTTCGTAGGAAGCTACCATTTTTCCCAGGACTCGCGTGCAATGATGCACCGCTACCTATTTTGGCTTCAGGAGGTCTCTGACTAGAGATGACAACTCCTTGGCTTTCTCCTCCGGGAGAAACACTATTTCTGGTTTATGTCCATAACCATCCCCAGGAACAGTAGACGTGTCATAGGAACCAGCTGTGACTTTGGACTGTTTAGAATCCAACCATGCTGTTGTAGCACTTTCCAAAATAGTGCTACCCCGACTAGCAACTGCTCCTTGGACTTCGCCCTTATAACGAGATTGTCCAAGTACGGGATAATTACAACTCCCTTTTTTTTTTTTTTTGAAGGAGTATCAACATTTCGGCCATTACCTTGATAAAACACCCTCGGTGCCATGTACAGTCCAAACGGCAGTGTCTGGACTTGGTAATGGTAATCCTGTACCACAAATCTGAGGTACTCCTGGCGAGGATGGTAAATGGGGACATGCAGGTAAGCATCCTTGATGTCCCAGGATACCATGTAATCCCCCTCGTCCAGGCTTGGAATAACCGCCCTGAGCGATTCCATCTTGAACTTGAATTTTTGTGTTCAAGGATTTTAAATATAAAATGGGTCACACCGAACCATGCGGTTTCGGTACCCCAACCCGTGTGGAATAGTAACCCCGTCCTTGTTGAAGTAGGGGCACCTTGAGTATTACCTGCTGGGAATACCGCTTATTAATTGCCTCTAGCACAGCCTCCCTGCCTGAGGGAGTTGTCAGCAAGGCATATTTTAGGAACGGCTGGGGGGAGACATCTCGAATTCCAGCTTGTACCCCTGAAATACTACTTGAAAGAAACAGGGATCCACCTGTGAGCGAGCCCACTAATTGCTGAAATTTTTGAGACGGCCCCCCACCGTACCTGGCTACACCTGTGGAGCACCCGCGTCATGGTGTGGCCTCACAGGAGGCGGGGGAAGAATCTTGATTCTGGGAACAGGCTGACTGGTGCAGCTTTTTTCCCTCTACCCTTGTCTCTGTACAGAAAGGAAGCGCCATTTGACCCGCTTGCTTTTCTGAAGCCGAAAGGACTGTACCTTTGTCTGTGAGGAAACCTGAGGTAAAATTATTTCTTCCCAGCAGTTGCTGTGGATACGAGGTCCCAGAGACCATCCCCAAATAATTCCTCACCCTTATAAGGCTCTCTATGCGCTTTTTAAGTCAGCATCACCTGTCCAGTGACAGGTCTCTAATACCCTCCTGACAGAATGGACATTACATTTATTTTGGATGCCAGCCGGCAAAATATCCCTCTGTGCATCCCCCATATATAAGACGACGTCTTTAATATGTTTTTATGTTTGCCAACTAGTATCCCTGTTTGACAGGGTCACCGACCACGCTGCAGCAGCACTATCTGCAGGTCTCAGTCTAGTACCTGAGTGTGTAAATACAGACTTCAGGATAGCCTCCTGTTTTTTATCAACAGGTACCTATTAAAGTGGCCGTATCCTAAGACGGCAGTGCCACCTTTTTTGACAAACGTGTGAGCGCCTTATCCACCCTAGGGGATATCTCCCAGCGTAACTTATCCACCTGGCGGGAAAGGGTACGCCATCAGTAACTTTTTATAAATTACCAGTTTCTTAACGGGGGAACCCACGCTTTCACACACTTCATTTATTCATCTGATGGGGGAACAAAACACTGCCTGTTTTTTCTCCCCAAACCTAAAACCCATTTTTAGAGGTGCTTGGGTTAAAGTCAGAAATGTATAACACATTTTTTATTGCCGGGATCACGTCACGGATGTTCCTAGTGGATTGTGTATATGTCTCCACCTTGTCGACACTGGAGTCAGACTCCGTGTCGACATCTGTGTCTGCCATCTGAGAGAGCGGGCGTTTTTGAGCCCCTGATGGCCTTTGAGACGCCTGGGCAGGCGCGGGCTGCGAAGCCGGCTGTCCCACAGCTGTTACGTCATCCACCCTTTTATGTAAGGAGTTGACACTGTCGGTTAATACCTTTCACCTATCCATCCACTCTGGTGTCGGCCCCACAGGGGGCGACATCACATATATCGGCCTCTGTTCTGTCACCATATAAGCCTCCTCATTCTACATGTCGACACAGCCGTACCGACACACCGCAGACACACAGGGAATGCTCTAAACGAGGACAGGACCCACAAAAGCCCTTTGGGGGGACAGAGTAAGAGTATGCCAGCACACACCAGAGCGCTATATATATACAGGGACTAACTGAGTTATGTCCCTAATAGCTTTTATATAATATACTGTATACAGTGCCAATTTTAATGCCCCCCCCTCTCTTTTCCCTCTTACTGTGCAGGGAAGAGCCAGGGAGCTTCCCTCCAGCCGAGCTGTGAGGGAAAAATGGCGCCAGTGTGCTGAGGAGATAGGCTCCGCCCCTTTTTCGCGGCCTATTCTCCCGTTTTTTATGGAATTCTGGCAGGGGTATTTACCTCATATATAGCCCCTGGGGCCATATATTGAGGTATTTTAGCCAGCCAAGGTGTTTTTATTGCTGCCTCAGGGCGCCCCCCCCCAGCGCCCTGCACCCTCAGTGACCGGAGTGTGAAGTGTGTGAGAGGAGCAATGGCGCACAGCTGCAGTGCTGTGCGCTACCTTGGTGAAGACAGAGTCTTCATGCCGCCGATTTTCCGGACCATCTTCTTGTTTCTGGCTCTGTAAGGGGGACGGCGGCGCGGCTCCGGGACCGAACATCAAGGCTGGGCCTGCGGTCGATCCCTCTGGAGCTAATGGAGTCCAGTAGCCTAAGAAGCCCAATCCGGCTGCAAGCAGGCGAGTTCGCTTCTTCTCCCCTTAGTCCCTCGCTGCAGTGAGCCTGTTGCCAGCAGGTCTCACTGAAAATAACAAATTCTAAGACTATAACTTTCTAAGAGCTCAGGAGAGCCCCTAGTGTGCATCCAACCTCGGCCGGGCACGAAATCTAACTGAGGCTTGGAGGAGGGTCATAGTGGGAGGGGCCAGTGCACACCAGGTAGTCTAAGATCTTTCTAGAGTGCCCAGCCTCCTTCGGAGCCCGCTATTCCCCATGGTCCTTACGGAGTTCCCAGCATCCACTAGGACGTTAGAGAAACAAACATATTGCTGCCCATAGGAGAAAAATAAATCACATTGGTCCCTACAGGAAAAAATAAAACAAAAAACATATTGGCCTAAATAGGAATAAATAAAAAACATTGTCCCCCCATAGGTAAAATAAAACACATTGAACCCCAAAGGGGGTAAACAAAAGGAAAAACACATTGGCCCCACACTCCCTCCCTGGCAACCTGCACTCTATCACACTCACACAATCCTTTCCCAGGCGGCCTGCGCTCTATCACACTCGCACACTCCCTCTTCCAGCGGCCTGTGCTCTTTCACACTCATACACGTCCTCCCCCGGCGGTCTGCTATCTATCACATGCACACACTCCCTCCCAGGCGGCCTGCGCTCTATCACACTCACACACTTCCTGCTCCCGCAGCCTGCGCTCTATCACACTCACACACTTCCTGCCCCCGCTTCCTGCGCTCTATCACACACACACTCCCTCCTCCGGCGGCCTGCGCTCTTTCACACTCACACACTCCTCCCCCGGCGGCCTGCGCTCTTTCACACTCGCACACTGCCTCCTCAGGCGGCTTGCGCTCTTTCACACTCGCACACTGCCTCCTCAGGCGGCTTGCGCTCTTTCACACTCACACACTGCCACCCCCGGCGGCTTGCGCTCTGTCACACTCACACACTCCCTCCCAGGCAGCCTGCGCTCTATCACACTCACACACTTCCTGCCCCCCGCGGCCTGCGCTCTATCACACTCACACACTTCCTGCCCCCGCAGCCTACGATCTATCACACTCACACACTGCCTACCCCGGCAGCTTGCGCTCTATCACACTCACACACTCCCTCCCAGGCGGCCTGCACTCTATCACACTCACACACTTCCTCACCCTTGCGCTATATTAAACTCTACTCCCTGCAGAAGCTCACAATCAAGACACACACAGACACACATATAGAAGTTAACATGGAAGTCACATACACACAAAGAAGTTCACACACAAACACACTGTTCCCTCCACTCACTCTTCCTTAAATGTCACTACAGTAGAGTGCAGTCTCACAGACTAAGCCGGCCCTGGATGTGCAGCATTTTCTCCTCTCCCTCTCACAGCATGGATGTGAGCAGCAGCCTGAGTGCCATGTAACTCCGCCCCCTGAGTCCCGTGTAGCTCCGCCCCCAGAGTTACGTGTAGCTCCACCCCCCAGAGTTCCGTGTATCCCTGACCCCGACTGAGTTCCTGTATCCACTGCGGCCCTGCCAGAGCGATCGGCTCCTGGAAGCGCGGGTGTGACTGCCTGCTGACACTGCTGTAGCAGGGGGAAAAAAATCCCCTGGCTGCAGAAGCAGCAAAGCAGATCCTGTGGGCCTATTTTGATGGGGGGCCTGGAGCTGAAGCTCCACCCGCCCCATTGTTAATCCGGCCCTGCGCTCAAGCATCACGTTCGCTCACGGCCAAGAGATCACAGGCAGGCACGCTATTGGCTGCCGTCTAACGTAATGATTCGCTATAGCGTAGCGGACGCTCGGGACCACGAGGAGATCACCAGCGGCGCCGACGCTCACAATGTTAAACCTTTATATCTAAACCATAAACAGTATATTATGCAGTAAAACCTTAGTGTAGTGATAGAGTGTAAATGCAACACAGTATAACCTTATTAACTCGAATGCTGTTCGAGCGTCACCGACGCTCTGAGAATACTTAACACTATAAGAAATACACAGATACCGTGCTTAGGGTCTAACGCCTTATATATATATTATGGATGGTATGCTTGCAAAAGAATAATACAATACAATTATACACTACCAATACAACATAGACTAACTAACCAGATTACTACACATAAAATACAATAATGGTACAATAATACTTTAAGAGGAAAAGAGAGAGAAAAGGGGAGAAGAGAGAGAGAGAGAGAGAGAGAGAATGGCTAACAATAACAATAAGACAATATGGTTGCAGATAAAACTACACATGTGAGAGACAATCGCTGCGCAGTTAGTCAATGCTGAATACCGCATGGGATGGAAGCTAGACTCCATTTTGAGAAAACTCCCATGATTCCAAAGACTGCAACACATGGTTGAAAGGGGGAGGGGAAAACACCCGGCAGCAGCCATTTTAGATTTGCAGGTCCAAACACATGGCACTCTCTGCTACACCACAATCACATAGCAGAAGACACAAGACTCCATTTTATTCCAAAATGTCCAAGCCTCAAAACAATGCATATGTTCTGATTTTACAATTCCAAACCATCTAAATCACCTTTCACAATTTCAAGCAAACACAGTATCTCAATAACCAGAGCATATGAGCTATCACAAGACCAGACCACCAGGTACCCACAAGTATCAGCCTGCCATTGTTACAAGCACATATTCAAAAGGACTGCATGGTCTTATTCATGATTAACAAGATATATTATAACAAACCAGCACAATCTATTTTAAATCACCATAGGCAAACAAATACCACAAATACTATGCTACAGATTGTCTACTGTTCCAATTCATCACAGACTTCACAGAGTATCAACAGAAACACCCAACAATCACACAACTGCCCAAACCTCGTTAACCTTAAGCCATTTGTATCTCCAAACTAACTAATCTATGCCAATCAGCCATGAGATATTGAGATTATGATACTTAGCCTTTCGTAAGGAGCCTGGTGATGATCCAGCCATGCTTGCTGTGTGTAAGGTAGCTGTGTGAGTGAGTTACAGTATATCTGTCCTCAGAGGCCCCCACAACTGACCCCGACCCCCCCCCCCCCGACAGGAACTATTCTCCTGTGTGTCTGTTCCTGGGGGAGGGGTCTCTCTCTCTCCTTTATGATTGAGTCACTATTCTCTTTGTATATGCTGATCAGGTTCAGCCCTGAAAACTTAGTAAATGGTTGGCTTGATCATTCATTGTTCTAACTAAGTGATCTTAGCTTTTATGCATATAATCATATCTATCCGCTGCAATGTCCCACAACTTCACAACAAGCATCAAACTAACCCACACATCATTCTGCTTGCTTCAATACCAAACATGACGGGCGCATCTGGTTCTGTTCAAATAATACACATTCATGACATCAATTCATCAGCCAATTCTAAATCTCCATGATGTCTGGTGCCCGACATTATTATAACCATGTACTGTATGAAACAAGCTCCGAATCCATCTCCGTGCCATGTCCGAGCAAATGCGTGTGTTACTATATATTGCTGTGCTCGCTGCGCATATTTGCAAGTATAGCGACTTAAATGTGTGCAGTTTGTATGTTCTCTCTATGTAATATTTTTTTGACTTTGACAGAAAAGATTCAAATTCAAGATGGAATCCTTGAGAGCGGTGATTTCCAGCTTGGAAGAAAAGGAATTTCTGGTGTCAGTGGACATCAAGGATGCTTACTTGCATGCACCCATTTACCCGCCACATCAAGCATACCTGAGGTTTGCGGTTCAAGATTGGCACTACCAATTCTAGGCATTACCGTTCGGGCTCTCCACAGCTCCGAGAATATTCACCAAGGTGATGGCGGAGATGATGGTTATCCTTCGCAAACAAGGAGTCAACATAATTCCATACTTAGACGATCTGCTCATAAAAGCGAGATCCAGGGACAAGCTACTCCAGAACATAGCATTATCCCTGAAGGTACTTCAACAGCACGGTTGGATCATCAATTTTCCAAAATCCCAGTTGGAACCGACAATGAGATTATCATTTTTGGGAATAATACTGGACACCGAGGTACAGAGAATATTTTTTCCGATGAAAAAGGCTCAGGAGATCCAGAGCATGGTCAAACAACTTTTGAGACCTAGAACAGTATCAATTCATCAGTGCATTCGCCTGTTGGGGAAAATGGTAGCGGCTTACGAGGCACTACAATATGGCCGTTTCCATGCCAGGGTCTTCCAGTGGGACCTACTGGACAAGTGGTCAGGGTCGCATCTCCACATGCATCAAAGGATAATCTTGTCAGCGAAAGCCAGAATTTGGCTCCTGTGGTGGCTACAAATTTCTCACCTCCTGGAGGGATGCAGGTTCGGGATTCAGGCCTGGATCCTGACCACGGATGCAAGTCTCCGAGGATGGGGAGCAGTCACACAAGGAGAAAGCTTCCAAGGAAGATGGTCAAGTCAAGAAACTCGCCTTCACATAAACATTCTGGAGTTGAGAGCTGTGTACAACAGCCTTCAACAAGCGGCACACCTTCTTCAAGGTCGTCCCATACAGATCCAGTCAGACAATGTAACGGCAGTAGCTTACATAAACCGTCAAGGCGGAACAAAAAGCAGGGCGGCAATGGCAGAGTTGACAAAGATACTCCTCTGGGCAGAAAGACATGCAAAAGCTCTGTCGGCAATTTTCATTCTGGGAGTGGACAACTTGGAAGCAGACTTCCTCAGCAGACACGATCTCCATCCAGGAGAATGGGGCCTCCACTTAGAAGTCTTTGCGGAGGTAACAAGTCATTGGGGTGTTCCTCAAGTGGACATGATGGCATCTCGTCTCAACAAGAAGCTTCCAACATATTGTTCCAGGTAGAGAGACCCACAAGCAATAGCGATAGATGCACTGGTGACCCAGTGGGTGTTTCAGTGTATCTGTTCCCTCCACTTCCACTTGTTCCAAAGGTTCTCAAGATCATCAGAAGAACAAGAGTTCGAGCATTTCTCATTGCTCCAGATTGGCCAATTAGGGCCTGGTATCCAGATCTTCAGGAGTTATTACTGGAAGATCCTCGGCCTCTTCCTCTTCACGAGGACCTGCTTCAGCAGGGGCAGTCAGTTTATCAGGATTTACCGTGGCTGCGTTTGACAGCATGGCTGTCAGATCCATGAGCCCCAGATCCTAGCCCGTAAGGGTATTCCCAATGAAGTCATTCCCGCACTTATTCTGGCCAGGAAAGGGGTAACGTTCAAACATTACCATCGTATTTGGAGAAAATATGTATCTTGGTGTGAATCCAAGAAGTGTCCTGCGGTGGAGTTTCAATTAGGACGTCTTCTCCTATTTCTACAGGCGGGTGTGGATGCTGGATTGAGATTAGGATCTATCAAGGTTCAGATTTCGGCCTTGTCAGTTTTCTTTCAGAAACAATTGGCTTCTTTCCCTGAGGTCCAGACGTTCGTAAATGGGGGTTCTGCGCATCCAACCTCCCTTTGTGCCTCCTGCAGCGCTATGGGATCTTAATGTGGTGTTGCAGTTCCTTAAATCGGACTGGTTTGAGCCTCTACAAGACGTAGAGTTGAAGTTTCTCACTTGGAAAGTGGTCATGTTATTGGCCCTGGCCTCAGGCAGACGGGTGTCTGAGTTAGGAGCTCTTTCACACAAGAGTCCTTACTTAATATTTCATGAAGATAGGGCTGAACTAAGAACACGTCAGTATTTTCTTCCGAAGTTTGTGTCTTCTTTTCATACCAACCAACCAGTGGTGGTGCCAGTGGCTTCTGACACCTCAGCCGTCTCAAACTCCTTGGATGTCGTCAGAGCGTTGAGGATTTATGTTGCAAGAACGGCTAGGATAAGGAAAACAGAATCTTTGTTTGTCCTCTATGACCCCAACAAAATTGGGGGTCCTGCTTCTAAGCAGACTATTGCGCGCTGGATCATGGGTACCATTCAGCACGCTCATACCACCGCAGGATTGCCGTTACCGAATTCGGTAAAAGCTCACTCTACAAGGAAAGTGGGTTCGTCCTGGGTGGCTGCCCGGGGTGTCTCGGCGCTGCAAATCTGGCGAGCTGCTACTTGGTCAGGTGCAAACACGTTTGCTTAGTTTTATAAGTTTGACACCTTGGCTGCTGACGACCTAAAATTTGGTCAGTCAGTTTTGCAAGAATATTATCACTTTCCCGCCCGTACTGGGAGCTTTGGTATATCCCCATGGTACTAAAATGGACCCCAGCATCCTCTAGGACGTAAGAGAAAATAGGATTTTAATTACCTGCCGGTAAATCCTTTTCCTAGTCTGTAGAGGATGCTGGGCGCCCGCCCAGTGCTCATTTTTCCTGCTGATTACGTTTATCTTTTGCAGATTTTTTTTCATGTGTTCAGTTGTTAACCGCGGTTGCATTATGCATGCTGGTTGGCATGACTTATGTTAAAGGCCATGTTAGCCGACATGTTGTTTATGGATGGTGTGAGCTGGTGTGAATCTCTCCACAAGTTTAATAGTAATTCCTCTCTCGAGAATGTTTGTCTCCTCGAGCACAGTTCCTGTACTGAGGTCTGGAGGAGGGGCATAGAGGGAGGAGCCAGTTCACACTGTTGAAAAGTCTTAAAGTGTCGAAGGCTCCTGCGGTACCGTCTATACCCCATGGTACTAAAATGGACCCCAGCATCCTCTACGGACTACGAAAAAAGGATTTACTGGCAGGTAATTTAAATCCTATTTTTTTCTATCCCAGGGGGTCCCATGTTCAGAACTTGAACCATAGGGAGGTATTAACAAATAAGTGAGGTTAGTGAATGTTGAGGGGGACAGGTATGATCATGAGGGTGAGTGGGTTGTTAGTCTTAACAGTTATGTTCATGCATGCCGTGCATTACCTGCATTATAGTCAATCCCTGCAATACCCCTTGTAATACCCTTATTATTGTACAGTATGCATGGGGTGGGGGCACTGTAGGGGGCAGGGTCGAAACTAGGGGGGGGCTAGGGGGGCAGGCGACCTGGGCGCCGGATTGGAGGGGGCGCCGAGACCCCCTAACACCCGCCGCGGCACTTTTAGACTTTGAAACCCCCTTCTCCCGAGTGCCCAGCTCGGGGGGCGGGGTTTCGCGGAATGACGAGGAGGGAGAGGCGGCTGAAGAGCGGCGAGAACCGCTTCAAATGTAAGTCAGCCCCTCTCCCTTCCTCTCTCTCTCTCTCCCTCCACCACCTGCCGCAATGTGTAAAATGGGGACCTGTGCCTGCTGCAATGTGTAAAATGGGGACACTTGCCAGCGTACTGTGTAAAATGGGGACCTGTGCCTACCGCAATGTGTAAAATGGGGACACTTGCCAGCGTACTGTGTAAAATGGGGACCTGTGCCTGCCGCAATGTGTAAAATGGGGACACTTGCCAGCGTACTGTGTAAAATGGGGACCTGTGCCTGCTGCAATGTGTAAAATGGGGACACTTTTTCCTGCCGCAATGTGTAAAATGGTGACACTTTTTCCTGCCGCTATGTGTAAAATGGGGACACTTTTTCCTGCCGCAATGTGTAAAATGGGGACACTTGCCAGCGTACTGTGTAAAATGGGGACACGTGCCTGCCGCAATGTGTAAAATGGGGACACTTTTTCCTGCCGCAATGTGTAAAATGGGGACACTTGCCAGCGTACTGTGTAAAATGGGGACACGTGCCTGCCGCAATGTGTAAAATGGGGACACTTTTTCCTGCCGCAATGTGTAAAATGGGGACACCTGTCTGCCGCAATGTGTAAAATGGGGTCACCTGTCTGCCGCAATGTGTAAAATGGGGACACTTTTTCCTGCCGCAATGTGTAAAATGGGGACACCTGTCTGCCGCAATGTGTAAAATGGGGTCACCTGTCTGCCGCAATGTGTAAAATGGGGAATGGGGACACTTGCCTGTCGTACTGTGTAAAATGGGGACACTTTTTCCTGGATATGAAATTTATGTTAGAAAAGGCAATTTTTCAGGTAAAAAAGTTCTGAAAGAGATATAAATATATATATATATATATATATATATATATATATATATAATATTTTTATTCATTTATTTATTTATTGTAATGTTTTTTTTTTATTTGATTTATTGTAAAATATATATTTTTTTTTTTGCGGGGGGGGGGATGTCAAATGACTACCTTGCCCCGGGTGACAAAAATCCTAGTTTCGGCCCTGTAGGGGGACATGTGCCAACCCCATCTGGCAGTGCCACTGCATGCAGAACTTCAAGGTGCCTTTACCCCATTTCCAGCACTGCCTGGGTGCTAAAGCTGGGCATGACTCAGGTGGTCATTCCGAGTTGATCGCTAGCTGCATTCGTTCACTGTGCAGCGATGAGGCAAAAAAAATGGCACTTCTGCGCATGCGTAATTGCGTATGCGGCGCAATGCACACAAAGCTTTTTAGTCGCATTGCTGGCCGCAGAGTGATTTACATGAAGTGGGCGTTTCTGGGTGTCAACTGACCGTTTTCAGGGAGTGTTCAGAAAAACGCAGGCGTGCCAGGAAAAACGCAGGCGTGGCTGGGCGAACGCGTTCGTGACGTCAAAACAGGAACTGAATATTCTGAAGTGATCGCAAGCGCTGAGTAGGTATTGAGCTACTCTAAAACTGCACAAAAAAAGTTTGCCGCCGCTCTGCGATCCTTTCGTTCGCACTTCTGCTAAGCTATAATACACTCCCAGTGGGAGGCGGCATAGCGTTTGCACGGCTGCTAAAAACTGCTAGCGAGCGAACAACTCGGAATGACCACCTCTGTCTCTTCCCATGCTCAGACGTATGATGTGCACCTACCTTAGGGCTGGTCCAAGTTTCAATGGGGCGATCAATGGTGGTGTCTAAAGATGCACAAAGCATGATTGTAGCGTCTGTAGGCACTGACATTGGGCATATCAGTCCTTGCACATTCAGAAGAATGGATGTACCCCAGGGAAGGGCCTTGAAGCTGCATTAGCATAAAGTAGCAGACGTAAAAGTACACTAAGGTCATGTCGTCTAGTACTATTTCCAAGATGGCCACCTAAGAGTTGCAAATGCTCCTGTTTGAAGGGTTATGACTTGTGCGAACTTGACACCTGGTGCAAGTTGCGAGCTGATGATGTTGATGGCAAAGGACTATGAAGTCTATGTACTAAGTCTTGGAAAGAGATAAAGTTGACGGAGACAAAGTCCCAACCAACCAGCACTTAACTGTCATTTTTAAGCACAGCCTGTAACGTGGCAGTTAGGAGCTGACTGGCTGGTACTTTATCTCTGTCCACTTTATCCTTATCCAAGGCTTAGATAGTACACAGACCCCCATGTCTGGTTCGCCAAATCCATCTATTACACATCCAGTCTTGCAAATGTTGTATAACTGCTGCAGCTGTGACATAATAGAAGAATTAGAATTTACTGAATACTCATTTTTAAATATAAGCATGATTCCACCTTTATGTTTATTAGTGTGGACTACACTTTCCGGCCACAAGCTATTTCAGGATAAGGGGGGTCATTCAGAGTTGATCACTCGCTAGCAACTATTTACTGGCTTGCGATCAAATAGTCGCCACCTATGGGGGAGTGTATCTTCGCTTTGCAAGTGTGCGAACGCGTGCGCTGCCAAACGGCCCAAAATCTTTTTGTGCAGTTTCTAAGTAGTTCTAGACTTACTCAGCCCTTGCGATCATTTCAGCGTGTCTGGTCCGGATTTGACGTCAGACACCCGTCCTGCAAACGCCTGGACACGCCTGCGTTTTTCCAACCACTCCCTGAAACGGTCAGTTGACACCCATAAACGCCCTCTTCCTGTCATTCACCGTGTGTTCGGCTGTGCGAATGTATTCTTTGTTAAATCCATCGCTCAGCAACGAACTGCTTTGTACTCGTACGATGCGCCTGCGCATTGTGGTACATATGCATGCGCAGTTTAGCTGCGGCTGAGATGATTGCTGCGCTGCAAAAAGTTGCTAGCGAGCGATCAATTCGGAATGACCCCCCATGTGTTTAAGTTGTGCACTGTTCTTTTGACTACCTTTTTTAACAATGAAGCCATGCCTACTGTCATTTCCTGACTCTTGTGCAGGGTCTGCGTGACATAGCCATGCCGACCCTCAAAGCCAGATTGTCCACCTCCCTCTTCCTTGGGGCTGGCCAATGATCTTGCATTGCTGAATTGGGGCATCCGCCAACATCACTGCTGCATTGCCCCCACAGGTACAAAGCAGGGATCAATGTCTGTCCGACATACCTCCCAACTGTCACGAATTTCACGGGACAGTCCAGCCGTTTTGGGACTGTCCCACTATCACATCCATGGGCCGCAGTGTCCCGTTGTGGGGGGGCAGTTTGGAGACTCCTGTCACTCACTGCTTCAGCGGTAAATAGACGCTGTGCGCATGCACACAGCGTCTATTCACTAGAGACAGAGGGAGAGGGGGGTGGCCAGCAGCTCACAGAGCGCTGGGCATGCCACTCAGTGCCAAAAATAAGGGCGTGGCTTGTGATTGCGGCACTCCCGTTAAGTCACGCACCCTTTTCCATAGACTACACCCCCTTCTCAAAATCGGGTGCGTCTTTGCAGTGCAAAAGTCCCGCTTTCCCTACAATAGATGTTAAGAGGTATGTGTCCGGTGATTACAGTCAGCACAAACTAAGTTCTGGTGGTTCTGTTTCCATGCTCGTGTTTTGGATCTGGATTGGTTTTGCCAAAACCACCCTTTCGTGTTCTGGTTTTGGATCATGATGATTTTTGAAAAAAACATAAAAACATCTAAAATCACAGAATTTGGGGGTAATTTTGAGCCTATGGTATTATTAACCTCAATAACATTCATTTCCACTCATTTCCTCACACCTCACAATATTGTTTTTAGGCCAAAAGGTTGCACCAAGATGGCTGTATGACTAAGCTAAGCGACACAAGTGTGCGGCACAAACACCTGGCCCATCTAGGAGTTGCACTGCAGTGGCAGACAGGATGGCAGATTTAAAAAATAGGCCCCAAACAGCACATGATGCAAAGAAGAAAAAGAGGTGCAATTAGGTAGCTGGATGGCTAAGCTAAGCGACACAAGTGTGTGGCACAAACACCTGGCCCATCTAGGAGTGGCACTGCAATGGCAGACAGGATGGCACTTAAAAAACACTAGGCCCCAAACAGCACATCATGCAAAGAAGAATAAAAGGTGCAATGAGGTAGCTGCATGACTAAGCTAAGCGGCACAAACGCCTGGTCTATGTAGGAGTGCACTGCAGTTGCAGACAGGATGGCACTTAAAAAAACTAGGCCCCAAACAGCACATAATACAAAGAAGAAAAAGAGGTGCAATGAGGTAGCTGTATGACTAAGCTAAGTGACACAAGTGTGCGGCACAAACAACATGGGACGTGCTGGAATTTTCCCAGATGTAATACACACACGATATTGGTGGCACAGGAGAGCGTACCTCTAAAACACACACACACACACACACACACACACACACGGCAAAGCCTGTAAAATGAATTTGGATAATAATAACCCTTTTATTTGGAACTATTCTAATAATATGCAGTACAGACAAGCGTACCCCTACACCACACAGGGCAAACCCTGTAAAAATTATTTGGATAATAATATAAGTAATGTATATAACCCATTTATTTGGAGTAAATAATATACAGCACAGGACGCCACCACTGGACTTAAGGCAGCACTAGACAACACCACTGGACTGATGAAGCACAAGACAGCACCACTGGACTGGACTTATACGGAAGAACCCCTGGACTTATACAGCAATGTCAGACAGGATGGCACTTTAAAAAACTAGTCCCCAAACAGCACAAAATGCAAAGAAGAAAAAGAGGTGCCAGATGGAATTGTCCTTGGGCCCTCCCACCCACCCTTATGTTGTATAAACAGGACATGCACACTTTAAAAAAACAAGTCATTTCAGCGACAGGGTCTTCCACACGACTGTGGCTGAAATTACTGGTTTGTTTGGGCCCCCACCAAAAAAGAAGTAATCAATCTCAACTTGCACAAACTGGCTCTACAGAGGCAAGATGTCAACCTCATCCTCATCCTCCAATTCCTCACCCCTTTCAGTGTGTACATCCTCCTCCTCCTCACAGAGTATTAATTCGGCCGCACTGGAATCCACCATCACAGGTCCCTGTGTACTTTCTGTAGGCAATTGCTGGTACAGGTCTTCCCAGATTAAGTTATAATTAATTTTGATGAACATCATCTTCTCCAAATTTTGTGGAAGTAACCTCCTACGCTGATTGCTGACAAGGTTACCGGCTGCACTAAACACTCTTTGGGAGTACACACTGGAAGGGGGGCAACTTAGGTAAAATAAAGCCAGTTTGTGCAAGGGCATCCAAATTGCCTCTTTTTCCTGCCAGTATACGTATGGACTGTCTGACATGCCTACTTGGATGCTGTCACTCATATAATCCTCCACCATTCTTTCAGTGGTGACACAATCATATGCAGTGATAGTAGACATGTCAGTAATTGTTGGCAGGTCCTTCAGTCCGGACCAGATGTCAGCACTCGCTCCTGATTGCCCTGCATCACCGCCAGTGGGTGGGCTAGGATATATCATCCCTTTCCTCGCAGCCCCAGTTGCGGGAGAAAGTGAAGGAGGAGCTGCTGTCGGGTCACATTCCACTTGAGTTGACAATTTACTCACCAGCAGGTCTTTGAACCTCTGCAGACTTGTGTCTGCCGGAAAGAGAGATACAGCGTAGGCTTTAAACCTAGGATCGAGCACGTTGACCAAAATGTAGTGCTCTGATTTCAACAGATTGACCACCCTTGAATCCTTGCAAAGCGAATGAAGGGCTCCATCCACAAGTCCCACATACTTTGCGGAATCACTCCGTCTTAGCTCCTCCTTCAATTTCTACAGCTGCTTCTGCAAAAGCCTGATGAGGGGAATGACCTGACTCAAGCTGGCAGCGTCTGAACTGACTTCATGTGTGGCAAGTTCGAAGGGTTGGAGAACCTTGCCCAAGACGGAAATCATTCTCCACTGCGCTTGAGTCAGGTGCATTCCCCCTCCTTTGCCTATATAGTAGGTGGATGTATAGGCTTTAATGGCCTTTTGCTGCTCCTCCATGTTTGCTGGCACTCGAGTCTTCGGCATGCGGTGGCAGAATGTAGAAAGTGGCCCGCAATTTTTCGGGCCACCGACAGCCTCTCCTGCACCCCCCTGTCATTTTCAAAAAAATTCTGCACCACCAAATTAATTGTATGTGCAAAACATGGGACGTGCTTGAATTTGCCCAGATATAATGCACGCACAATATTGGTGGCGTTGTCCGATTTCACAAATCCCCAGGAGAGTCTAATTGGGGCAAGTCATTGTGCGATGATGTCCCTCAGTTTCCGTAAGAGTTTGTCAGCAGTGTGCCTCTTACGGAAAGCTGTGATACATAGCATAGCCTGCCTAGGAACGAGTTGGCGCTTGCGAGATGCTGCTACTGGTGCCGCTGCTGTTGTTGCTGCGGGTGGCAATAAATCTACCCAGTGGGCTGTTCCAGTCATATAGTCCTTAGTCTGCCCTGTTCCACTTGTCCACATGTCCGTGGTTAAGTGGACAGTGGGTACAACTGCATTTTTTAGGACACTGAGGACACTTTTTCTGACGTCTCTGTACATTCTCGGTATCGCCTGCCTAGTGAAGTGGAACCTAGATGGGATTTGGTACCAGGGACACACTATTTCAAACAATTCTCTTAAGTCCCACTGAACTGACATCAACGTCTAACATCAACATAGCTGTCAAGGCCTCATTTATCCTCTTTGCAACAGGATGACTGCTGTCAAATTTCATCTTCCTCACAAAGGAATGTTGGACAGTCAATTGCTTAGTTGAAGTAGTACAAGTGGTCTAACGACTTCCCCTCTGGGATGACTATCTACTCCCATCAACAACAGCAGCAGCAGCAGCAGTAGGCGTACCACTCAAGGATCCTCCGGAGGAATCCCGATTAGGAGAGGACTCCTTAGTCTTGCCAGTGACATGGCCTGCAGGATTACTGACGTTCCTGACTGAGGAGGAAGTTGACGTTGAGGGAGTTGGTGGTGTGGCTTGCAGGAGCTTGGGTACAAAAGGAAGAAGGGATTTAGGTGTCAGTGGACTGCTTATGCTCTTACCCAAAGTTTCACAATTTGACACTTACTTCTGATGAATGCGCAGCAGGTGACATATAAGGGAGGATTACAGACTGACAGAGGCAACACACGGCTTGACACCTGTTGTCGAGATTAGTGGAGAAATAATTCCACACAGAAGAGGTGGCTTTTTTGGTATTTTGCCCAGGCATCACAATGGGCTTATTCATCCCACGGACAACAGGTATCTCCCACAGTGCCTGATTTAAACAATCCACATCACCATCAGAATCCTCCTCCTCAGATTCCTTTTCAGTGCCAGCAACACCCATATCCTCATCCTGGGGTAATTCAGCAGTGACATCTTCAATTTGAATATCAGAAACTGGACTGTGGGTGCTCCTTCCAGCACTTGCAAAGGGTGTGCAAATGGTGGAAGGAGCCACCTCTTCCCGTCCAGTGTTGGGAAGTCAGACATCGCAACCGCTGACACACTTGGACTCTCCTTGGTGATTTGTGATACCATCTTAGAACACACAGTTCTTTGCTGTGTTTTTGCCAGCTTAACTCTTTTCATTTTTCTAGTGGGAGGATGAGGGCTTCCATCATCATGTGAAGCTGAACCACTAATCATGAACATAGGCCAGGGCCTTTGACGTTCCTTGCCACTCTGTGTTGTAAATGGCATATTGGCAAGTTTACGTTTCTCCTCAGACCATTTCAATTTATTTTTTGGGGTCTTTTTACTTAACTTTGGCTATTTGGATTTTACATGCCCTCTACTATCACATTGGGCATCAGCCGTGGCATTTCATAATCTGTGTCATGACTTGTGGCAGCAGCTTCAGCACAGTGGTTCTTGATCTTTCCCTATTTTATCCTCCACATTTTTTTATTCTCTATTATTTTTCTGGAGTTATATAACAATATGCTGTACAGGAGAGCATACCTCTACACCACACAGGGCAAACCCTGTGAAAATGTTTTAATTAAATATTAATAACCCCTTTTTTTGGAGTAAATAATATACAGCACAGGACAGCACCACTGAACTTATATGGCAACACCACTGGACTGGACTTATACGGCAGTACCACTGGAATTATATGGCAGTATCACTGGATTTATACGCCAGTACCACTGGAATAATACGGCAGGATCGCTGGAATTATACGGCAGGATCACTGGAATTATACGGCAGTACCACTGGACTTAAACTGCAGTACCACTGGACATATACGGCAGTATCACTGGACTGGATTTATACTCCAGTACCGCTGGAATTATACGGCAGTACCACTGGACATATACGGCAGTATCACTGGATTGGATTTATATGCCAATACCGCTGGAATTATACACCAGTACCACTGGAATCATACGACAGTACCACTAGACATATATGGCAGTATCACTAGACTGGATTTATACGCCAGTACCGCTTTAATTATACGGCAGTACCACTGGAATTATACGGCAGTATCACTGGACTTATACGCAAGTACCACTGGAATTATACGGCAGGATCACTGGAATTATACGGCAGTACCACTGGAATTATACGGCAGGATCACTGGAATTGTACGGCAGTATCACTGGAATTATACGGCAGTACCGCTGGAATTATACGGCAGTACCACTGGACATATATACGGCATTATCACTGGACTGGATTTATACACCAGTACTGCTGGAATTATACGCCAGTACCATTGGAATTATATGGCAGTATCACTGGATTTATACGGCAGTACCGCTGCACATATACGGCAGTATCACTGTACATATATACGGCAGTATCACTGGACATATATACGGTCGAACCACTGGACCTATACAGCAGCACAGGGACACCACCACTGGACTGATGCAGTTTAACACAGCACCACTGCAATGGACTGGACTTATACAGCAGCACTGAACATATGACAGCAGAGGACACCACCACTGTGACTGGACTGATGCAGCACAGGGACACCACCACTGTACTAATGCAGGACAACACAGCACCACTGCAATGACTGGACTTATACAGCAGCACTGGACATATGGCAGCAGAGGACACCACCACTGTGACTGGACTGATGCAGCACAAGACACTACCACTGAACTGATGAAGGACACTGAGGACGAAGACACGTCCTCTCTCTACACTCTGCAATGCCGGAGTGAAAATGACAGCAACATGCGGCTCCTTATATAGAATCCAAACCCTGCGAGAATCTGACAGCGTAATGGTGACGTTTTGCTTCGTTCTGGTTTCCGAGACAGGCGGGAAAACCTGAGCCTGACTCGGATCTGGGCTCGGGTGGTGAAGTTCGGGGGGGGGGGGGGGGGGGGGGGTTCGGTTCTCAGGTAACCGAACCTGCTCATCTCTAGTTGAGACGGGCTAAGGGGTGTGTGGGCGCACTCCCTGCACACCCTTTTACTCGGCTTTACGGACAGAGAACTGCATTTGCTATGAATGACACATCTCACGTTTGCAGCTAATGTTGCATAAGTGGCAAAATGCTATTATTTTTCCCTGCTAATGCTTTTCATAAAGCACTCTTAAAGCACTCTGAGTCCTATTAGGTGAAAACTGCATATATATATATATATATATATATATATATATAAAATTATTATTATTATTATTATTATTATTATTATTATTTAAACACAGATTGCGTCCAACTCTGAATGTGGTCCTGTATGTATTTGACAAAAAAGGCAAGATATTCGTAGCTAACACATGGAACTCTGAATAAGTAATGGAACTCATAGGCAAACAAATGGGGTGTTCTGGTTGCCTGGAAACCCCCCTCTTATTAGCCACTGGCTCAAATTATATCCACTATAGCAATAGTATATTGGGCCTTATTCAATATGGATTGCATCAGTGAGCTGTACTGCTTGTGTGCATACAGAGAGATGCAATCACATCTCACTAATGCGAACGCCTCTGCCTGGTTGACAGGCAGAGGCATTCGCGGGGCGGTCTGGGGCTGTGACGTTGTATTGCGGGGGGCATTGCAGTGAAAACGGGGGCGGGATGGGCCATTTTTTGGGGTGGCTGCGGACATCTATAGTTCAGGAATGTGATTGCAATTGAATTGCGATTGCATTGCTGGCCGGCATTTGCATGCTAGGCGGCCTTGCCCTGTGCGGGGCGGCCCCCAGTATGCGATCACAAGTAGTTGCAGTTTTGTTAAATTAGCAAAACTGCAACTAATGATGAATAAAGTCCATAATACGATTACCACAGCTGCTGCCACAACATGCAGTTTAAGAGTGGAGCTGTTTGAACATGTCCAGTGGTAGCAGCTTCTTCTACCAAGTATGCTGTGTGTGGTGATCTGAGTGCCCAGTCAGTGCACTGGACCAGAGAGTAGCTGCCAGGAAGAAAAGACAGGAGCCTTACCATGAGGTGGGAGAATGTGTGCTTAGAAGGTGCAGTTCTGTCTCCTACTAGTTCTATTATGTTTATTTGTTTGTTTATTTATTATGAAAAGTTTAACCTTTTTCTGACCACTAATGTTTGTAGTGAAATATGCTGGACTGTTGTTGTGCCTTGAGGGCTGAGGTTGAGAAACACTGACCTATACCATCTACACCATCTAGTGTGACCTATACCATCTACACCATCTAGTGTGACCTATACCATCTACACCATCTAGCGTGACCTATACCATCTACACCATCTAGTGTGACCTATACCATCTACACCATCTAGTGTGACCTATACCATCTGCACCATCTAGCGTGACCTATACCATCTACACCATCTAGTGTGACCTATACCATCTACACCATCTAGTGTGACCTATACCATCTGCACCATCTAGTGTTAATTATTAATACTGTATTCCATACACTAGGTTCTTCTACAGCTCCCCCCAACTCCTGTGCTTGTTCCAGTTTTTTCACAGACCAGCACATTGCTATTTACATTTGGAGTCCCCCTCTAGAAATCTTGCGTCCCGGAGACTGCACTTTGACAGTGGTCCTGACTTTGTATGCAGTTGTATGCTAATGCCGCAGCAGGCGTCCTTTGTAAATAGACGCCTCTTGCTGGCTTCTCTGACCTGCTGCTGAGTCCAAGGAAGCAGCAGTCAATCATCTGCATGTTACTGAGGATAGCCAGTGAAGCTGAATCCATAGACACAGCCACTGGCCTCAGCACACCCAAAAAACTGGTCCAACACACCCTCGTTTTCTGAAACGCTGGTTGTCGCTGTTGCTTCCCTGTCCCCAAACGCCACAGCATGTCAATCAAGCTGTGGCTTAGGGGGCACTGCGGCCATCATCTCAGACACAGATCTGCACATGCGTAGTCAAGAGCCTGCACATCGTAGAATGCATAACATCGGAGATGTATGCAAACCATCGGGCTTGTGTACAGTACAATACATCTTTGATTTAGGCCAACTTTCCCAAAGCGCCTGCTATATACCGCAGTTGTGTGTACTTTACCCTCTATAAAAGGATAACAAGGTTAGATGGCCAATACCTAATTAATCTGTGACTAGCAGAACCATAACTAGACAATTTGGTGCCCTGTGAAAGAGAAGTGGGAAGAGGAAGTGGACGCATAATAGTACCAATTCACATTACACTGCACATAAGTGTTTGTTATTCAAATTACACCACACAGCAAAAGACCCTTATACACATTACCGCAAAGTAAGAGCCCCTTATACATGTTGCAGCACAGCAAGAGCCCCTTAAACATGTTGCAGCACAGTATGAGTCCCTTATACATGTTGCAGCACAGTGAGAGCCCTTTATATGCATTAGAGCACAGTATGAGCCCCTTACACATGTTACAGCACAGTAAAGGCCCCTTATACATGTTACAGCACAGTAAGAGCCCATTATACATGTTACAGAGCAGTAAGAGACCCTTATACATGTTACAGCACAGTAAGAGCCTCTTACACATGTTGCAGCACAGTAAGAGCTCCTTACAGCACATAAGAGCCCCCTATACACGTTGCAGCACACTAAGAGCCCCTTATACATGTTAGGCCAGGTAGAGCTCCTACACAATGGTTTGTGTGTTCGTGTGTGTCACGCCCCTGCCCCCCACCCAGCATGTATTCCCTACCACCAGTAGATCACAGACACAGCTTCTGTTTCCTGCTGCTCACCTCCAACCCGGAGGTCCTGTACAGCGGAGCGGTGGACAAAGAACTTGCCAGTACTGCCTACAGCAGACAGCACTGCAACACAAATAGGGCGGCAAATCGGGATACCCAGTGCACGATGCGCTCTCAGCTAAAGTGCACTGTATGCAAAGCACACTTCGCACACACATTGTTATGGCCCTGGTGACTAGTGAAGACATTATCCAGTAATACAAAAAACAAAACAGTAAACCCATTAGAAAAGGGCACCCCCCCAGAAGTACAAAGTTCTGACATTACCATACCAACATTATATCACTAAACGAAATTGAGGAGTGATATAGAAATGGAGAGACTACTCATTCAGTATAGTCATTATATATAGCATGAGAGTGGGAACAGGGCCCCTGAGAGCTGCTTGGGGCCAGGGTACTGGGGAAAGGGGGACATAGCCAAATCGGGAATGTGTAGCCATGCCCCCTCAAGAAAAAATACTATGTGCAGCATGCTGCAAAGACCTCAGCAACACTGCCAGGGGGGACATTTTTCCCCCTCAGCAGCTGACCCAGGCCCGCAACAAGCTGGACCGCCTGATGGAGGAGGAGAGGAAGAGCTGGGAACTCTGAGAAAAGAGGAATGGAGAGGAAGGGGGGGGGGGGGGCACTTCCTTGTCTTCAAAGGTAAAGCTCGCCTTTCTGTCACCCAGTGCATAGATTCATCACAGCACCCCATTTTCCAGGTAGATGGCAAGAACTCTTTAGCTATATGACAACCATATAATACAGACAAAATCAGTGCTGCAATATACTACAGACAGCATTAGTGACCTACATATACTACACTTAGCATTAGTGACCTGTAATAAAATATGGTACTGCTACTGTAGCTGCTCAATCAATTTAGTAATACCTTTCAGGTGCATGAAAGGGAGGGGTTATTCACAACAGACCGGTATCAAATCTTCCTTTTCTAGGAAAGGTTATTGAGAAAGTGGTTGCAAATCAACTGGAAACCCGCCTGACCACACATGATATTTATGCTCCATTTCAATCAGGATTCAGGAGAAGACATAGCACTGAAACAGCCCTGGTGTGTGTGTTAAATGATCTTCTGATGGCAAAAGACAGAGGTGACTTACAATATTAATCCTTCTGGATCTCTCTGCAGCATTTGATACCGTGGACCATGGGCTTCTGATTGAGCGATTGATACATTTTCGTGGACTGGATGGCACTGTCCTAAGCTGGTTCAAATCATTTCTCCCAGGCAGGTATCGTCTGGAGATTACTCATCACCATCAGTTCAATTGCCATGTGGTGTCCCACAAGGTTCTATACTATCCCCCATGCTTTTTGCAGCATACATGCTCCCACTGGGTGAAATAATCAGGTGCCATGGCCTGGTCTACCACTGCTATGCAGATGATACACAATTGTACTTGTACTTTGCTCCGGGCACTGATAACCCAATAGCAACCCTATATGGCTGTCTAGCTGAGCTTCAGGAGTGGATGAGTGCCAGTTGGCTGCAACTGAACCCTGATAAAACAGAGGTCCTTATGATACGACCGCAACATCAAAGGACAAGACTGCAGCATAGCCAACCAACTGGACTTACACTTGGGGATTCAGAATAACAAACAACTGATCGTGTGTGGAATCTTGGCGTTGTTCTGGATGGTGGCTTGACACTTAAACATCAGATATCAGCCACAATCAAATCCTCATTCTTTCACCTGAGGAACATAGCCAGAATCAAGCACTTAGGGGTCTATTTACTAAGCCTTGGATGGAGAAAAAGTGGATGGAGATAAAGTACCAGCCAATCAGCTCCTAACTACCATGTCACAGACTGGGTTTGAAAAATGACAGGAGCTGGTTGGCTGGTACTTTATCTCCGTCCACTTTATCTCCACCAAAGGCTTAGTAAATAGACCCCTTAATTCCCTCAGATGATCTGCCAAAGGTCATACATGCATTTGTATCATCTCCATTAGACTACTGTAATGCCCTCTATCTTGGTCTCCCAGCAAAAGAATTGCACCGCTTACAGCTGGTGCAAAACACAGCTGCCAGGCTGTTAACAAACCAGCCCCGTTCTAGCCAAATAACACCCATCTTCTACTCCCTTCACTGGCTGTCTGTAAGATGGTGAATCATCTTCAAGAGTGGCTTACTGAGTTTCAAAGCATTACATGACCACGGCCCAAGGTATCTGAAGCAGCTTCTGACCCCATACTGCCCCACTCGATTACTGTGATCTGTAGATGAAGGACTTTTAGCAGTACCTAGGATCTCCCGTAATTCATCTGGGGGTCGAGCTTTTAGTCATGCGGCTCCGACTCTATGGAACTCACTTCCCCGCATAGTGCGAGAGGTCCCAACTATAGAATCCTTTAAAAATAGACTGAAGACTTTCCTGTTTACTCAAGCATTTCCATAATGTCCCTTTAGTATCTTCATGCTTCTGTATTTTATGAAAAGCTGTTCTGTACTTCATTGTTTCTGTACTATATTATGCTATGTATCTGTTAAGCGCCTTGAATCCTATTGGAGAAAGAGCGCTATATAAATAAAATTATTATTATTATATATTTGCAATGATACATGTAAGCAACCAGGCCGTGGCAATACTTTGCTGATACTGATGGTCCCTAACACTCCATGATAACAGCACCTACTCTGGGTCATATAATTGCTTGTTGTCATGCCACCTTATAATAGCACAAAGAAAAATGTATGTAAACTAGCATTTGCCTGTGTCTTCGCTCACATGGATGTTTGTTATTGCTCAGCACAGAGGTTCTCAAATGCGGTCTTCAAGGCAACCCAACAGTCCAGGTTTTAAGTTTTTCCATGCTAGGCCACAGGTAATTTAGGGGGTTATTCAGTTTTGTTAGCAAACCAAAAAAGTAAGCAACTGGGCAAAATCATGTTGCACTGCAAGTGGGGCAGATGTAACCTGTAGAGAGATTTAGATTTGCAGAGAGAGTTAGATTTAGGTGGGATATATTGTTTCTGTGCAGGGTAAATTCTGGCTGCTTTATTTTTACACTGCAATTTAGATTTCAGTTTGAACACACCCCACCCAAATCTAACTCTCTCTGCACATGTTATATCTACTCCCCTGCAGTGCACATGGGTTTGCCCAACTGCTAACAAATTTGCTGCTACGATCAGGTCTGAATTACCCCATATAGTACAGACACCATTAGCAGTGGCGGATCCAGGGGGGGGGGGGGGGCACTCGGGCCCATGCCCCCCCTGTAATTTGTGGCCTCCGTCCCCGACGCCACACAGGGAGATGACGGGCGCCCGCTGAGATTGTGTTACTAGCGGGCGCCCGTCTCCCTGCACAGTGGCAGCCGGAGTACTGAGCTCCGTCTTCCCGCGCTGTCACTGTGCAGCGTGCACTATGGGAGAGACGTCAGTCATGACGTCTCTCTCATAGTGCTGACTGAGGAGCGGACGCCCAGAGGACGACTGCAGCGGTCTGGAAGCGGGAACGGGGCTTGGTAAGTATGATGTTTTTTTCTTTCTTAGTGCAGTGGGGGCATCTACTGGGGGCAAACTACGGGGGGACATTACTACTGGGGGGCATCAACAAGGGGCATTACTACTGGGGGGGCATTACTACTGGGGGCAAACTACTGGGGGCATTATTACTGGGGGGCATCTACTGGGGGCATTACTACTGGGGGTCATCTATTGGGGGCATTACTACTGGGGGCAGCTACTGGGGGAAATTTTTACTGGGGGCATTATTACTGGGGGGCATCTACTGGGGGCATTACTACTGGGGGGTCATATATTGGGGGCAAACTCCTAGGGGGCATTACTACTGGGGGCAAACTACTGGAGGACATTATTACTGTGGAGCATCTACTGGGGGCAAACTACTGGGGGACATTATTACTGGGGGCATCTACTGGGGGCAAACTACTGGGGGACATTATTACTGGGGGCCAACTACAAAGGGGCTAACTACTGGGGGCATACTACAGGAGTACATTACTACTGGCGGTGTAACTACAGGGGCATTACTACTTGGGGGCTAAACTTCTGGGGGCATAACTACAGGGGCCAAACTACTGGGGGATAACTACAGGGGCCAAACTACTGGGGGCATTACTACTGGGGGCTAAACTACAAGGGGGGCATAACTACAGGGGCTAAACTACAAGCAGGCAAACTACTGGGGGCATTACCACTGGGAGGCTACACTAAAGGGGGCGGGGGTAAACTACTGGGGTCATAACTGCAGGGGCATTACCACTGGGGGCATAACTACTAGGGCGCTAAATGACTGGGGGCATTACTACAGGCAACATTACTACTGGGGGCAATACGGGCATTGCAAAAGGGGCACCACTACTATGGGGTCTATATAAGGGGCACTACCAGTACAGTGGACATTGCATAATGAGCACTACAACTGTGGGCATTGTATAAGAAGCGCCACCTCACATGCATCAAAGCGACACGCAAATGTACTTGCCCCTTCCATAGTGCCCCCCCTATAATTTTCATCTGGATCCGCCCCTGACCATTAGTGACCACTATATACTAGACAGCTTAAGTGATCTACATATACTACAGACAGCATTAGTGGCTGCCATATACTACAGACAGCATCAGTGACTGCCATATACTACAGACAACATTAGCCACTGTCATATAATACAGACAGCATTAGCAACAGCCATATAATACAGGCAGGGTTAGCGATCGCCATATAGTACAGACACTATTAGTGACCACTATACACTAGACAGCTTAAGTGACCTACATATACTACAGACAGCATTAGTGACTGCCATATACCACAGACAGCATCAGTGACTGCCATATACTACAGACAACATTAGCCACTGTCATATCATACAGACAGCATTAGCAACAGCCATATAATACAGGCAGGGTTAGCGATCGCCATATAGCACAGACACTATTAGTGACCACTATACACTAGACAGCTTAAGTGACCTACATATACTACAGACAGCATTAGTGACTGCCATATACCACAGACAGCATCAGTGACTGCCATATACTACAGACAACATTAGCCACTGTCATATCATACAGACAGCATTAGCAACAGCCATATAATATAGGCAGCATTAGTTACATAGTTGTTGAGGTTGAAAAAAGACAAATGTCCATCGAGTTCAACCTATAGTGCTATATGCGGTATTATCTCCAATTTACTTATAACCTCCAATGCCATTTTCCGCTAAATATTTGTCTTAAATGCCTCGAATGATTCCGACATTACCACTCTAAATTCATAAATTCACTGTCTGCACTGTGAAGAAACCTCTCCTACGCTTGGTCTTAAACTTCCTCCCCTCCAACCTAAGGGGATGACCAGAGCTCTTAATAAGTAAATCACCTGAAAGTTCCTTATATTGCCCCTTGATATATTTGAAGATATTAATCATGTCCCCTCTTATGCACCTTTTTTCCAGTGTAAACATATCCAGCCTAAGTAGTCTCTCCTCACAATCCAATGACTCTAGGCTCTTAACTAATTTTGTAGCTCTTTTCTGAACCCTTTCTAGTTCAACTATGTCTTTTTTATAGTGCGGAGCCCAAAATTGTACACAGTATTCTAGATGAGGCCGTACCAACGCTTTATACAATGGCAGGATTACACTTTCATCCCTGGTCTCTATTCCCCGTTTTATGCATGCTAATACCCTATTGGCCTTTACTGCAGCATCTTGACATTGCGGACTGCTGCTAAGTCTATTGTCAATGATCACTCGCAAATCTTTCTCCAATAATGGTTTTCCAAGAATGACCCCATTCAATGTATAGATTGCCTGTTTGTTTGTTATCCCAAAATGTATAAATTTACATTTCTCTATATTGAACCTCATATTCCACTTTGTTGCCCAACCCCCCAGTTTAGTTAAATCGTTCTGAAGAGAGACAATGTCCTGATCTGATCTAATCTGATCTAATTATCCTACACAGTATAGCATGATCCGCAAAAATTGATACTTTACTCTCAATACCATTTCCTAGATCATTTATAAATAGTGATCGACATATAGTATAGACACAATTAGTGACCACTATATAATAGACAGCTTTAGTGACCTACATATACTACAGACAGCATTAGCGACCGCCATATACTACAAACAGCTTTAGTGACCTACAGTGCATATGCTACACACAGCATTAGTGACTTAAATATACTACAGATAGCACTGGTGACAGACATTTACTACAGACAGAATTAGTATCTCTATATCTTACAGACAACATTAGTGACCCTCATTACATCCCTCTCATAAAAAAATCATAAAACAGTAAAGCAGCATTCATGGCACTATTATGCTGGGCACAGATTGGACGATATACAGTATCATCTGTTCAGTAGTGGATCTTGCCACGGGCAAGCAGGACTTTTGACCGGGGCGCCGCCTTCCGGAGGGTGTCGGCGCCATCCGGAGGGCGCCACACTATGGCAAGATCTGCTACTGTGCCCCCGGCTGCCGCTGTGTCCCCCGCTGGTCCCCCGCTGTGAAGGGAACTAGACGCTACCCGTCTAGTTTCCCTTCGTGGAGAGGACCTTGCTGTGCGGTGCGTGATGACGTCATCGTGCACCGCACAGCATTGTGGGATTAGCACAGACGCTAGGGGTCATAATTGACCTCTAGCGTCTATGCTGTGCTCCCATAGATCCGAGGAGAGGAGCGGCGCCGGCAGAGGTCTGCAGCGGTCGGGAATCAGAAGCGGGAATAGTAAGTATTAATTTATTTATTTATTTTTTCTTTCAGCGGCGCTACTCTACAGAGGGCACAAATGGGGGCATAACTGACCACGCCCCTGTAGGAAGCCACGCACCTATTTTTTTTCCAGGGCGCCACAAGGGATAGAACTGGTCCTGCATCTGTTTACTGATCAGCAGGTGTAAACAAATGATAAGTCTGTTAACTGAATAATTCACAGTCATATCGCATCGGCCTTGCAACACAGCCAATGAGCAATATGTCTGCAGATATATTAGTGCATCTTGCTGTCTGTATGGCCAACCCACCAATCACACGATTGGTCGGCCCTTCTGTTTGTCATTGGGATGGGCTGGGTTATTCAAATGGTGGTGGTGGTCAGGACTCATGTGTGGGGAAGGCAGGTGCTGAGACCATCAAGAGCCCTGGCCAGCGGGTGTCCAGGCCAGCAGGACCTCTGGACATTGGGAGCCTTGACCAGCGGCAGCCAGTAGCTGGCACCCCGACTAGCGGGAGCCATGACCTGTGGGCACTAACAGCGGGAGCCCGACAAGTGGATGAGTGAAGTTGGTTCATGTGTATGAACAATTTCAGTAATGCACCATCTACCCAGCTTTAAATATGCAGAGACTGTTGGATTTATCTTGGAGTCCCTGTGTATTTAATAGTCACTGCTTTATATATTTGTAATTAGTAACTACTATTTATTTGATTCACACCAATCCTTTGGAAGTTGATGTGCTGGCCTTGCTGGATCTGGCAGCAAGGCTTCACATTGTGAAGCTGCTCACGTTTGCGGTCTCCACACAATATACACAATATACAGAGGAGGGAAGTCCCTCTTCCCACTCCCAGCATTCAGTGTATGGCTCGGCTGAGCAGGAAGACTGCTGCAGCCGCAGTACTGATGACGTGAAGGCTGATGATTGAGCTCATCACCCCCTCCTTCCTCCATCACCCTAGGTGATTCTTGACATGGACCGTTGCACAGCGGCGGGCAGCATATAATGAGTCAATATGAGTCATTATAATGCAGCTGAGTGGGGGGTGGAGAGGGTAATGTCAGGTCAGGCTTGAGCGAGGATTCCGACGAGCTGATCTTAGTTGGGGCAGTCAATACCACTGGAGGGAGGAAGCGAGGAGACTGAATATAGTTCTTTCTCATGTAGCACAGGGATCACCAAGAGCTAGCGGAAGTTCTGGAGTAACGCAAAATGTAGTAGCAAATTGAGGAACAACTGAGGCTGAAATGAGCTGGAATCTGTAATAACTCAAACGAAGTTGAAGAAGGACAGGATTCCGGATAACTGTTACTTGAAAACATGGACTGCTGAAGACTGGA